>NW_022109827.1:1465463-1474134 GCF_000313985.2 Echinops telfairi | reverse complement strand
GTGTGTGTGTTATATGTCAATCATTGTGATCAGTTCCCCCTTTCTCCCTCCACCTTCCCCCTACCCTCTTAGTATCACTACTCTCATTATTGGTCCTGAGGGTTTATCTGTCCTGGATTCCCTGTGCTCTTATTTGTACCCATATACATGCCCAGGTCTAGCCAGATTTTTAGGGTAAATTAGGGTAATGAAAGTTGGGGAAAGTAAGCATTAAAGAACTAGAGGAAAGTTGTATGTTTCTTCAGTGCTTTACTCCACCATGACTGGCTCATCTCTTCCTTGTTACCCTTCTGTGAAGGGATGTCCCTCTGTCTACAGATGGGATTTGGGTCTCCACTCTGCTCTCCCCCTCATTCACATTGATATGATATTTTGTTCTGGGTCTTTGATGCCTGAAACCTGATCCCTTCGACACCTCACAATCACACAGGCTGGTGTGTTCTTCCATGTCGTTTTTGTTGCCTCTCAGCTAGATGGTTGCTTGTTTATCTTCAAACCTTTAAGACCCCAGATGCTATCTCTTTTGATAGCCGGCACGTCAGCTTTCTTCACCACATTTGTTTATGCACCCATTTTGTCTTCAGCGATCGCTCAGGAAGGTGAGCATCACAGACTGCCAGGTTATTAGAACAAAGTGTTTTTGCATTGAGGGGGGACTTGACTAGAGGCCCATGCACAGAGAGGACCATAGAGCTGGGGTTACCATGAGACATGACGTCTCTCACTGTCGCATAGCACTACAGAGGGTCAACACTGGAGACAGTGCAGGAATTGTGCCCGATCTGACCCCACCACACTGGTAAGAGCGTGCAACAGAGCAGCAAGTAAATCAAAGCAATGAAGTCCCCAAGGAATCCCAAAAATAGACTTTGGGGTCAGGATGTGGCACCTCATTAGACTCAACTGGAAAACACTCATAAAAGTCAACAAACAGACCTGGAGCTATTTGCAGACTTTTCTTTTTGTTGTTGTTGTTTTGTTATTGTTCCTGTTGTTGCTTGTTGTTTTGTTTTACTTTGTTTTGTGTTTATTATTATTTTTGCACATCTCTCTAGATAACAATCCTGGAATAACAATCTGGGGGGGAAGGGGACAACGATACCAGGGGGACATGGGAGAGTGGGATGGGGGGGCGAGGCAGAGGGGAGCCAACAAACCCAGGGACAAGGGAAAAACAAATGACCTAAAATCGATAGTGGGACAAGAGGAAAATAAAAGGAAATAGAGGAAAGAACTAGGAGGCAAAGGACATTTATAGAGGCCTAAATACAGGCATGTACATATATAAATATTTATAAATAACAATAGGGAAATAGATCTATGTACATATATTTATTTATTAAGTATTAATGTAGCAGACAGACATTGGGCCTCTAAAGTATTTTCAATATCCTTTGCCAGCTCAATTCTTTGGTCTTCCTTATTAAATGTTCAAATTCCACATGCATTTGTGAAACAGTATGGAGAAGTTCTACTCTGTCCCATAGGATAGTGGGTTTGGATTTTGTTTAGGGATT
This sequence comes from Echinops telfairi, assembly GCF_000313985.2. Taxonomy (NCBI): domain Eukaryota; kingdom Metazoa; phylum Chordata; class Mammalia; order Afrosoricida; family Tenrecidae; genus Echinops; species Echinops telfairi. The sequence continues at coordinate 1,472,617 of NW_022109827.1, read as the reverse complement.
CTTCTCTTGTTGTTTATGTAGAAGAAAATAAAAGTCAGTGTTTTGTTTCAGATCAATAGCGTACTTAAGCAGATGAAAGTGATATTCAAGACTGCCCTACTTGAACCCAAAAGCCAAAACCTAACATAGTCCTCAAATCCATTCTGACTTGTAGCGACCCTATACAAGGTTTTCAAAAAAACAAGTCTTTGCAGGAGCAGGCAACCTGTCTTTCTCCTGTGGAGCAGCTGATGGGTTTGAACTTCTAACATTACAGTTAGCAGCCCAATGCCTAATCCCCAGAGCCACCACGACTCCTTTACTGAATGAAAGGTTTTGTTATTCTCTCAGTCTATATCATTCAATCTTTATGCCTCCTGTATAAATTAGAATGACCGTGGAGCCACATACTAAACCTATACCGATGATAAATCGCCTTCACTGCCTAAGCAGTCAATGGCTCAGTTATTTTCCTGCCAACAAGCCTTTGTCTTCCTTCACTTGGGAAGCTGAAGGAGAGAATAGTGGTAACGGGCACTGGCCACCGTTGTCTGTGCCAAAATAGCAGTCCACCCACCTTCTTTCGACTGCGGGGTGCTGTTTAATTCATCTGTACCAGTTAACACACACACGTGCACACTGCCAGGAACTGGGTACAAAATATACTCTTGTACGAGATGATTGGATTCAATGTTGTGGCTGAAATTTAAGTGCGGCTGCATAAATTAGTGATGATTAATATCAGCTGATTATGTGCCAACACAGTCGTGAGGCTCTTACAGTGCTTTCATGAAGTCATGCTCGGGGAAGTATAAAAGGAAACACCTGCGCCCTTCAAATGAGTTAAGTGAAGAGTGGAAGTCCCCACATGCAACCCAACTGCAGGGAAAGGCAAAGAGAGAAATAAAACAAGCCCAGCAGTGTGGTGGGAACAAGAAGAGGGCTGACTTCCAAGGAAATGGAAACGTTCTGCTGGATGGAACAAGAATCTGCTTCCAAGAATTTGAGAGAAAGGACAAGCCGGAGGAGCGTGAGCATCACGAAGCAGCAGCAGTTTGATTGTTTAATGATGATTGACCACTGCTCTGTCCTTCTTTCTATCGCTTTAGTCTCCTTCCTCTTGATTTCGCTATTGCACTGTTCTCTGATTTCCACCCTAACGTGTTTTACCTCTTTTGTCTCCTGTGCATGTCTTCATTGCCCAGGTGAAATTGAGTGAATCTGAACTCTTAGAGACCCTATGCATATCAGAGTAGAACCATGCTCCATAGGTTTTTAACTGCTGGTAGTTCAGCAGGAGATAAGCCAGATGTTTCTTCTGAGGCACCTCTGCGTGGGCTCACACCTCCAGCCTTTTAGTTGGCAGGTACATGTGTGAAACCTTTGCAGCGCTGAGGGACTTCCTGCACAACTGCATCTCGCCTCACTGCCACTGAGTTCATTCTGACCCATAGTGACCCTGTAGGGCAGAGTAGAATTGCCTCGGTGGGTTTCTGATGTTGTAAGGCTTTACAGAAGCAGGAAGCCTCGTCTTTCTCGCATTGAGTGGCTAGTGGATTTGAACTGCTGACCTGTATCACCCACTATGCCGCCAGGGCTCTTCATGCATGCTATAGTTTCCTTAAAATACTACAGTAATTAACTTCTTCTAAGACCTAAAAATGAACTCGTCAAGAAAGAACAGTTTTTGTTGTGACTACATACACAACCCAATTAACATGATCGATTGTGGCCCTCTGATACAGATTTCCCAGCTCATATTCCCTTGATTAGATTTCCTGTTTGTCCTTTCTTCACTCTAAGCCATAATTTTGTTTGAATGACCCAGAAAAGTGCATCTTTCTGTTCAGCTTGACAAAGAACAAAGATGGAGAAGTTAAGTGTTGGGATGTCCTTGAAAATTGTTTTCTGTTGCCTTCTCTCATTGATTTTTGTATCCATGTTTTATGTTTAACCACCTGTTAAAATAATTTGGGCATTCTCTATGGTGATTTGTCACTCTCTTTGGCAGATTTTCCTGTGCTACATTTCATGTCCAAGGCTGGATATGTATTTATATTGCTATAGCTGGTGTCTTCTACATACATAGAGGTAGATAGATGATAGATGGATAGATAGGTGATAGATAGATGGATGGATGGGTGGATGGATGGATGGATAGTTTAGATAGATAGATAGATAGATAGATAGATAGATAGATAGATAGATAGATAGATAGATAGATAGATAGGGCAGATAGTTATATAATCAGTAGGGCTTGTTGATTAACCTTTGTTTTTTCCCTGAAGGGACGGCGGAGGAGGATGAAGGGGATGACTGCCTCCTGGGGTCTGTGGATGAGTTCTGGTGGTTCCCTCACATGTGGAGCCACATGCAGCCCCACCTCTTCCACAACGAATCCTCCTTGGTGGAGCAGATGATGCTCAACAAGAAATTTGCCTTAGTAAGTAACTCATCTTGACTTTTGCATTTATCTAGGTTGGCCAGGTTTTTATATGGTAAATTTCTTAAAGTCTTTACAGACAGTGGCAACTGTTAAAAAGGCTTTTCTGTGAGATCATAAAGTTATTAATAGCACAGCCTTTTGATAGATGGCTCTGAGTTTACATGCTTGATGTGCTGGGGACAATTTCAGAGGAACTTCATGACTCAGTCACATGATGGCTTCCTGCTACATTAGTGAGATAGGAATATGCACATAAAACACCTATTCATCAAATGACGTATCTATGGCCCATTGTGAGCATGGACAACACAGACACAAAACTCAGAATTCAGAAAGGTAAGTATCACTGACGGTGGTCAGAGAAGCAACCCTGTGGAAACAAGAGTTCAGGTTTACACTGCAATGAGTAAGATTTGGGTGTCGGCAACCACTGAAGACAAAGCGGGTGAATAAGCAAATATGGTGAAGAAAGCTGATGGTGCCCGGCTCCCAAAAGCTATAGCGTCTGGGGTCTTAAAAGCTTGAAGGTAAACAAGCAGTCATCTAGCTCAGAAGCAACAAAGCCCACATGGAACAACATATCAGCCTGTGCGATCACGAGGTGTCGAACGGATTACTGAAGACAAATGGGTGCATAAGCAAAGGTGGCGAAGAAAGCTGATGGTGCCCGGCTATCAAAAAGTATAGCATCTGGGGTCTTAAAGGCTTGAAGGTAATCAAGCAGCCATCAAGCTCAGAAGCAACAAAGCCCACATGGAAGAAGCACACCAGCCTATGCAATCACGAGGTGTCGAAGGGATCAGGTATAAGGCATCATCAGAACAAAAAAATCTTACCATAGTGAATGATAGAGGGAGTGCGGAGTAGAGACCCAAAGCCCATGAGTAGGCCACTGGAGATCCCCTTGCAGAGCGGTCTCAGGGAGGAGATGAGCCAGTCAGGGTGCGATGTAACACTGATGAAAAATACAACATTCCTCTAGTTCCTAAATATGTTTCCTCCCCACTCCCACTACCATGACTCGAATTCGACCTTGCAAGTCTGGCTAGACCAGAGGATGTACACTGGTACAGATAGGAACTGAAAATACAGGGAATCCAGGGCAGATGATCCCTACAGGACCAGTGGTGTGAGTGGCGAAACAGGGAGGGTAAAGGGAGAATGGGTAGGAAAGAGGGAACCGATTACAAGGAACTATATGTCACCTCCTCCCTGGGGGACGGACAACAGAAAAGTGGGTGAAGGGAGATGTTGGACAGGGCAAGATATGGCAAAATACCAATTTATAAACTATCAAGGGCTCATGGGGGAGTGGGGAGGGAGGGGAAAAATGAGGACCTAATGCTGGGGGTTTAAGTGGAGAGAAAATGTTTTGAAAATGATGTCCAAATGCGCTTTACACAATTGATGTGTGTATGGATTGCGATAACAGTTGTATGAGCCCCTAATAAAATGTTTAAAAAAAAAGATTTAGGTGTCGGGTTGTCTTGAGTGAAATGAAGCTGAGGGGAACACCTGGTCAGAGCCCATCGCAAACCTTCAGAAGGAAGTACTGAAGACTCAACCTGGGAAGTAATAAAATTGGAAAGTTTGCCATTTGAAGAACATTTTAAATGTATGTGTTATAGAAATGGAAATTTTCCCCCCTGAAGCAGAGGACATTATTTGATACTAAAGAGTTTATGATTCAGGACAGAAGAATTTACAATTAAAGTTCTAGTAAATACAATAGGCCAGAAAATATGTAACCCATGGGAGGAAGCTATGATTCAAAAGCCAGTAGAACACAGGAGGAGGGAATGGTGTGTATCTCTGTTTTCCTGTGATTATAATCGTTAGCGGGTCCCAACTTATAGCAACCACCAGTCCAACCAAAAACGAGACACTTCAGTCCTTCACCGTCGTTGAAGTTATGGTTATGCTCGATCCCATAGCTGCAGCCACTGTGTCAATCCAAATCACCCAGGGTCTCCTTCTACTGGGCAGGCATGATTCCCATTTCCAGGGAAAGGTCTCTCCAGACAATATCTGCAAAGTAGTGAGACAGTCTCAACCTTTCCACTTCTAAGGAATATTCTAGCTGCATCTCTTCCAAGACAGACCTCTTTGTTCTTGTGGAAGTCCATGATGCTTTCACCAGCTCTAGAATTCAAGTGTATCAGTTCTTTTCACCCTTCCTTATTCCGCGTCTGATTCTCCCATGTTCATGGGGCTATTGAAAATCTCATGGCGCAGGTCAGGCTCACCCGAATCCTCAAAGTGACCTGCTTGCACTTTAAAGTGATCTTGTGTACCAGATTTACCTAATGTAATGTGTTGTTGGATTTGACTTCAAAAAACTGTTAAAAAATAAATTTGGGTGACAGAGGTTTATTGCTGCTAAATTTAAAGGTGTTAATAAGAAAGGATCTAGGGATTCAGATGTTTTAATGCATATACACATAGTATGTCCCTTATAGTCAAGTTATGTCCTTTAATTCTCACAGATACCTGGCATGATAGATATGTTTCTAATTTGTCATCACTTTATAGATGAAATGAACTCTGGTAGTTTAGACAGGCTGCTAACCAAAAGATCAGTGATTCAAACGTACCAGCCACTTCATGGGAGAAATACATAGGAGGCTGTCCATTCCCCTTAAAGATTTACAATCTTGGAAATACTAAGAAACTGTTCTGCCCGATCTTTCAGGGTTCCTCTGAGTTGAAATCGACTACATGTCTGTGGGTAGGAGAGAGGCTTCAGAAGTCCATGTCTTTCAATACGAAGTCAATTGTGTTCCCCAGACCTCCTCCCAACTCACTTCCCAGATGTAAGGGTAGATTTCATCCCTGCTTCATAATCCAAGGGAATATCTGGTAAGCCAAGTAGTTAATATAAGGGAAATAGAAACTAGACGTAGAACTCAGATCATGTTTTTTCTTGTGGTTCTCCAAGGTTCACCAGGACAGGAAGTTTCTCCAAAATGTCTAGAAAGGAAACGGACAATGACCGTGACAGTATTATTTATTATGGGTAGACCGAGAAGGAAGAGAGATGAGGCAGGCTTGGGAAACCGGGGGGACAGTTCTCTCTTCCACCCTTTAAGATCACTATGAGTTGAAATCAATTCCACAGCAATTAGTTTGGCACTTTGGTCTCTAGATTAAGAGACTAATTCAAAAAAATCTATTCTGGAAAAAAATGATGCCTCAACTGTCTACTCACTAAATGAAATATGGGAATACTTAAATTAAGGGAATATTCCAGTTTGCAACCTGCTTGCATTCTGCTTTTCTTCACCAGGTTGGCTTTAAATGTGAGTGTGAGTTTTTCCCAAGGGAAGGACTGAACGAACAATGCACAGAAAAGTGGGGCTGCCTGGAGGGTAACCAGGTGTTCGAACATCATTTAATACTAAAAGGAGTGATGGAATGAGAGAACATTGGAAGTTCTTTCCAATTTAGAAAATCCACGACAGTGAAGTAAACCAAGGAGGAGTTACAGATTGGGCTGCTAACCAGAGGGTCAGCAGAACGAAACTGCCAGATGCTTTGAGGGAAAAAGATGAGGCTTCCTGCTCCCTCAGAGAACCGCAGATGGACTGTGCTATTCTTGTCCTGCAGCGCTGCTCTAAGTCAGAATGATTCCATGGCAGTGAGTGATCATGTCACCCCCTTTGATGTGGACATTCTTCATTCAACATCTATAGACAGATACCCACAATTCTCTTTCATGTTTTTGGACAACATACACATCTGTCTCACAGGAATTTGGTTTCCATTCTAACTTAGCTTTGGAAGTTCTAAAAGCTTATTATGGAAGGTCAAGCAAATCCTTTAGGCAAACCGCATTTGACGACTACTATTGTCAGGAAGTAGAACCTTCAGAGCTGTTCAGAAAATAGTTTTAGGTACCAACCATGGCCTAATTCAGGCATTAACCTAAACTTAAATTTCAGCAGGAAATTTTTTAAAGCACCAATTCTGAAGCAAGGATTAATTTAAAAATATGAATGACTGACCTATAATATAGTTTGAAATATCTATTGTGCAGATGTAAAAATAGAAAAATGCACCAATAAGAAAGTAAAAGAGCTTATGACAAATAAACCAACAGGTCGTCACTCCTGATTCATACACTCAACTTAAGAAAGGCATGTAAATTTTGGCAAATTTTAAAAGTTTCATTTTTAATAACAAGATAATTAGTAGAGACTTTTTATCGTGGAACATACTGCCTGTTACTGATAATATTTTTTCAATCTTTAGTATCAATAGAGCAATTTTCCTAAAACTATAAAACCTTACCAAGGACTGTATTTTTTTTCTTTCATTATCATCAATTTTTTCATACTCTTTTATAAGTTCAGCAGAACCTGGTAATTCACTAGCTGAAATGTCTATTGTCAATTATTCAACATTTTGGATTAGTAAGCTACATTAATTCTTCTAATGTAGAAATAAAGATTATAGTATAAAATGTAATTTTAAGTCGATTGAAAGACTTGCTGGCTTAGGAATATGTGGTAATCTTTTAATTAGTTTGCTTGCCAACTGAAGAATTATTTGTACTTCAGGGCAGCACTTTTTAAAGAGGCACACTAAAATTCTATTTTATTGATATTGAACACAAAGTCCAGGTCTAGTAATAATAATAAAAATAGAGTTTAAAATAAGATGCAAGGGTCTAATCAGAGCTGGTAGGCCACTTTGGGAATCATCTAACTAACACCCTTTAAGAGAGACC
>NW_022109827.1:1460817-1464700 GCF_000313985.2 Echinops telfairi | reverse complement strand
AAAAAAAAAAAAGAAGATGGCTAAAGGAACATGGAAAGGCGTACATAAGCTATAAGAGATATAAGAGAAGACTAAGGACTATATTTTTAAGATCTAATGCAAACTGCATTTTCAATTTCAAAGTACTGGGATGGCCGTTGCAATTGTTTCAGTATTGAAGAGTGCCAATATTAAGATCCTTGCTACCACCATTTTAGCAACCTGAGACTCTTCCCTAAGATGCCCCAAATCTCCCAACTTCTCAGCAGTAAGGATCCCCGGCCCAAACAGACCAGCATTACCAGCAGTTATGGTTACCAGCGGTTCTAAGTGATCAGGGCCACGGCAGACAATTAACTCATTAAATATTTAGACTATTGCCCCTGATTATAATCAGTCACTCTTATGGTGGAGGATTGAAATTAGCATTTAGAAAGGAATCATAGAAGAGGAAGTACAATCCTGTCTATTTAAGTATTGCTCTTCTAATTGAGACAGAAAGGTATTAAAAAAAAAAAGGAAAGGTATACGTGGAATGGTATTTCACATTTAGTAAGAATCCAGCAACTTAAAGAAAATTATATGATACACCTGAGTCTGCCAGACTCTTTTTATTTGTCCATGAGCCATTATCAAACTCACAGGTATTCGTTTATATATAATTGATTCTGCTAATGATCCCTTTAGCAATTTCATCTGCTTGTTATACTAATGTTTCAGTTTATCCATGTTCTTCTAAAGGAAGGATGTCATACAACTAGTTTTCAGCCTCATATTTTATAAGTATTTTTTTTATATCTTCATCAAATTGTTGATCAATTTGAATATCAATACAAGGTTTGACATTTGTGGTAGAGCACTAGTTTACATTACAAGTTAACATAGCTCCAATGATCACTATTATTTGAGAGTATTTGACTAAATAGGAAATCTACTTAATTCATCTCATATTCAGAAAGATGAAATGTGCCCAGAGCCTTGCTGGAATCTAGAATCATAATGGGTATGACTTTTCTCAGACACCAATGTAGAACTTTTATTGATAAAAGAATAAACACAGTAAGGTATTCTATATGAACGTTCTCAGGGCCTTTGTTTTCTTCTTCATAACGTCTCGATAATCTGAAATTCTGGGGGTTGACACTAAGCTAATTTTCCATAGTTTCCCAAAATCTGCCTTTATGTTCTTGAAAGTTGAACACATTTTTAACTCGTGTATAATATTATTATGTCTATGGTTATTAAAAGCAATAATCAAGTAAAATCTACAAATGTGTGTGTTTCATTGCCTTAATAATTACTCTTTGGGGGTTGGAAAAAAATGGAACTAAATTTATTCCATCTCTCTTATTGTGTCTTCACCGAACGATTTGTTTATTGTCGTTATGTGCCAAGTGGCTTCTGACCCCTAGTGACACTATGACAAGAGTAAAACTGACCATTTACAATTTACAGGACAGTTGACTAGGCTGTAGTCTTTGTGGGAGCCGATCTCCAGATGTTTTGGCTCACTGAGCTGCTTGGTGGATTGGAATGGCCATCCTTACGGTTAACGGATGAACACTTAGATATTCCACCAACCCGGCTCCTTAAAGTTTATGTTCAGTTCCTCAGAGGTATTTTGAACATTGTACTTCTTGATAAAGTGGACATAAAAGAAATGCTGGCTACTTCTGCTTTTTCTTCTTCATTTTTGTAACTCTATCATCAGTTATTTTAAGCCTCCCTATCCCCATCAAATTTTTAATATGATATAAATTTCTTGTTCACTTTTTGCTGATCAGAGTAATTTTCAATTAGCAGTTTCCAGAAAACTAAAGCTAGTTCTGAGCTGTAGATTTTTTAGCATAGTTTTTAAACTTGTTTTATTTGTTTTGTTTTCAAGCCTGCTTGTTTGTTTAGTTTTGTTAACTAGTTTTTATCTTCCTTATATACATTTTCTTACCTCTTTTTTGATAGAGACAGCAAATTGCTGCGATTTCTGTGTGGACAGAATGCTATTACTTTACATGAATAATCTTATTTAATTATCATCACAACCTTGCTGCAAACACCTCCATTTTATAGATGATAAAACTGATATTGGGAAGGGTTGAGTAATTGCCCCAACCCACAAAGCCAAATCACAGATCTGATATTTGAATTCAGAGCATTCCGACTTTTAATGACTGTGAAAAGTCTACATTTTCTTCCTGGTTTTGAATACGGTAATTATAATTCTTCTCAAAGAATTACGAGTTTTGAATATCCTCCTTCAGCTCAATTCCATGACAGAAATGGGATTACAAAAAGCAGAGATGTCAAAGCTGTTTCTGAGATACACTCGATGGTGCTTTTTTGGACGGGTCAGGAAGAAGAAAGGAGCAGCAGATCAAGCATACCTGTAGGGCTGCGCCTCCCACTTTCTGCTGTCCGTGTGCACTTACTGAAGATGCGGAAAGGCTTTATACTCAAGTTGCATATATCCTCTGCCTATACCTGCTAATGGTACAAAATGTTTCCTCCTTTAGATTAATGACAATTAAATATTTGAAGTGGTTTGGCTTCTCCACCACCACCACCCCTTCCTGGAAATTCAGAATTATTTTCTTCATAAACTCCTATCAGAAGACTTCTTACTCTCCAACCACATGAAGAGTGTAGAAGAGTCTTTCATAATTCTTTCCCATTTTTCTCTAATAGAAATGCTACCCTACGATCCCAGCATATTCATCTGATGATTTCAATGGTTTCATAAAGAAAAAATAAAATTAGCATAGGACATGTGGAAATAGTCCCTCACTGCCCAAATTTATTTGAGCTCAAGATAAACTGGGAAGATCTATTTCCAACAACATGCATGCACTGTCTGGTTTTGCAGCTATGAAACATGGATGGGGCACCTGTTTGCTGAGAGACTCTTAAAAACCAAGGCTCACATGCACGTGATAGCAGAACTCTGCCCACTCACTAACTGGAATCTGCTTTTACATCCAATTTCCAATCACTCGATAATGCCATAAAGTTGTTTTATTGTATACCATTTCATACTCTTTCTGACAGCATGGTGGTTAAATTCTGGGCTACTAACTAAAGGATGACCAGTTTAAAGCCAACATCCACTCTGCAGGAGAAAGATGTTACGGTCTGCTTCTAACAAGGATACAGCCTTGGAACCACTTGACTGTTGTTCTGCCCTGCCTTCTACGGTCACAGTGGGGCCACATCAGCTCAGCAGGACCCAACAACACCTACTGCTTCCGTTTTGATCCCCATTCCACTTTCAAATCTGAAACACTACAGCAGGATCATGGGGTCATCAGACCAGTCTCCTTGATTTCCCTTCTTTATCTTGAATGTATGCTCTACTGAAGGAAGGTTGTGAAATGTGTAATTCTACTATTCTGTTTCCCCTACACGAAACAGAACTTTGCATTTCTGTTAGAAAAGATTCTTGAATCTTCTGAGGAAATGTAGGAGGGAAAATTATGGGGCTGGAAATGTTTACAAAATATTGAGCTTAGTGCTTTACACACTTCCTCAATTAATGTTCACAGCCATCTGTGAGGCTGGCTATCCCAATATTGAAAATGCAGAAAGTGAGACTCGGAGAGGTTATGTAATTCGCTCATGATTACATAACCAGTGAAAGCTAGGGAAAAGATTTGACCCCAGGCCCTGTGTTGTTGCTAGGTACGCCCAAGTCAGTGCTGACGCATAGCGACCCTATGCCCCAGAGACCAAAACACGTCCTGGTCCTGTACCACCCTCACAATTGTCCTTGGGTTTGAACCCATAAATGCAGCCATTGTGTTGATCTGTCTTGTCGTAGGTCTTCTCATTTTCTATTTCCCACACTCTACCATGCATGATGGCCTTCGCCAGGAACTTGTCTCTCCTGACAACAGGTCCAAAGTGTATGAGA
>NW_022109827.1:1444970-1460179 GCF_000313985.2 Echinops telfairi | reverse complement strand
GATCCCTGCACAGGTTCAGCATGAGCACCAATTCGCAGGCTCCGAACCCTGTGGTTACCGCCATGGAGTTTATAATTGAAAGTCACCATGTTCTTAACACAATTATTGATTGATGTTTTGCAAAGTTAATAGTCAGGATGTTATTACGTTCCCAAAGGATTGCATGTTAAAAAACGAATTCATGTTATTAAAATCTGATTTTTCATAATGTTTTACTCTTTTAGATAGCTATTTATATAATTTATGTAATTGCTTGTGTTTATGCAACCAGCTTTGCAAGCATGATGGTCCTAGTGGCTATTCTAAATGCCGGAGGAGGGGCAAGAGCTACAACAAATAAAGATTGATATCAACTTTTCTATTCTTGCAAGAATATTAAACTTCAATTAAAATGGATGCTATGCAGACCAAAGGATTCCTTGTTTAATCAGCCTTGTATATTTTCAGAACGTTAAGTGGGTTTTCAAGTACATTGGAAAGTTTACCCTGTCCCTGATTGTGCATACCTTTACTACCTCTCAGGGACCCCCAGAGATGCATAAAATGCATCCTCCCAGACTCTGTAAAACCTGCATCAACATAAGGCCTCCACTCGCACACTGAGTCTTCAGTTACTTTTCGGTTTCCTTTTCCTGCAGAAAAACAAATGCAAACTCATCAATTCATTTTCTGTTACATTTCTACGACCTCTTTCTTGTGTTTGGAAAAGGTTCTAAACATTCAGAAACTATGAAAGTGACCCGTGCAAAGTAGAAGTGTTTACATCATTCTCCTGAGTATTCTCAGGCAAGCATACCTTTTAACTGTGTGCTTACTTAGGAGACACTCAACAGAGATATGTCGACGCCAGAAATGCTGAAGGGCTCTTCAACACAGGAGAACAACATGCTCTACGAAATGGAAACTTGCTCAATAGAAGTGGCGTAATTCTTGGGAAAATCTGGGAACCAAATCCGTCAAACTTTCCCCCAAATAAGTCCTTTGAGGCTGTAAGTGAAAACGAAGAGAAAGCCCAGTATGCAAAGCTGCTATAGCGTTGACTGCTGCCTTCAAACTGTGGTGGTATTTTTGAGATTTTATTTTATTTTTTAATCATTTTATTAGGGGCTCATACAACTCTTATCACAATCCATACACACATAAATTGTGTAAAGCACATTTGTACATCCATTGCCTTCATCATATCCAAAACATTTGCTCTCCACCTAAGCCCCTGGCATCAGCTTCTCATTTTCAGCCCTCCCTCCCCGTTCCACCCTCCCTCATGAACCCTTGATAATTTATAAATTATTATTTTGTCACATCTGGCCCTGTCTGACATCTCCCTTCACCCAATTTTCTGTTGTCTGTCCCCCAGGGAGGAGGTCACATGTAGATCTTTGTAATCGGTTCCCCCTTTCCAACCCACCCTCCTTCCACCCTCCCAGTATCGCCACGCACACCACTGGTCCTGGAGGGATCATCCGCCCTGGATTCCCTGTGTTTCCAGTTCCTATCTGTACCAGTGTACAACCTGTGGTCTAGCCAGATTTTTAAGGTAGAATTGGGATCATGATAGTGGGGCGGGGAGAAAGCATTTGGGAACTAGAGGAAAGTTGTGTTTCATCATTGCTACATTGCACCCTGACTGGCTCGTCTCCTCCCCAAGACCCTTCTGTAAGGGGATGTCACAAATGAGCTTTGGGTCTCTACTCCGCACTCCCCCCATCATTCACAATGATAAGATTTTTAGTTCTGATGTTGCCTGATCCCTTTGACACCTCGTGATTCAAATTATGTTTATGGGATTTCTTAATGCATTTAGCCTACTAAATTTTATTTTAGTTCTTTAAAGCATTCAATTGTTATAAGTTGAGGTAGTATGTGAATTGGAACAGAGGCACCAAGAAAAGACTTTTGCTGTGGTCACTATTGGGTTATTGGTTTTATAAGACAAAAGTCATATTGGGATCTTTTTAAGGAATGCTCCAGTAGAACAGAGAAAACTTTTAAGAAGGAGCGACAAAGGGGAATTGCTGAAAGTCATTTTTTGAGTCAGCAGAGGGAATGGAATTTGGTGCCTTGATAAAGGAAGCCCTGGTGGGCCAGTGGTTTCAAGTTGGGATGCTATCCCAAAGACCAGCAGCTCCGCCGGAGAAAGAGGGGACTTTCTACTCCCCTTATGAGTCACAGTTCATGAAACCACTTGCTCTCCTACAGGATTGTCATGAGTCACCATTGACTCAATGACAGGGAGTTTGAGTCTTGTTGAGTTTATAAAGGAATTCGGAGTGTTGGTGGCACTGTGGTAAAAGAGCTTGGTTGGTAAACAAAAACGTAAACATTTAGAACCTATCAGCCACTCTTCAGGAGAAAGAAGTGGCAGTTGGCTACCGTAAATATATATAGCCTACTCTGCGCTGGAGGGTCACTATGAGTGAGAATCTATGTGACAAGAGTGGGTTGTGGAGGGATGATCCCTAGGTTGGTGCATGGCCAAGGTTCCCACAGCACAGATGTCAGCAACAGTGTTGTGAACTCAGTTACAGGAAGATTGGTGGATAGCACGGTAATTGATTCTCTTTTCTCATTGAAAAGCAACACTCATCCAGCGAGGGCAAAGTTGGGGAAGGGGTTGTTGTAAGTTTTTCAGAGAGCAGAATTATGAAATCGCAGTGCCGGGTAGCAGGAAAGCAAACAAATTAAGGATAGAGAGTTAGATTTCTGGACACACTAAAAAATATTCAATATTGATAATCTGGTATTTAAAGTGAAACTAGCTATGTGTTGTTGCCAGAGAAGAATGACAAATAGAAATATGAGTAAGAGAAGTGATGGTTTGGGGCTGAAAGCATGATTGTCATGATGAACTTTGGAACATATCCTGGGTAAAGATGAAAGTGAGTTTGTAGAACAAGGTCAACGACAAGATGGTGATGGCCATGGAAAATTTATGGAGTTAGAGAAAATGATACCGGAATGATAGGAGTCGGTTACACATATTGGTAGAGCCTTGTGATAACAGGAAACATCCTCTCCAATTGCTTCTGTTTTTCATTAAAAGGCAGCATTTAGTCATCAATTGAGGGCAAAGATTTGGAAGGGACTATTGTAGGTTTTCCAGGAAAAAAATACATCTGTGGTCCCAATATTAGGATTTTTTTTACTCATAGGAATCTAATAGAGTATTAAAGATGGTCTTAAAGGTATTCTAAGTATTTCAAGATTTCTAATAAGAATTACTTATCCTCTATAAAATCTTCAAGTAATCTAATTAGAATCTAATTTCTTTTAACTCAGTGGGATTCTACCAACTAAAGAAAAGTGAATTTAATTATTATGTGATAAATGTCTTTTTACTGAAGAAACTTGTTCACCACAGCATCCATTATGACTAAAAGAAAGAAAGAAAAAGTAAACCAGCAATTTTATTTCTAGAATTTGCCATGCTGGCCCATTTTTGATGCATTTTAATTCTATTTAATCATTTTTAAATGCAGTTACTTTGTATCAGGCACTGTGCTGGCATTTCACCAAATAGTCGGTTTTATTGCATAACTGGTGACACTGATGCGTACTCTTTTTCTGTATTCTTTGCCCAGGAAATCCCCTTCGGAGACAGAGTCCTGAATTTCAGCCTTGGCACTTCCTTCTCGGCTGACTTTCCTCTAGGACAAATTACATTGAATGTCTCCTTCCATCTGTTGACACTTGCCTACTACTATTTGCTCCTCAGGAGAAAGAGGAACGTTTCTACTCTCCATAAGAGTTAAAGTATTAGCAGAGCAATTCTACCCTTCCCTATAGGACAGTGCTTCTCAACCTGTGGGTCGCGACCCCTTTGGGAGTCAAGTGACCCTTTCACAGAAGTCACCGGATTCATAACAATGGCAAAATTATAGTTATGAAAAAGCAACGCAAATAATTTTATGGTTGGGGGGGTCACCACAACATGAGGAACTGTATGAAAGGGTCACAGCTTTAGGAAGGTTGAGAACCACTATGAGACAGAATTGGCTTAATTGCAGTGTGTGTGTTTTTGTTTTTTGGACTTTTGGTGGGTTTTGTTTTGTTCTGTTTTCAGTCTTGAGAGTTGGCCATACAAAAGCCAACACCAGAGACTATTTTACAAATTCTCCTTCTAAATTCTTTCTGTTGTTTTTTGTTGTTTTCTTATTTTTTTTAATGTTCTGATAGTGTATCTTAATGAGAAACGGATCTGATTAATCTCTATGTTTCTTTTCAAAAACTAGCCTAGTGTTTTCCTAGTCACATATTATGGATAAAGAAAACTATTTTGCCCATTTCTAAAGAGAAAAAACTAAGATGTACTTTGAAAAAAATGACAATATGACTTCCTGCATACGTACGTGTAAGTGGGTGTTTAACAAGCTCAATTCCAAACCTGGAATTGGCATAGTAAAATGGGTATATTTATAATTATATCACAGAGGGAATCTATACATGCTTGGAAGAAAAAGAAAAAGAGCTAGTATCACTAAGGATTGTCCATTAAAGTGAGGAAATTGGAAGAATCTCACATTGAAAGGAGCACATTTATCAATAAAAAAACACACTGCCAGTAGAGGATGACTTTAAACCCTTTCACCAAGTCTGTTAAAAACAACATGGTGTCAGAGCTAGTGCCTAACATATGGGCTGACAAACAGACATGTAAGTTATATATGTAAGTTATAAATAAGATTTAATCAAATTTACATAAATAGCTCTATCACAACTTAAAAGGTTGTTATTTTCTTAATTATATAGAGGATTGTATACTTTAAGATTATATTTCAAAAAGATTATATTGTTTTATACAAACTTCTGTATATTTATATAGCTCATGTAAATTATAATTTGTATAAAATATAACATAAATATCTCCATCACAATTAGGTCATTGTTTTAATTGTAAGAAAATTGTACACTTTAAAATTATATTGATGGTGTATTTATAAACATTTACATTTAGCATTATTTTCAGCAACAATATAAGATCACTCGTAGAACCACATAGATTGTGTCAAAGAATCATAGCATTTTACATTTGACCTTTGGTAGTAAATTGCACAATCTCTTTATTTCACACTTGCGGCGTGGGGGGTGGTGGATAGAAAATGAGATTCTTATGCCGAGGTAATTAATCTTTGAAGATATTTTGTTTTGTTTCAGGCTATACCAGAAATACATCATCATTTATCACCAAGAGAATTTTCTAATATTTAACATTCTCTGCATGCAATTCCAAACTTTCTTTCCTTAACCTAGAGAAAAAACTTAATTTGTTGGGTTTTGTTCTGGGGAAGAAAGGAGCCAGCTTTCTTTGAAGAGTTGTGCATTACTGTCAAGCCTGAGTGAGACTCCCGGCCACCCCTTTGCAGCATGGACTTGAACACTGCTGGTCTTGCATTAGCTCTGTGCTGGGTGGATCCACTTTAGAGAGAGTGGAGCTTCTTCCAGTCATTGCTGCAGTTCCGAACTTTCACCCAGTCCCTGCGGCTACTGCAGGACTCACTCTCACAAGCTGGCGTTTGTGTGGGGCCCATCGGAATTTAACCTTAGAACAAAATGTTTTTATAAATTTCAAATTGCTAATAGTATACAAGGGAAGAGTTTCATAAATGTGTTTTCTTCCTAATACTATTCGTGTATGTCTGCATGTGTCCATTATGTTAAAAGGTTCTAATTTCATTCCCTAAGCATGCAGCCTTTACTTGTATTGTCTGGAGAAATGTATTATTGTCTATGTGAAATAACATCTAATAACTATAGCTTCTAAAAGGAAGTCACTTTAACAATCAAAGCATTTTTTTCCCTAGAAACAACTCCAAAATATACTACTATATGTAAAAACAGAGAAAATGCCATTTGAAACCATTGTGCATTGTAAAGTTAAATTCTCAATTCTCTGAGACAGTTAACCAAGTTATGAACTTTCATATGCTGGGTAAATGGTCCATTCCAACGGAAATGAATAGCAGTTAAAGGCACTTGAAAGTATTCCCAAATTATGTTCTAATGCTTTTAGATTTTTCCCTCCCTGTACAATACAGATATGTGCTTGCTTCCTATCATTGTAGGTTTTCTTCTTATAATTACATTGTTTGAAAACTGGCAGTCTTAGAATTATGGAAATAGGCCAAGTCTTCTAGTTATTAATAGAAATTAGAAAGGTTTTGCATTTAGGAAGATTAAAATAGAGACAAACATTAAAAGTAAAGTGCTATATGGATTGAACTGTGTCCTCCCAAATTGTGTGTTAACTTGGCTGGGCCATGAGTCTCAGTGGTGTGGCAGTTATATAATGATGTCACTTGGCAATTATCATGAGGCAACCTTTCCCATAATGCAATCTGATGTGATCAGTTAATCAGTTGAAAGGGGATTAGGGTATGAAGTACTGTCCTTCCTCAGTCATAGCTCTGACATAATACAAGGGGTTGGGGGAGTTTCCGGGATGTGGCCTATAATATCTATAATATCTTTTACTTATAAGAGACAAAAATAGAGAAACAAGCAGAGCAGGGGTACTTATTTCACCCCAGAAAGAAGAGATGGGAGCAGAGTATCATTTACACCCAGGGCCTCTGGTCTGGAACCCTCTTAGACCTAAGAGAAGATTAATGCCGAGGCATATGGAGAGCTCCTAGGGATCCGAAGCTCGCAGATGCTTACAGGTGCCAAAGCCCTCCTCTGCAGCTGACCGAAGGCAGAGGTCTTCCCCTGGAGTCCGCACTCCGCATTCAGACTCTACCTTCCGATCCTGTGAGTGAAGAAATCCATGTTTGTAAAGTTTTCTACTTGTGGTATGTCTTTACAGCAGCACCGAATAACTACAACTAGTACCATCCTTAGTGGCTAGCAAGAGTTTAAACAAAAAATGGAACAAAAATAATCATTAATTTTTTCTGTAGTAAAGCTGGCTGTGTTGCTCAAATATCTGAATATTACATTTTGCAGGTTTTCTTTTAGTCTTGGAGATAATTTTTTGAATGAATGCAGCATTAATATTTCAGGATAAAATTGTCTTTACATGATTTGGTAATATTTAAGTGCAATTTTTACCCCCCAAAAAGTTACAGATTTTAATTCTATACCACATTATCTAAATATGTAAGCTTATAGTAAATAGCAACTCCATTTTGTCAGTTTTGCACTTGGATAATCATTTTTACTTAAACTCTCAGACTATTTTCAAGTGTTACTTACCTAGACATAAAATGTCTCTATCAGTTACTTACGTCCATTCAGTAGCTGCACCTAAAGTTTGGTTGAGGTAATCCAGAAAGTAAAATTAGAGTAAGTGGGCATAGTCAGTTCATGTAGTCATTCACGAATATGTGGCGAGTATTGGTTCTTGGGGAGACACTAGGCATATGCCCACCATCATCGAGTTGATTCTGACTCATGGCAAACGCATGTGATCATGGTAAATGCTTCACAGAGTACAGACTTTGCCGAAACAGATCACTAAGACTTTCTTTCACAGTCTGCTGTGTGGACTTGACCTACCAACCTTTCCATAAGTAGTACAGCACAAGCCATATGTAGTACCCAGGTGGCTTCTGGGCATTTGGTAGTTCATAAAACAGAACCATGACCAACGCTTATGGAGTTTATTGTTTAGTAAAGAGGAGAGACATTAAGA
Source organism: Echinops telfairi (assembly GCF_000313985.2). NCBI lineage: Eukaryota > Metazoa > Chordata > Mammalia > Afrosoricida > Tenrecidae > Echinops > Echinops telfairi. The sequence goes on along the minus strand of NW_022109827.1, from coordinate 1,452,549 downwards.
AATGATTCAGAGATATGTGCTTACAAATTGCACTGTGTACTATGAAAGATAATTAGAGGCTCCTAAGAGAAGCTTAATGGGGATTTAATTTCATTTTGATGTTGTTAATGAAAGCATGGAATAAATTATCTTTAAAAGGCATAAGAATTAGTATAATAATGTTCCAGGCAACACATGGTAGGGCTCTGAGGTAGGCTCTAAAGCGCTTGGGGCATTCAAGGAAAAAGTAGATGTGGCTAATAAACAGTGGGGAGTGGTACAAAAGGAGACTGGAGAGAGAAAGAATTAAGGGTCACTGCACGCAGAGTTGGGGCCAGGCTTTGAATTTTGTATTTTGTCTCAAGTGTACGGGGGAGCCATTGAAGGATTTTTAATAGGAAACCGCATGGCCATATTTGTGTCTTTTAAATATTACTTTAATGGTTCAGAAAAAAGCAAGGAGGAGAAATGAAGAGAATAGTTAGGTGTCTGAGCCAGAGCCCGTGGAATAAGAACACTGACTGGACTGGGCCGATGATGATACAACCGGAGAAGAGTGGATAGATTAATTGAGAAACTGGAAATGCAATGTATAGCACATGATGATAGACTGGATTTAGGAAAGACTGCAGGAAGAACCCACAGTGGCACGGAGTTATGCTTCACACTAGCCTGAAGGTCGCCTGTGTGGACTTACTCAAACGTGGGGAGACCAGGGCGAAGATTTGTTTCTGAAACTATGGAGAAGTTTTACTCTGAGAATCTGGGGTTCCCCCAAGCGCTGGAATTGGCTTGCTAGAATCTAGAAAGAGGCTTCAAAGGTGTCACGAATGGCAGCTATCTTTCCTACACAGCAGGTGTTTGGTTGCTGATGCTATTTCCTAAGAAGAACGACCTCTGGGGAAAGACCAGATCTCATGAGGCTGGGAGGTAGAGAGGAAGAGTCCCGTTGTGAGAACTAACTCATCCCACCATCTTCTAAGTATTTGACATACGTTTTATAGTGTAGATTTATACTATGTGTCATATATACTTACATACTCTATAAACATATAGTCTGTGTTATAGAGCATATGTTTATAACTGTATTCTTATCGTTTCAGTTCTTGTCCTCCACTGAAGGTGCTAACATAGATTACAGAGCTTCTGGATCTAAGACGATATTCTCAAGAAGTGATGATAATGAGAATTAACTTTTTAAAGCAATAAATGCCTACTATGTTCTACTTTCTTCCTCAAAAGTGATGTAATCGTTAGCTGCCACTGCGCCAATACACGGGGTTTGGAGAGATCAGGAGGGGAACAGGCCCAGGATGAAGTCGTGGGGTAGAAGTCACGGTTATCTCAAGAGAAACTGAAAAATCTGTACTGCAATAGAGAAAACAAGCATGCTATCTCGGAGAGTGAAAACAAATGCTAGTACTTTTGTAATTTCCACTTTATATTTGGGTGATAGGATTATAACGCAGAAAGGCAGTGGAGTCAGGGTGGTAATGGCAGCATTACTGAATTACGTTTATTGAATATGTATCATATTTCAAGAATTATGGTAAATGCATGTATTATTTAAGTATCCCCAAGCCCCTTCAAGGCAAGCACATTTTTTAGAGCAAGACATGAGACTTAGGGAGAATAAACCTCCTCCTAGTCAAAGGCTAACAAATGGTACACACATTAATATCTATTCATATACTTCCTTGCAAAGTTTAGAGGTATTTGAATTTTATAATGTGATTATTTCCCTGGGTGAATTTCACCCAGGCTTCTTCCCGTACTCTTCCAACAAAGCTACTCTGCAATTATTCATTTCTTTCTGTTCAGTTTCTGGACTTGACATTTAGTTTCTTTCATGAGATCTCTTATTCCTTCCTGCACCCTTGTTTTCAGACCACCCCAGGGAATCTAAACCATCATTTTTCCAGCACAGATTAGGTATTGGTTCATGATCCTTTGTGAAATTCTAAGTAATATAATAATTGCACAGTTGTAGCAATGTCCACAATGGCAGCACGGAAACTGAAGAGCATCATGGTTTCTTCTCAGCCATCAGCAACAGACTGCTCCGTCCACCTCTCACACCACCTGCACTCTTTCTCCCATCACCACCATGGTGGCTCCCATTGCTAGAATACTCAACCACAGCTACAGCTAGCTGATCTGAATTGTAAACAATAAACAGCAATTACCAGATGAAAGAGCCATTCCAACTGAAGGGGTGTGTGTGGGGTGGGGCAATGTGTACATTGTACAGCAAACATATGAGGAAAATCATACAAAGGAGGATGGGTGATGTAAAGCTTTCTGAGTAAGTTGGGACTAAATTTTTAGTGTCTTTTACTTTGTCAGGTGAAGGAATCTTAACAGTTCATTCAGTACACGGCAAACGTCATGCAGCCCACTTGCCTTGTGGATTCAGGCGCTTCACATACTCCCTTCCTCTCCTGTGCTTATTTAGGTTGAAAAATAAGCCAGCCGTACGTCTTCCACTATCTCCCTGGAAGTTTGCAGCCTAGTTCTACAATCTAATCCGTTTAGCAGCCTGATACTGTGGTCCTCTTATGTGAAATTGCTCTTTGGTGGGAAGAAAGGCCATGACGAATTCAAATGGAGCTATTTGAGGGGAAGTTTAGGACTTGAAAGTAATTGAAAAATACCAACGGGGGAAAAATTACGTAAAGCTTTCAGAAGACAAAAATGCATGTCAGCTACTGACACTGAGAGTGTTCTTTCTGTAAAACAAGGTTCATCATTCATATCTGTGCTATGTTTTAATATGTGTAAGGGAGTCTATCAATTGATAAACCTTCACAAATAGAGAAGGAAATTCATAATAATGCAGAATTATCCCAACACCCTCAAATAACATCAACAACTGGAAAAAAAACCTAACTCGGTATCACATAAACGTAATTTCAGAGCTCCCGGTCTGGACCTACCACCCCTCACACACAAATGTATCAATATGAAGGCTGGTGGGCTAGCTGCTGGGCTTCATGAAGTATTGCACAGCTAATATTTATGACTGTATGCAACTAAGAATTCAGATTTAAACAAATCTGAATTAAAACAATTTATAGTATATCTGAAAATCCTGGAATGAATATAGAATCAACATAATCTTCACTGCCTCTAACTAATGTTTGCTTGGTCTTAGGAGCATGGCATTCCTACGGACATGGGCTACGCGGTGTCCCCACACCATTCCGGTGTTTACCCTGTGCACGTTCAGCTTTATGAGGCTTGGAAGAAGGTTTGGAATATTAAAATCACCAGCACTGAAGAGTATCCACATCTAAAACCAGCTCGATACCGGAGGGGTTTCATCCATAAAAACATCATGGTGAGCTTCCTCCATTGTCCTTAGGGTGCAACTAACACTGCCAGATTTACATTTCTCCTTTGAAATATGAATAAAGGAATAGTCCAAAATATTACAAGCTTGGCAGCTTGAACAGCCACATGCTGCAGCAAACATATTTGTCATATCAATGCAAAGGATGTTTTAATTAAAATCACTTCTTCGCAACTTTTTAAAAATAGCTAAAACATATTTGACACTACTGCTATTAAGGAGGCACTGATGTTAGAATATTTAAGGAAGCAGTATGGCTAACTTGCAGATAATTTTTTAGAAACCATCATTTCTTGAAAAAGATACTTGATCTGTAAAACTAACACCAACTTTGTATTAACCAACTTATCCTATCACAAGCCAGTCAGACTTTGTTTGACTCTTTAACACGTCAGGTTAAAAATACCCAACGATTTGCTGCAAGAAACCACTTGAGAAGTCTTGCATAATCATTGACAGATCATGATGCGTAATAGCTATATTGATGAAGATCAAAGACTCCAGCCTTCAATATGGATTTTACTTTACCATAAAACAAAACTCCTCACCTCTGGACCAATCGCAAACATCAGGATAAACAGAGACCTTGTTGGTCTTGTCAGGGATTTCCTTCTTGGATCTACAATGGGCTCAGCAGTCAAGAAGTCAAAGCACACATTGCATTGGACAGATCTGCTGCAGAAGACCTCTTTCCAGTGTTAACATTTCTCATTCTGAGGACTGAGCTGTGCCTGACTCAGCCGTGGTGTGGCCAGTCATCATATGTTCATGTGAAAGCTGGCTGATGAATAAGAAAGACTCAAGAAGAATGTATGCATTTTATTAGATGATTGCTGAAGAATGTTAATTATACTACGGACTTCTAGAAGAATGAACAATGCTGGCGAGACTTCACCTCACTTACTTTGGACATGTTGTCAGAAGAGACCAGTCCCTGGAGAAGGACATCATGCTTGGTAAAGGGAAGGGTAAGCAAGCAAACAAACAAACGCCTTCAATGAGATAGTAGGACAGATTGGCTGCAGCAATGGGCTCAGACTTAACCACCATATACACAGGGCAGGACAGTATTTCGTTCTGTTGTACATAAGGTTGATGTGAGTGCGAACTCACTGGACAGCCCCCGGCAACAACAATCTAAGGGAGAAATGAGAAACAGCGCCAAGTATATTATATTCACATATGTCCATTTATATTCAGTGTCAGTCATTTATATCCAATGTCTGTTTCCAGGACCCCTTTTTATTTCTTTTTCCTTAGCCACTGTTGACACATGTGTCTTGTCATGACATTTTAATTGTAAAGTCATCACCTAATACTTCCTGAGACCTTAAAAAATAAGTATTTAAATCCTCAACTTTTCCCAGTTCAGAAAATCTGGCACTGATAATGTTAGGAATGGGCCTCCCGAGTTAGATTGAGGCACTCAAGAGACCACCCAGAAGCACCATATGTGATGATAATTCTTTGTCAAGCTGAGGTATTTGAATATTGAATAGATGCCTACCTTCCAGAATAAGTTATAACTGATTTCTTTTCATACAGTTTTACAATATCTGTAATAACTACAGAGTAGATAATGATATTTAAATTGGATGAACTCCCATCTTGCCTTTTCCCACAATAAAAACTGCTATAAATGCTAAATGGGGACATCACAGCCACATTGCATCTCAGACTCCCCTTTCTCTGCTGAAAATGAACTCCCTATGCCTTAAGCTTCAGGCCTTCTGACCAAAGGTGGGGCGGGGGGGAGACCTGGATCATGTTATCATGAACAAGTACTGAGTACTCACCTGCCATTGTAACATCACAGGAAGCCTTTGCAAAATATGAAATGTAAGTTTATAAGGACGTTATTCAATTTTGTTCTCTTTTGTTCCTCCGTCTCTCTGGGCTGCCAGAACATTTGCTTAGTTATGTCCCATGAGATTTGGTCATTTTTGTTTTACCTGAGAACATATTTTATCTATATTGAAAATGCGTGAAACTTGCAGGTAACAAAGGTTTTAATAATTTTTTCTGTTTTAATGGAGCTGTCCATGGGTTTCCACTTTTGCAGCAATCCAGGGACCCTTCTGTATTTGGTTTGTGGGCTCCTGGGTGAGAATTTCCAAGAAGGAAACACTCAGTATGCATAGGATTATGCAGGAAGAAGAGGGGCGGGACTGCTAGCAGCACGCACACAGAGACGCAATCTGAGATCCAGAGAACCGACGGTAGTGCAAAGGGTTCATTGACTCCCTACTATCTCAAAGGTTAAAGGTTCAAGTCCACCCAGAGAAAACTTGGAAGAATGCCTTTGCAATCTCTTTCTGAATAATCAACCATTGAAAACGATCAGAAACACACTTCAACTCTGACACACAGAGACAACAAGGAGTAGAAATCTCCTCACAGGCAACTAGCTAGGAAGTAAGGAAAAAGAGCAAGGGACTGAGGAGTGAGCCTTTCTCTTTCTCTCTCTCTCTCCCTGTCAATACATAGTGCATGACATAGATCGGGAAAATTTTTTTGATGATCCATTCACATCCCACTCAAAATTCCTAAAAATGAAACTCGCTATCTTCCTCTCAAGCCAGCTACTGACCTACCATCCCCAATTCAATTCTATATTTCCATTAGCACACTCCAGTGAACTCCCATAAGATATCAGACTTGTTACTCCCCTGGGAATACAAGAGCCAATTACATTTCAAGGTATTTGAGTACTAACCAGAATCTCTTAGTAGTTCTACTGCATTATCTAATGGGCAGATTTTACCCCCATTCAGTAAAACAAAAAACGGATTAAAAACCTGAAATAAATGCAACTTTCTGGAGAGAGCCAGAGACCTCTATGTGATTTGACCACAAATTAGCTACTTATTATTTCTAACGTTGTTGTTAGCTGCGGTAACAGCCGTTCGGACTCATAGTGACCCTATGTACAACAGCATGAACGTTGCCTGGCCCTGTACCTGTGCTTGATTGAGCCCATTGCAGCACCTGTGTCACTCCATCTTGTCAAGGGTCTTTCTCCTCTTTGCTGCCCCTCCCTTAACCAAGTATGATGTCATTTTTCAGGGACTGGTCTCTCCTGATAACATGTATAAATATGTAAGCAGTCTCGCCATCCTCACTCCTAAGGAGCATTCTAGCTGTACTTCTTCCAAGAGAGATTTGTGTGTTCTTTTGGCTGTCCACGGTAATTTCAATATTCTTCATGAGCACCATAATTCAACTGCATCAAGTCTTCTTCGGTCTTCCTTACTCAGTGTCCAACCTACACATGCTTATCAGACTACTGAAAATATCATGACTCGGGTGAGCCACACCCAAGTGAAAGACTTTCACTTTCTCCCGCAGAGACTATCATAAAGTCTTATCAAAGTCACCTCCTTCTTTTTCAATATTCCCAAGAGGGTTTTTGCACAGATTTGCCTAATGCAACAAGTCTTTTGATGTCTTCACTGCTGCTTCCAGGAACACTGATTTTGTATCCAAGCAAGCTGAAATCCTTGACAACGTCAGCCTTTTCCGTTCATCATGATGTTACCTATTGGCCCAGTTGTGGGGATATTGGTTTTTCTTGACACTGATTTGTAATCCAGTGTGAAGCTGGCGGCCCTTCATCAGCAAGTGTTTCAAGTCCTCCTTGCTTTCAGCAAGCAAGCTGTATCATCTGCATATTGAAGGTTGTTAATGAGCCTTCTTCCAAATCTGCTGTTACTAATGGCGATGCCATGACTGTGACCTACGGGAAACTCCCTAAACGGTCTTGAACTGGTGGCCGTCAGCAGCACTTGTGGGCAGTTGCTCCTGCGTCTGCCCACGTACAGATCAGTCGTTTCAGATCCCAGTGTTGGCTCTGACATGTAAAAGCATCTCTCGGTTGTTGTTAGCAGCTATTAGGTTTCTCAGAAGTACCTCAAAGTTTGAATTTTATAGTGAGACCCCAAAAAATGGAGCCCTGGTGGCATAGTGGATTACCTGCTGACCTGCTAACCATGAGGTTGGCAGTTTGAACGTACTAGTTGCTCTGTAGGAGAAAGATGAGGCTTTCTGATCGCGTATGGTTTTACAGCCTCAGCATCCCAAAGGGGCAGATTTACTCTATCCTATAGGGTTTCCTCAATTTGTAATTGACTCAATAACAGTGGTTTTGAGTTTTGTTTTGTTTTTTTCAATTTCAGTGCTTTATTCATTATAGTATTGTCTGTTCTAGGCAGTTACAAGGATCACCAGTGCTCAATTAATGTATTATCA
>NW_022109827.1:1436362-1444655 GCF_000313985.2 Echinops telfairi | reverse complement strand
GGAGGTCAAAATTCTTCTTCACAATATCCACGAGGTCTTGCTCTCTCTTCTCAGAGGTGCCATAATGGAAAATGGAAATTGATAATGGTGAGAAACTCCACTAGCGTCATTGACCTGCACAAGCACCCTTCTGCACAGATCTCTTTCAATGAGGGATTTTGCCACCCAACGGGGCAGGTTTTGAGTTTCTTTAAGACTTCCAGAACCAGTTATAGAAGAGAGTTCATAGCAGAATGCTTTAAAAAAAGACTCTCTCATGCCTTCTGATAAACAACAGAGTTGGTTCAAGGAGCGTTTTCTAAAGCCTGTGATGTTGCACTCAGGAAGCAAGCCAGTCAAATCCAGTCATTTCTCCACGGGTGACTCTCTCTTTAATCTTCTTGAGCTGGTCCACTAGCATTCCTGGGGCTCGTGGTCATCTCAGACGCTCAGAAAGTGTGGTCCTTCCTGGAATGTCAGAGTAAATTCTGACGCTTCCTATTTACTCAGTTGAAATGCAAGTGATTTGAACTCTTGACAAAACCCAAATTTCATTTTACTTGTTTCTCCATTTTGCACAGAATCAAATAAGCAACTGAATACAAAGGATAGGCCTTCAAGTATCTCATAATTTTCTTATTTGTTTATCATTTATTTATTTTCATAAGTTTTATTGGCACATAATTTACATATCATAAACAAATAGTTCAATTATTCAGTCATATCAAGGAGAATTGTGCAATCATGACCTTGTCAGTTTTAGAACCACCCCCCATGGTTGTCGCCTTTAAAATGAGTTGTGCAAACACATTTCTAGTGCTCCTTCCTCCCCCGCCTTCATTTTTTTTCCTGAAACCTCCTTTCGCTCCCTACCACCCACCACCCACCCAGTGTCCCCTGTCAACCCTAAGATCACTTATTGTCACTATGGCTCCAAACTGCAAAACCCAGCAGAAACAATAAAAATAAATCACACTAAGGTGGTAAGGATAAAACAATGACAATATACAGTGAACCCTCGTTTATCACGGTTAATCGGTTCTAGACCCTACCGTGATAAATGAAATTCCGCGAAGTAGGATTCCTTATTTGTAAATAAAATATTTTCGTAGTTAGAGCATAGAGGACATGAAAGAACACCCTTTCGTCACCATTACACTCGTATTACCCAATTTATTAAACGAAAAAGGGAAAACACAGTAAAACATTTTGGACGTTACAATTATCATTTATTATTTGTTATATTATTTATGGCATCAAGCGTGTACAGTATGAGCCAATCAGTGGCAGTAATGTCAGAGCATGCGCTGTTACGCAAAAACCGCGATAGAGTGAAGCCTCAGAAGTCGAAGCGTGAAGTGGCGAGGGTTCACTTGAAAGACCAAAACACAAATCATGATTAAGAAAGAAGAGACCCCCAGCAACATTCAAATAGCCAGGAAAGAAGTTTCTGTCATGAACAAGTAAGAGATACTTGCACCCAGAACCAATTCAGTCTCATCGAGAGGGAGGGCATCTGGTCAAGTATGAAGTTCCCGTCAGCATATTCAAGATTACAGTGCTCCCTGCCTGATAGTAAGGTTGTTTGAGACTTGCCTGTGGCTAGAGTGGATCTGCCCAAGGCTCAGTCTGACCAGATGCTCTGCAGATGGGATTTGGGCTCCCACTGTCCTCCATAGCCTTCTACAAATTGGGGGTTCATAATTTTAGCTCTGATACTTTTCCCTTAGCCATATTTGAATTTTGTTATTGTTATCTTTGGATCACACAAGCTGGTATGCTTCTGTGTGGACTTAGTTGGCTCCTCGCTTATATGGCTGCTTGTTTGAATATAAGACCCCTGAGACTATTCCAATTGATAGCCAGGCACCATCTACTTTCTTCACCCTTTGCTATAAGCACCCTTATATTCAGTGATCCTTTCATGAAGGTGGGTATTGAGCAGGGACATGTTACCAAAAACAACTATTCTTGAATGGGGGCTAGAGTTAAATAGGAGTCCAGACTCCATCTACTTGTCCATGGGTTTGCACATCTCAGGTTTACTTTGTGACAAAATCACAACCCTATAAGATCAACTGCGTCAATAGCAGCCATAAGCCAACCAGCAACCCAACAAACAGAACACACACACCCAAATGAAAAAGAAAAGAAAAGAAAAACAGCCAAAAAAGCAAACTGCAAGCAGAAAAGCAAAAAACCTTTGAAGCAAAGAAATACAGCATTGTCAATCACCCCCACCCCGGGGTGATTGCATTATCATCATCATCAATATCCCCAAGATCTCATCGTTTTCCAAGTAAGATATTCAAATTAATCCCAAAAGTAATTCAGAGTCAGATGCTTTTAGTAATGCTAGCCTAGCATTTCCTCCCATGTGGGCACGTTGTTATGTAGCTTTTGGCTATTTCTCTTTACTCCCAATATATGATAAATTCTTCCAGAATATAAAACATAGATTTCACTTTTTCCCACATAGACTATCATAGAGTCTTAGAGTAAGTATTGGCTGAGTAAATGGATACATGCTATATAGAAAGTTTTGAATTTCCAGGATGTGGTGTTTCTAAGAATTGTTTGTGAACATATGTGATTCAGTTAAAATTACCTTTGCATCTATTCTTTGTGGTTGATTCTGTGAGTAGTATTATGAGAATTCCTTGGTGGTACAAAGACTCTATGTGCCTGCCTGCTACTCAGAAGTTTGGTTGTTCAATCGACACGTCGGTACCTTGGATAGTGAATACCCTTTAGGGCATAGTTCTCCTCTGACAATTACGGAGTCACCAGGAGTCAAAATCAACTTGATAGCAATGAGTTTTAAAATGCTTTTAAGCATAGATATCACTGAACTAATTGTTTATGCATTAAATGGAAGACTTTATAACCATTTCATCAAGGTGAAGTAGTCTTATATATATTCACTAACAACTCTTCCCAATTTACCCAAGCAAATAGAATATATAGACGTTCATTTGTACAGAAATCCATGCCCTATTGATAGACCAAAGAATAAGATTGTCTAAGAAATCAGTCCAAGAATTAGATTAAGGGTTATTAGAATGCATTTGCATTAAGGGACAATAGATACAATTTATTTATGGAGGGTGATAAAAACTGGTAGTCCTGAATAGGCAATATTTGTAAAGCACTTACTAAACCAAATTTAACCATATGCTTTAAGAATCAAAACAGAAAATATAAAGATCATTTTCCTTAGGACCGTAAGCAGTAGGTCTGCCTCTGTAAGAATATGTAAAACCTGTACTTTTCCAACATATATTCACAGCCAATGAATCCATTGTGGCTCCTAGAGACACTATATAGGGTTTTCAAGGCTATAAATATTAATGGGAACCAACAGCTTCCTCTTTCTCTTGCAGAGTGGCTGGTGGGTTTGAACTGCCAACCATGAGACTAGCAGCCCATCCCTAGCCCACAGTGCCACCAGTACTCCTTTCCCAAAGGGTATTGATTAGTTTTCTCTTCCTTCAAGTGTATAGTGACAAAGGGTCATGTAATAAAGTCCATATGTAAGATTTAGCCGAAGGACTATACAATCTTGGACAGCTTTAGTTCACAGCTTCTTTGATAAGCACACTCTCACAGCCATCGAGTCGATTCTGACTCATAGTGACCCTATAGGACAGGGTCACACTGCCCCATGTGTTTCTGAGACTATTCCTCTTTAGGGGAGTAGAATGCCTCATCTTTCTCCCTTGGAGTAGGGGGTGGTTTCCAACTATTGACCTTGTGGTTAGTGGTCCAAAGCGCAACCCTGGGTTCCCTTCTTTTACGTGTCCTAATATTTTACCAGAGCAGTAAGAATCTTTTAAAAGTCCTTACCAGATATATGGATCATTGAAATTTTTGACTTATTTTTAAAATTAGGTAAATGCGTACTCTATTAATTTTGGAACTGGCAGGCTTCAGACTTGGAATTTAGGATACTAACTACAGCCTGCAATAGTTACCATGATGTATGCAAGATACTAAGATTTGCGTCTGAAATATTATTTCTAATTAAAAATGTCATTTCCTAAATAGCATATTAAGTTAATAATTAACTTCATGTTCTGGTACATGTGTGGAATATGACAGAAAGTATTATTAAAAATTGTACTGACGAGAATTACTAGGTAGCAAAGATAATTGAAATATTTTAAGGTATCATTTTTATTTCTTATTTATTTTCTAATTGCTTAAGATGCATGAATCAGACTTCATAAGTACTAGCTATGAGATTTAAAATAGCTAACCCACTAAAATAATCCCAAGCCTATCTTATTTTTAAAATTTTTCTCCAACTCTCTCAAATATTCCATCTGTACTGATGTCATCCTTGCTTTCTCAAGTGTGGAGGATTTTCTGAGCCTTATTTAGACTTGAATCATGACACCAGCTTCTGCATCATCTTGCAGGAGAAAAGGGAGAGCTCAGATTCAACAAATTAATTGGTTGAAAGAAAATTTTCTCCTTGTGTATTGATTTTTCCTCAGGTACTCCCACGACAAACCTGTGGGCTTTTCACTCACACGATTTTCTACAAAGAATACCCAGGAGGCCCTAAGGAGTTGGATAAGAGTATCCAAGGAGGTGAACTATTCTTCACGGTGGTCCTCAACCCGGTAAGTACTCTGCACCAGTCTCCAAGTGTGTAAGGAAACACAACAGCATGGAGGAAACGATTTCCTCAACAAACCAGGGATCAGGAACTTGTGACTCTCTGGCTCGGAAACCATAGTACAAAACAAATGGAACCCCATCTAAAAATGGGAGCAAACTGGTTCTACAAGTCCCAGAATCATGAAGATTTTGATGCACAGTCAAGGAAACCCTCCAGCCAGACTCCTATCCTGTAAAAAGTGATCAGAATTCAGATTCTTGTTTTTCAATTGGCATATAACTTACATATCATACAAGTCAAGAGTTCAATCATATCAAGGAGAATTGTACACTCACCATGACCTTCCTTGTTTACTCCCCAAGTCCCCTTTCCCTCCATATCGCCCACCCCCATCCCTGCATTTCCTAGAACCCCTTGTATCAGTTCTTCTCATTATTCATCCACCTCTCCAGTGCTTCACAGCTGGGGAGTCTTTGGGGAAGGAGATTTTTTTAAAACCTCTGCAACACTCCTATTTTCCATGTAGGTGACCTTTATTACTAATATTTCCTTTCTTCCTATTAAGATAATAGGAAGATGCTCACTGCTCCCATGTGCATGTTAGAGCGCAGCGTGCTGTGTTCCAGAGGGGCCAGAGCGGCGATTGCTCGGCGTCTTACTTCTTCATACCTGGTGCTTGTGGTTAGTTGACAGAGGCTCATCCACACATTTTTCTGCCCGAGGCAAGAATTATGAGTTTACATAGAGAAATAAGAACTAATTGAAGCAACCTGTGTAAGGAAAATAAATAATTTTATTTCCCTTTGGAAAATATGCAACATAAAAATAAAGCAAGGCCCAGGCATTCGCAATATTTGAGATGAAAATACATAGTCATCTTCAAATGTGCCAGAAAGCTCTGTCAGCATAAATTTTGAATATAATGGTGATAAAAAGAGTAAGCATTGAAAGATTCCCCTAAACCTTAATGTTACTGGCCACCAATTAAAATGGCAAGTATTTTCATCACCAGGCATACCTATTTTCTTTTAACTCCTAGAAAATGATATGTGACTAACCCATTTGGAGGCAAAATTTGCATATATGTCCAAAATTGGATAGTTGGAGTATGGCCTTGCAGAAGTTTCTCAACCATTAAAGTTCAGGAATATAAATACCTGGGTTATACATCAGAAATAATATAAAAATCTCCTAACATACTATTCTTTACAAATGGAAATACTCTCTGAGCTACCTTATACAACTTTCTATTCTCGTTCTTCTCCATTTAGCCAGCAATGCTCAGGGGCAGAAAAGAGGATTGAACCTAATCCTGTTTATGAACTGAAAGTTTGAGTTGAAATGCTAAAATGCTCACCAATATTTTAACTGCCTTTGATCTTAACCTATAAAATTCTGATGTTTTATATTTCCTTTCATCATAGAGCATTAAGATTATGAAGAGATAATCATGCATTTCATCCTTTGAATCAGTAGTTGCTTTGACACTTTCTAGAACAAAATAGTTTCACTTAGCATGAAAAAATTTAAGTTAGACTATTCATTTACGATGGATTTATATTGCAATTTTCATCCATTTTGTAACAAATACTGTTTTGCACTAATTAAGAACCAAATCATTTTATAATTTAAATATATGTATATATGCACACATATGTGTGTATGTTTGTATGTATATATATATGGAGAGAGAGTAGTTCCACATTGGACTGCTAATCTCAAGGTCAGCAGTTCAAAACCACCAGCTGTTCCACATGAAAAAGATGAGAAGTGCGCACAGGGACATTTCTACCCTGTCCTATAGGGTCACTCTGACTAGTAATAGAATATATACATATTCGAGTCAGTGCTGACTCATTGTGACCCCGTGTGTTGCTGAGACTGTAACTGTTTACGGGGGTAGAAGGTCCAGTCTTTCTCCCGCAGAGCTCCTGGTGATGTTGCCCGTGCAGACGACAGCCCAGCGCTCAACCACTGCTATCTATTAAAGCTTGGGTTGCTTTTAGACGTGACTTTGGGCTGACCTAACTAAGAAGACTTCAAATGTTTATCAAATATCACTACTTTTCCAGTCTTAAATAATAATATTAGGCATGTTAGTTTGACTTGGTGAGGAAATCCACATGGAATAAAAGAAAGTAAACATCCCGAAGAAACCTGGTCTTCCTGAGTCATATCACCTTCAGAAAACAGTTAAGACTGGATAAACACTGGGATTAATAATAAATAGTCCATCTTTTCAGATAGTGTAAGGGAGGCAAGGAGGCCAAAAGTAACCTCACCTGGCATGCCAGCTCAGCGTGTGGAAGCAGCCTTGCTGCTTAGGGACCTGTGGCTGGGAGCTTCAGTCTAGCCGCAGTGTGGGAGAAGGTTGTCATTAAACAGGGATATCTCCCTGCATACCAGAGTGAGTTATACTGGCCTGTTCACATGTATTCTCGATCAAAATCAAATGTTTGACTAAAGCTTTATTAAAATTAAAAAAGGCTCAGGTGCCATGGGACAGGGTAGGGACTTAGCGGATGCCAGTCTTTTTAGGTCAGCACAGAAAAGAGGAAACCTGGAAACCAAAGTATATTAGCTGTGGAGAAGATATGAATTTTAATTATAGTTGATCTGAAAGAAAACCACCGTAAGCTTAATAGTCTTTCACTGTTGTTGTGAGGTGCTGAGGACCCCACGACTCTGACTCACAGAGGCCCGTGTACAAGAGAGCAGCGCACGGCTCCGTCCTAACGATTAAGTTTGCACCACTGTTTCAGCCACTGCGTCAGTCCATCTGCTTGGGAACTTAAATTAAAAGGGCCATTTTCTGTGACTTCAGACTGACACTGTAATTTCCTACAAAAAGCTATCTGTGTTTTGAAATATAGTAGAGACCTACCTCCGGCATTTCAAACACATTTGAATTGAAAATGAAAATATAAACAGGGCTTTCATGAATGAGGTTTTACACTTCTCTTTCCGCATGTCCACATCATTCCACGAGGCTACAGCAATGTTTATTAGCATCAGGGTAAAGGGCAGCTGCCATTGGAAACCCCACAGAGTTAAAGAGAATGAAAGATTCTTTGGATGGAATTACTCTCTGATGATAATATTCTGCTCTTACCCAATTCAGTATATTTTCAGTGCTAAAGAAAGAAAAATTAAACCAAAAGAGTGAAAAGCAGGTAGAGAGTTACAAAGACAAGTCATACTGCCCATGGAAGAGAAAACCAGATCAGAATAACAGTTCCCATCATTGCAGGTCTAGGAGATCTAACGTGGGAAGTTCAGATCCAGGGAGAGATGGATCCATCACGCTGTCTGAGCTTCAGCTCAATAAGATTTCTGTTCTAATTCTTCTTTAACAGATTCTAAATTCAAAAGCCAATTTTCTTTCTTTTTTTGCTAACATTTTATTGGGGACTCATACAACTTTTATCACAATCCATACATATATCCATTGTTTCAAGCACATTTGTACCTTTGTTGCCATCATCATTTTCAAAACATTTTCTTTCTGCTTGAGGCCTTACTACCAGCTCCTCATTTTTCCCTCCATCATGAACCCTTGATAATTCATAAATTATTAGTTTTCCATGTCTCACACTGACTGATGTCTCCCTTCACCCACTTTTCTATTGTCTGTCCCCCTGGGAGGAGGTTCTATCTAGACCATTGGATTGGTTCCTCCTTTCTCCC
>NW_022109827.1:1416693-1435675 GCF_000313985.2 Echinops telfairi | reverse complement strand
TATATATAAATATATTTACGTATGTACATGCTTGTAATTAGGCCCCTATAAATGCCCCTTTGCCTCCTAGTTCTTTTCTCTATTTCTGATGAGGACTTGCTTCCCTTTATAGGAAAAGTTTATAATGACCATAAAATCTTATACTAGGTGGGACATTAATTTTCAATACAAATTTCTAAATTTCCCTCCAATTAAATGAATACTGATTATATATCCTGAATACCAGGAGAAGATCCCTTATTATACATAGCTCAATATTTTGATTTCTCTACTACTCATTGCACCACTACTTATTCAAAACAAATATATTGATAATGTTTTATTTCTTGGGTTTCCTGAGTTTTTGTTGATTTGAAAAAAAATGAGCTCTCTCTGAATATGCTGAATTGAGTTTCAAGGCATGGCAGGCTGAGAATATGACCCTGAGCCATGATTGATTCAGGAAGGTAACGAGACTTCCACAGTGCTATCCCTTAGGAGAGCGCCACTAGAAGTACCTGAGTCACTGCTAGCTGTTTGCACAAGGGTGCAATACAATTTCTGCACAAACATAACGCACTCCGATGCAAATATTCTTAATCAAGTCACAATTGTACAATGATCCCTAAAATACATTTTTTATATAGGGAGGAGGAGTCTACTCCCCTTTAAAAGAAAAAGTCAATTCTGACATAAATACATATGTAATTTGTAGAGAACTACCAGGAATTAAAACTGACAACAATGACAAGAACATTCATTAACAGGGACTGGTCAGCCTTGAAGATGGTTATTAGGTTCTGTGGAGTTGGTTCAGACAGGTGGCAACTCTATGCATGACAGAAAGTCATACTGTGACACTCTTGTCGGGAGGTTCGAGCGTTCTGTTACGGCCACTGTGCCAATCCATCTCCTCTAGGGTCTTTCCCTTTTTTACTGTTCCTCTTTTCTGCCGGCCCTCAAAAAATAAACCCAATGCTCTTCACGGCATATATAAGTATTCAGAAGAAACTAGTCACAGTATACTGCCTATTTTAATATGTGTTTCCAGTGCCTGCTAAGGGACAGGAGAGAGCATTTAACTAGTATGATAAGCTAAAGAATTCTGATTGAATGGGACTGTTTCTCTTGGACTGGTATTATCTTCCCAGATGCTCGGAACAAAGTTATCAGCTTCCTTCTTCAGTGCCTTTACTGCAAATCACAAATTGTTCTGAGTCTTTGCTTACGTTGTTGTTCAATAAACTGACTCTAGAGATTGAGTCATTAACAATTGATTTCTATAAAGCTATTTGCTTCCCTCCAACCTGCTTGGTAATAAAGCCAGAGCTTACTTCACATTTTAATGCAAAAAAAGATGTGTGTATTGCCGTGAGATTCATACTCTCACTACATTTGCTTGAAATTCAAGTGTAGCAATACCTCACAGTGCACCACTATTGTACATCCTTCGTCAAACTACTAAACCACAAAAGCAGTAGCTCACGGAAATTACTATCCAATCCCTGCATGCCCGTGTTTTATTAAATATAGTGTCGCTATGTTTCTCCATTTCCTATAGCATCCATCCAATCAGCCTCCTTAACTGCCTATCCAACTCTCTGAAAACAAACATTCTTTTCTCATCAAAGAAAAAACAAACATAGATCTGGATAGGAGAGTATCTTGAAAGGGCAAGAAGATGCAAACGGGAAATTTACAGTAAAATACAACAATATTCACACAGGAGGAGAGCCTGCATAAACAGAAATTAGCTCACAATGCAATATTTAAAAGCTATACTCTTTGTGTATGTGGCATGTGCACTTATCTATGAAATTCATCTGAAAGGAACCTTAACTTGCTTGCACAATGGGAAGTTTGTGTTTCTTTTATTTACATTATTATTATTTATAGTCCTTAAAAATATTTTAATAACAATAACAAGAAACAAAACTCTGTGGAAAAATAAATGATGATAGCATTTCGAGAAGTGATTTCTGAAACATGCCTAACAGTGAGTACTAAGTTGAATACTTTATTTTTTAAACAGAAAGAAAGAAAACAAACTCTATACATTAGAATCTTCAGAGTGTGTTTGGGGATCTGATACCTAAGATGAGCATTAAGTGGCCTAGTTGTTATGCATTTGGGCTGCTGTGTTAGTCTGGGTAGACTATAAAAACAAATTCATAGACACTCATATGTGTATAGGAAAGAGCTTTATATGCAAGAGCAATTGAATATTGAAAATCCAGTGTTAGCCCATATGCACAGTACCAATCTATAAATTTCTCTTCAGACTCACGAAACACATGCAATGACACTGAATACAGGACGATCACAGGCCGGTGGGTGGAAGGTCTTGTGGATCCAATGGTGGTGTCTCCAATGGCAGGGGTCTCCACGTGGTTCTTCAGGCTCCATCAGGCTCGTTGTCGGTGATGCCTCATAGGAAGTCAGCCTTGTCTGTAGAGAGTCTCCAAGGGAGTAAGCAGAGAGAGAGTGTGTCTCCTGCCTCCAGGGTGGAATACAGAAGTTCCCAGAATCCTCAGGAGGCTATGTCCACACAGAGGCCTCATTGGGTATGACCTGATTAACAAGCTAGACTCCACCCCTTGACCCTGATTCCTCAAATTGACACCAGATTATGTAACCACCTCAGCTGCCAATCACAACGTCAGCAGTTTGAAATCCCCAGGTGCGCTGCGGTAGAAAGACGGGGCTTTCTACTCCTGTCAAGAAAGAGGGATAGTGTCAGAAACTCACAGAGCAGTCTTACCCCATCTTCAAGGGTCGGTATGAATTGGCATTGACATGATGACAGTGAGCTTGGAATTCCGTTTGGGATTTGTAACCCACAAAGCTTAACTGAATGCCTTAGGGGTTGAGGCTTATAGCGGAGTGGCATGCCTTTGGGACATTTATTAGCAACCCTGAAAGAACTTTGTAACATGCCCTGGTGATCAACTCTTTCCTTACTTAGTATTTCTCACTGGCCTCGAAACCTGTTAACTCCCTTGATAAGCCCTATAATCACTAATAGTATCTGTTAGTTCTTTGTAACCAGTGCAAGGAATATTAGAACCTAAATGTAAAATCGGGTAGTATTGTTTGAGACAACTCATCCATCTTCCAATATTTACTGGAATCTTTACTATGAATATCTGAAGGTCATTCAGAGTTCAAAGTATCCAGTGGACACATTCAGTAAGAGACAGTCGGTGCAAATCTGCTGTCAACAGGAGTGGGGCCACTGAAACTAGTGTAACTGAATCCTCCGCAGAGGAACGTTCCCTTAAGGGGCACAGGAAACTCGTCAAGAGGAAGCAAACATAGAGACAATCTGCATGTAGCAGCCCAGGGTTCACTGGGAATGATCACAAAGAGACAGTCTTCCAAACTGCACTTCTACATCGGTGAGGTTAGACTAGGTTTCATTTGACTAACACGAGGTGATAGTAACGGATCGTGGATTGCAGTTTCAACTAGTCCTAACATTCTCAACATTCTCCCTACCACCCATTTAAATCTCAGGGAAAGACTTGGTGCACTGTTACAAAACATCGACTTTTCCTTCAAGTGCAGTTTTTTTTTATTATAAATCATTTTATTGGGGTCTCATACAACTCTTATCATAATCCATCCATTGTGTCAAGCACATTTGTACATTTATTGCCAATCTCATTCTCAAAACATTTTCTTTCTACTTGAGCCCTTGGTATCAACTCCTCATTTTTCCCCTTCCTTACCTCTCCCTCCCTCATAAACCCTTGAAAATTTATAAATTATTATTATTATTTCATGTCTTGCACTGTCCAAAGTCTCCCCCCACTCCTTTGTCTGTTGTCCATCCCCCTGGGAGGGGGTTATATTTAGGTCATTGTGATCAGTTCCCCCTTTCTCCCCTCTTACCCTCCTGGTATGGCTTCTCTCAATGTTGGTCCCGAGGAGTTTATCTGTCCTGTATTCCCTGTGTTTCCAGCCCTTATCTGTACCCATGTACATGCTCTGGTCTAGCCAGATTTTTAAGGTAGAATTAGGGTTATGATAGTGGGGAGAGGAAGCATTAAAGAACCAGAGGAAAGCTGTATGTTTCATCAGTGTTATACTGCACCCTGACTGACCCATTTTCTCTCCACAACCCTTCTGTAAGGGGATGCCCAATTGCCTACAGATGGGCTTTGGGTTTTTACTCCACACTGCCCCCCTCCTTCACATTATGACTTTTTGCTCTGGGTCTTTGATGCCTGATACCTGATCCCTTTTACACCTCATGATCACACAGGCTGGTGTGCTTCTTCCATGTGGGCTTTGTTGCTTCTCAGCTAGATGGCCGCTTGTTTATCTTCCAGCCTTTAAGACCCCAGACGCTATATATTTTGATAGCCAGGCACCATCCGCTTTCTTCACATTTGTTTATGCACCCACTTAGTCTTCAGCGATCAGTCGGAAAGGTGAGCATCTCAGAATGCCAGATTATTAGAACACAGTGTTCTTGTACTAAGGGAGTACTTGAAGTAATCATTCAGCTTAACTAGACCCTAAGAGAGATTAAAATGTGGTATTAGACGTAGTTGGATTGCTGATGAGGGAATCCATAATTTAATTACATGAGGAAAAACCTCACAAAGTTTAAAGTAGGAGGCAGAATTAAATGATATTTTAATATAGGGGTTCTTGTGGCAAATCCAGCACTGCATTAGATCACTAGCACTTGCCGTGGACTGTGACATTCCAACAGGGGCATTCTTAGTCCAAGCAGCTCTCCCGCTAAAGAGCAAAAGGCACTTAGATGGATGATTAATCAGGATTTTAGATGATGCTCTATCAACATTGATTAATTGAAAGATAAAACAAGTAGCACATGTGGGGATAATCAAATTGTACTTACAGGTGAGTCGCCTGTCAGAGGGAAGGTTGCTCGGTTGTCAGTGGTTGGTGCAGGAGGATGCCTGAATTGGAGGGTTAGTCCGATTGGGCCACCCATTGAGGAATTCCATTGTCGTTAACAGAGAAAGCCATACCTAGGACTTTATACTCGGTCATTTTGCTACAGATTAGACATTTTGCACTTATTCACAAAACCTGAAAGACTAGAACAGAAGATAATAAGCAAAGATTAACCACCGGTGGTAAAGGCTTGACGGACCTAAGTTACCAATTAGTGGGCAACCTTGGAAGCAATAGAAATCCAAAGTGAGTCCAACGACTTCAGAATATTGGGGAATATCCTTATATCTGCCTGCAGTAGGTGTTTCAATTTTAAAGAAGTGTTTCAGCCCCATAACCTGCAATGAGAAAATTTAATATTAAGCAGGCAAGGTTCTATTAAACTTCTTTCTTGTGGGAAGAATACTCCCCACTGCTTTCTTTAAACTTATTCGACCTGTCCTTAACTCTTGTCATTTCTTTTTTATGCCTGTGACAGAGAGAGTTATGACCTTATCTTTTAATAGTGTCTTTCCTGCTGGATTCTCAGGATCTAAGTCAGTATGTTTCATTTTATTTTGTTTTGTTTATGGTCTCTTATAGCCTTTCTACAAAGGCCATCAAGTTCTCATCAGACCCTTGGTGAAGTTTGTTTGTTGGCAGTTAAGTTGTTAACATCATTTCTGGGTTAAATACCTGCACTGACTAGCTTTTTTTTGCCTTGCTTTTTTTTAAAAAGTTTTTTTGGAAAGTAATTTAAAGATTGTATAATTTAATAGTTCACTCATTCAGTCATATTGAAGGGGAATTGTACAGGCACCCCCACATCAATTTTTCTAGAACATTCCCCCTCCCATGGTTAAATCTCCTCTAAGACCTGTTATGCAATCACAATCCATCCTCGTGCTGCCCTTCATCCGGTCTTCACCATCCACTCCCGAGATCCCCTTGCCCTCCCCCTCATCCAGCCCCATCTCTGTATTCCCGATAGCACTTTGTATCGGTTAGTCTCGTTATGCATCCACTCCTCCTGTGCTTCACAGCTGGGAAACCCAACAGAACGCAATAAAAAACAAAATTGTACTAAGATGGTAGGGCTAAAAAACAATAGTATACAAAGATACAAATAATTCATAAGATGGTACAGACCCCAACAACAACATTCCAAAATCCAGGGAAGACATTTCTGTCATGGAACCAGTAAGAAACACTTGCACCCTGGTCAAGTTCAGGTCCCATCTATAGGGAGGTCAGCTGGCCAAGTATCAAGGTCGATGCAGTAAATTCAAGGCTACAGTGGTCTCTGCTTGTTAGTTGGGCTGTTGAAGACTCTTGCCTGTGGCGAGAGCAGATCTGCCAGTGGATCAGTCTGACCAGGTACTCTGCAGATGGGTTTGGGGCTCCCACCGTCCCCCACTGCCCTCCACAAATTGGGTGTTCAAATGCCTAACTTATTATAGAGAATATCAGAGGCTTTTGTTTTGTTTTGTTTTGTTTTTTTCTTGTTAGAGTCTGAGGCTTCAACGTGTCTCCGTACTTAAGGATGCCTCCTAGGCGACGGGTCTGCCTTACATCGTTGCATTTTGGTTTCCCATAGGACAGAGGGCAGAGTTGGTCATGGCAGTCGGGGCTGAGCGTCCTCTGCTCTTTGGCCCATGTTGCAGCCTGTTCAGAGGTGCGTCGTCCTCAAACTTGAGTTTCCAGAATTAAGTAGTCCGTGTCAGCTGTGTCTCTTCTGAGGAGGCCTAAACAGCTCCACTTGGGTGAACTCGGGTTATAAGTAATGGGGTCGTGGAGCTTCAGGAAGTTGAACAATCAGGACCCGGAGGGTGGTCTGGGTTCGGGGCAGCTGTGGTGTTCTTAAAAAACAAGGTTGGTCTTTCTTTAATGCTTCAACATGAGCTTGTAACAGAGGCTTTTCATAGATCTGTTTCTCTTTTCCCCTACTGATTTTTCCTTCCATATATTCGTTTTCTGCCTCTAAAGTGCTTCCTTTTGCACTCTCCTTAATTTCTTGCACACCGGTTCCAGAGTGACTGCATGAAGCCTTTCTCCATTATCAGGATTCAACTCAGTTCCCTCTGTGGAATTATACTGATTTTGTATGATTTCTTCGTCCAAATTCCCTAGCAGTCTTGGCCTACTGGGAAACAGTTGCTCTCAGTTTGTGTGCTCACTACTACATTCTAAACTCTGACTGGGAAGAGGATGCTTAAGGGTTATCCTTTCAGCAGAAAAAAAAAATTAAGAGCGATACACTTTGAATCTTTATAACAATGGGTCCCCAGGCAGTCACAGAAATTTGAAAGCAAGTCAGATCTCTTAGGAAAAGGTATTTTCATATCTCCTGGTTGGCGTGCAAAGTGACCGTTGTTATTCGTTCGTTTTGGGTGGTGGCAGTTGGCAGCGGTGGTGGCTGTGGTTACTAGCTGCATCTGAGGGCACGCTGACTCGTGGCAGTGCAGACTGACTTCACAGGCTTCCCAGGATGTGACTTTCAGAAGCAGATCAATGACCCGGTCTTCCAAGGGGCTTCTGGGGGGCTTGAGCCTTCATCCTCTCATGTCGCAGCCCAGTACCTCAAAGCACTTAACCATGTGCTGTTGGGAACTGTAGCTTCCCTAAGTCAGTGGTTCTCAACCTTCCTAATGCTGCGACCCTTTAATACAGCTCCTCTTGTGGTGGTGACCCCCACAACCATAAAATTCTTTTCATTGCTACTTTATCACTTTAATTTTGCTACTGTTATGAATCGGGCAACCCCTGTGAAAGGGTCGTTCGACCCCCAAAGGTTGAGAACCGCTGCTCTAGGTAGTACAAATGGTTAATGCCCTTGGCTATTAAAATAAAAGTTGGCAGTTTGCGTCCACTCAGAGATAGGTCTGGCTTAAAGGTCTGGCATTGAGTTCTGAAAAAATAAGAATCCAATCACTGAAAAAGCTCCATGGATCACAACAGCCTGATTCATGCAGCCCTCGAGGTAACTGTTGATGAAACGACAGCTAAAAGCAAGGCCCTGTGCAGCCCAGCATTGCTGACATTCACGGGGTCATCATGAATTGGACTCAACTCAAAAGCAACGGGGTTGGGTTTTGCCCCTGTGCTGAAGAATTGAAGTTTTTGTTGTGAAACAAGGGGTACAAATGGGGAGAACACAATAGCGATAAAAGATTTTAGTATTTGAATCTGAGAAGGGGAAATTAGCTAGGAGTTTAATATTTCCTAGACGTGTACACGGAAAGAGCCAAGAAGTGATGACACCCAGTAGCAAAGAGCTCACCAGTGTCAGATTCTAATTTCTAAAATCAGTCCTCTCCCACAAATGTAACCTGGCGTGTTTGGGGAAAAGGCAGATTCCATTGTGCGATATGGCATGTTTAATTTTAGAGTGGAACATCTTGTACCAGGAAGTAAGGGAATGCTGAAAGACTAATGGGGTGATATCAAAAGGGTCGGAAATCAGCCTTGAGAAGGCTCGTAACAAAGAGAATTTCAGATAATTTGAGCATCAAATAAACGAAATCATAGCAACACAGAGGAATAGATGTATATATTGTATATATCATAGAGAGAAACAGGAACAGGGATGATGGTGAGACTTCAGTTCATGTACTTTGGACGAGTTGTCAGGAGAGAGCAGTCACTAGGGGAAAGACAGTAACTCTCTCACTGTCATCAAGTGGGTGTCAGCTTACAGCCACCCTACAGGACTGGGTGCAACTGCCCTCTTGAGTTTCTAAGACTGTCACTCTTTACCGAAGTAGAAAGGCCTGTCTTGCTCCCAAGGAGCAGCAGGCAATTTTGAACTGCTAACCTTGCTATCAGCAGCCCAATGCTCAACTACTACAGCACCAGGGCTCCCAGGGAAAAAACAGGATGACTGGTAAAATAGAGCGTCATCAAAAAAGAGGACGGCCATCAAGGAGATGGCCTGACACAGTGGCTGCAACAATGGGCTCAAATAGAACAAAATTTGTGAGGATGACAGCACTTCCTTCCACGATACATAGGGTTTCCGTGAGTCAGTACCAACCTGACAACACCTTACAACAACAATGCTTAATTGGATCCCCATTTTAAAAAATATATATCTGTGAAAGTTGCATTTCTATTTATTACTGTCAGGTAATAAACATAGAGGCTTAACACAATAACCATTTCATTAACTCATGATTTCTAGAGGCCACAATTGGGCAAGGGCACTGAATCCGGTCACAGTTTCTCTTGGTTACAATCAGTTGGAGAGTGGAGCAGGAGGAGCAAGTGGCTAGAAGAGTGGGCAGCTGCCCATGTAGTCTCAGGATGTTGTGTGTCTATGAGGTCCCTCCCCATGGACATATTTGGGTTAACTTAAGGCCATCTTCTGGCTACAGGGCTCCATCACTGGAGTAAGAGCAGAGAGAGCAGGAACAGAATTGCCTGGGATTCCAAAATCCCAGCAACACTTCTGCGCCCACAAAGCCTGCCCGTATTCAAAAAGAACAGCAATAGAGTCCGCCTCTTTATAGGAGAGTGGCAAAGTTTCTTTCTTTTCTAGAAGAGAGAGAATTGATGTGGCCATCTTTGAACAACAGAATTTACCCCAGACATTTGTGGCACAGTGGAGCAAATCTAAATGTGGATGATAGAGTGAAGGATATTATTGAAGCAATATCAATTTTCTTAGATATGATAATGATAATTTGTTGTGTAATAAATGTCTATATTCTCAGATGATTCCAGGTGAAGGATTTAATGGTAGTGTATTGGTGGGAATGTCTTCGTAACTTCCACCAAAGGACTGCTTAAGGGCATACAAATAAGGTGTAGAGCAAGCCAATGCAAGGATCGGTCCGTTTGGCCATTCTGCTAGGCAAAACTTATTTCCAAACAGCTTAGCAAGGCAAAAGGATAAAAAGAAAACTGGACAGTCTAGGTGAATGATTTCTGGATGTTCAGTAGACTACATGTGGCTTTTCTGTCTAAAATTTTAAATATCTATATAAGTATTTCTAATGTGATTGGAGAAAATATATGTAAGAGAGATCACAGTATGTCTCTGCTTGAAATTCGGGTCAGTGAGGAAAATTTAAGAAGATTCCAATTGGCTTTCAAATTGAGCACTTAATCAATTTTGTATTTCTCTGAAACTCACTGATTTCAACTATTCCTAGGGCCTGTTGAATTATATTGTATTTGGGGAGTCCATTGCTTGGGCATGCCTCATAATTCAATAGCTCCTTCGGTTGTACTTTGCTTCCCTTGGCTTCTCTGTCTGCTGCCTTTAAGTAGTTCTGGTTTTTTGGAGACCTCATTTGCCTGTGGCCCTACAGCATGATTCTCCTGACACAAAACTGTGTCCAACCAGAAGAGGGGATATGATCAGATCCTAGGGAAAGACTATCATAAGAAATCTCTGAGAGAGACAAGCCTGAAGAGAAGATACTTCAGTGCAGTCCATAGCAGATGGTAGTAAGTTTATGACTTTGGAAAGCAAGATGAAAGCGCTCAGTAAAACACTATTTGAATGTTGATGTTCAGTCTTAGAGCTCCGTAGAACAAAGGTTTCTTCTAAGGTCATGTGATATTACCTTTCCGTAAAAGTGTTAGTCGCACAGAGGGCTGGGCCTTCGTGCTTTCCTGGTTCCACATGAATAGAGATCCCACATCTCTCTTTCCTATTTGTAGCTGTTCTTAGCAGGCTTGTTGGTAAATCCCATGTGTAAGGAGCTCCCCATCAGCTTTCAGAGCCAGCAAATTGTATACTCTTCTATAAAATGTCAATAATATCTATAACAAAAATGATGAAGATTCTGTCTCTTCTATTAGAAATTAGGGTCTCATGGACATTATAAATCAGGAAGTATTATCCGGCCATCTGAATGCTCTTTGCAGTCAGCATCAGTTAAGTGAGCCAACTCCAGGCAGGAGTCCTATCTCTGCTTAACTGAAGTGGAGGCATTCATCTGGGGGAAATAGGACAGCCAAATGCCAGAGAGGATTTACCAGCTGTCATCTGTGATAAAACGGTGATTCTGTGATTGTTGTTTTCCAAATTGGCAAAAGCCCTGAAAACATTTATGCCCTTTAATATTGCAATTCCACTTTAAGGATTCCATTCTAAGTAGACTATTAAGTGCAGAAAGTGTTAATTATAATGGGGACAGAAAATAGAAATAACAATGTCCCATGGGAACCAAAAAAAGTTCTAAATAAATTAAATCCAATTGGTAGTTGCCAGGCAGATGTCAAAATGTAGCCTTGTGAATAATTTGGCAATAATATACAAAAATGAATGCTAGGAGCCTTGGTGGCATAGTGGGTTACACTACTGAACTGCTAACGGCAAGGTCAGCAGTTTGAAACCAACAGCTGCTCCGCAGGAGAAGGATGAGCATTTCTGGCCCCAGGTATTTGCAGCCTCTGAAACCCACAGGGGCAGTTCTACTCTGTCCTGTGGGGACCCTATGAGTTGGAATCGTCTTGATGCCAGTGAGTTTAATTGTGGCTTGAGAAAAATACTGAAAAGTGTGTCTTTGGATGTTGAAAATTGGTGGTTCTTTCTGTTTTTCTCTATTCTAGAGTGCATCTTTAATGACTTGTCGTGACCTCTTATGACTTTTTATGATTTATTGCTGGAGTTGAGAATATATACAGCAGAAATATACCAAGTCAACAGTGTCCACGTGTACAGTTCAATGGCATGGATTGCATTCTTCGACTGATGCTCCTCTTTGAGTTGTTCCTCCCCCATTAATACCAACTCTAGAGTTGCTGCGGTCACTTTAATCTCCTAATGATTAAATCTCCTAATGATTTAATCTCCTAATGATTAAAGAGCATAATGATCACGGAGGACGTTCTCACTAGTTCATATAGACTGTTGGCTGGGTTTAAGAAAATTTCAAAAATAAGTTTTAAAACTTCAAGGTTTAAAGAAATCTCAAGGCAAGTGCTGCAAGAATTCCTCCAGGGTCCAGAAAGGTCTGGAATTCTTGAGAATTCCAAATTCTATATTATATTTTTCAGCTTATGAGCAGCATTCTATAAACTCTTTGATAAAAGTATTCAGTAATAGTAGCTGAGCACTATCCAATTTCTGATATCATAGCAAAAGAGATCATGAGACAATGAGCCATACTTTCCATATACCTCTCACATTTCTGACTTTCCTTCTGCCTCTGTTGCTTCTGGTGAATTCATAAAGATGAGTGACTATTAAAAAGCTTTTAAGATCCCAGGCACCACTCAGCAACCTCAAAAACCCAAACCAAACTTACTGCCAATGCCAACTCATCGTGACCCTGTAGGGCAGAGTCAAACTGACCCTCTGAGTTCCTGAGACCAACTTTTCATGGGAGTAGAAAGACTATCCTTCTCCCAGCCAGCAGACTAAGAGGTAGAAAAGCAGCACGAAACATATCCTGAGCCCAGTGACTGAGGTGCCCCATGAAACCATGACCCTAAACCTTCACACCAAGGAATCAAATCCCATGCGGTTTTTGGTTGGACATAAGCAGCCTCTACTGCTGTTCTTTTATTTTTTATCATTGCTGTAAATATATCTATAATATGATTTTTGCCAATTCTACTTTTTACAGTTGTACAATTTATTGATTTTTTAAATTGTGAATTAGGTGAAGGTGTATAGAGCCAATTGTCATTGTTATATTCAACTACTCACCACACCTCCTAGTGCCTTGCCCTGATTCAGCCATTCAATTATTGCCCATCTCCTTCCTGTTAGAAATTGTCTTTCCTCTCACCCACATTAGCACCTATCTACCTTCTAGCTTAGGGCTTCCCCTCCCTTACTTTTCCCTCCCGTTAAAAGTCTGTTTCTTTTCATGGGAAAGCCTTCTCTTGTTTAGTTTTGTTTGTAACAGTGGTCTCATTCAGTATTTGTCCTTCAATTAAGAGAAGACTAAAAAAGGACCCATACCTCACTCCATTAAAAAGCTAACTCAAGATATATTTAAGACTTAAATGATTGTAAACCCTAAAACTATAAAGAGCCTCAATCGAAAAAAGAGACAAACACAGGTGCACAACTTATTGACAGCTATTAGAATAATGGGTTGTATAACCTAGTTGTCATTACTTTTTTAACAAGGAGAGTGGACTATAGAAATGCTACTCTACAAGTTCTAAGTAACAAAAAATGATCCATTAAGTTTAATTCTTTATCAGTATTCATGCAAATAGTTTTAAAAGAATCCCTTATATTAAGGAATTTTGCCCAAATATGTGTTTTGAATACCCAAATAACTTTTGCTTCAAATATCCACACCTTCTAAAGGACCATGAATTAAGAGGTAATTAAAAACGAACTTCCTGCCCCAAGTTGATTCGGACTCAGAGCGACCCTACAGGACAGAGCAGCACTTCCCCTGTGGGTTTCCAAGGTTACGGCCTTCCACTGTTTTCAGGAGTAGAAAGCCTCCTCTTTCTCTGTGTCTGTGGTTTCAAACTTTGGACTTTGGGTTGGCTACCTGGTTTCCTACCAGGATTCCTAAACTAATAATAATATTTCCCCTATCTGTAATTTCCTTCCTTTGAAAACTGTACGGTATGCAGCCAAGAATAGGAAGTAGACGAGGAAGGCCTCACGAGAAAGGAGAGTCCACTCCGCGCTGGACAGTGAGCTCCGTGATCTTATGCATGCCCCTACTGCATCCTTACCCTCACTCTGTGAGTCTTCATGTACATTAGGTCATTTGATTTTATTAACAACCTGTGAGGAATTTTGCACATGAGAAAACGGGGCTTCAAAGAGGTAGCACAGCTTGACAAAAGGTACAGAAATTGTAAGAAGCAAAATTGCGTTCTTTCCTCTGCCACTGTGCCTTATTGATGGGATGCTCCCGGGCCCTAACCCAAAACCAAGCCAAGCTCACTCCCATCAAGTCCATTTCAACTCACAACAGCACTGCAGGGCAGGCTAGACTTGCCCCGCGGCTTTCCAAGACCGTAACGATTTATGGGAGCAGAAAGCCTCATCTTTCTCCTGTGGAATAGCTGGTACTTTGAACTGCTGACCTTGCAATTAACAGCCCAGTGACATAACCCACTATTCTTCCAGGGCTCCCAGCATTCATCTTTGCATATTATCATCAAATTATTCATAAGGCTACATTTTAAAATCTGCATAATAACTAACTACCAATTGGGTTTACTTTATTTAGGATTTGTTTTGTTCTAGTTGGACATTGTATTGCTTCTATTCTCCTTACCCCCATTATAATTGACACTCTTTCTGTACTTAGTGCTCTCGTCAGGATTGAATGCATACAGTGGAATTGCAGTATTAAAAGACATAAACCGTTTTAGGGCTTTTGCCAAGTTGGAAAACAGCATTCTCAGAATTTCCATTTTATCCCAGAAGACAGCTAGTAATCCTCTCTGGCATGTGGTTGTCCTGTTTTCTCAAATGAATGCCTCAAACTTCAGTTCCGTTATAGATAGTGCCTCTTGCCTCGAGGGGGCTTATTTATTGATGTTCACTGGGTTGAGTTTTGAACTACTGACCTTGAGGTTAGCAGCCCAACCTCATTTTTAAGAAGAATTCAACCAGACATTAGACACTAACATGAGAGAATGGAGAGAAAGGAGGCTAAAGCAAAAGCAGTGAAAAATGAAAGCTGATAGCAAAATGGGAGGGGGAAAAGAAAAAGGGAGAGGAAAGGAAGCGAGAAGCTAAGAGACTAATGAAATGCAGCCCAAGCTCTGCTCAGTGCTTGCCTTCAGGAAGGGGCACTGAAGATACGGGGGTTCTAGCAAAGCGTGAAGAAATCAGATGGTGCCTGGCTATGACCTGGCTACACAAAAGTGTCTGGAGTCTTAAATCCTGTCTTAAAATAGGCAGAAATCAAAATTATGTGTCAGCTAAGTCACACATAAGAAGCACACCAACCTGTATGATCCAAGGATTGTAAATAATAAACTCCAACATCAGTGGAGGGAATTGAATTATAAGGTTATGGACGACAGTGAAAGCCCCAAATCCATTTGCAGAGTCCCCAGGCCGATTAAGTTCTCTTGCGTTCTCTCAGACTATTGCCTGGGGATACAAGTGTTGCCTTTAGACACAGTGTAATGGAACGTGAATTAATGTAGATATATATATATATGTTAAATTTTACATCTTGTTATTTGTTTTCCTTTTGACTCATTTTTAATTTATTCTTGTTTTTAATATTTTTTGTTTTCTTTCAGATTGAGGTTTTCTGTGTTGTATTCTTACTGTTGTTTTTTGTATTATTTTCTTTATATTAAATCCAGAATTGGTAAATCGATAGACACAGTAACAAGATTAACTTGTTAATTCACTTTACAGTTTCTTGGGGTTATGACAGGGAATGCTGGGGGGAAGTATGGAGCTAATAATAAGGAAAATGTTATGAAATTGATTGATAATGATTGCACAACCCTTATGATTAATATTTTCAAACCATTGAATTGTGTGGTACATGAGCAATATGTTAATAAAACTGTTAAACCAAAAAAATACAACAGCCTAAGAATTCAAGAAAACATATGGAAGTATGAATTCCATTTTGACAAGGGGTAAAACTCTGAAACTCTGAGGGAATTATTATTTTCAATATTGACTCCTTTTGTTTATTTCCCTATACTCTGTAATGTAGGAGGAATGGTTGCAATACATAAAAATTAGCTCTCTGCTCCAAGAGTTCTGAAGAAGGTAAGAGTTTGGGTTTTTTGTTTCTGTCTTTATTATACCAAAGACTTTGTAGAAGGGTTTTAAAAACATAAACTTGTTCCTAACTTGAGACCCACCCCACCCCCCTAAGTACCATCTAGATTCAGAATTGGTGTTAACAGCGCTACCTAACTAAACGCTGAAGAACAAGGAACACAGCAGCAGCTTCAAGAAGGGTACAGCTTGAAACGTTCAGCGAGAACAACTTAAACATGGAATTGAGGCATCAACAGAAGCTTCCTGTGCTACTGTGGTTTAACTTGAATGCTGCGCTTTGTATAAACATAACTCTTGTGGTTTAACTTTAGGCTGCTCTCTGTGGTCCTCCCATAGAATGGGGATGCGTCAGAAGCACAGCTTCGTTTCCTGTGTAGGCTGGAAACTGTTAACTGCAGAGTTTGGAGACAGTCTCAAAGAGTGCCGTGCCATATGTTAAACTAAACTTGATATGAAAAATCATATCAGTTTCCAGTTTCCCAGAACATTTAAAACAGAAAAAGGGAGCGCAGCTTTATAAATATGAAAAGCATCTGTCTGCACAGGAAATCCTACTCTCTGATTTTGCAAATGATCCCTACTTATATGTACAAGAGAAATCAATCTCATGAACTGTATGGGCAAGTAACACACCATTCTGTTCAGCATTTTAAAATATAGATTCATAATTCTGTACAGCTGCCTGGTCTGTGAACTAGCTATCATTATGAAAGTATCTCAACAGTGCTGCCCAGCATGATTTGAAAGCATTTCTGTTCCAAGTGAAACAAGACAGAATATTTCAATAACGTGATGCTAACATAGATATTTCTATCAGATAGTATGACTTCATTGTACATAGTTGGACACGTTCTTTAACGGGACCAGTCCCTTGAGAATCATACTTGATGGAGTAAAGGATCTGTGGGAAAAAGAAGATGCTAAATCAGATGCTTCCATGAATTGATAGAGGGGCGGCCACAAGGTAAGATTGTGAAGGTGATGGAGGACCAGACAGTGTTTCATTCTGTTGTGCCTGGGGCTGCGAGGAGTCAGAACCCGCTGGACACATCTAGCAACAACAGCAGATAGAGTTTTGTGTTTCAAATGCTCCCACCACCATTTCCAACTCCGTAAGGCTCAAACGAACATTCACAAAATGTTTGATACCATTGTCCTTCTAATGTATGGAAACTCGATTCCTTGAGTCTTGGAAGAATTCTTTTCCTAGCTGTTCACTCAGATGTACGTGCCCCTGTGTCACGCATCCATTTTAGGAAAGAGTGCTGGTAGTGCTGTGGGGTACAAGGTGGGCCGCCAGCCCCTTCCGGATGAGGCTCCGCTACTGTAAAGATGTGCAGCCTAGGGAACAGTAGGTGGAGTCCCTGTGATTCGGTATCCACAAGGTAGCCATGGGTGAAACCCCTTCGAGGTGGTGTGCTGGGGTGAACTTCGGGCTCCTAGCTATAGACACTACAAGGGAGCAAGATGAACCTGAAGCTCCTGTAAAGATTGACAGTTGGGAACCCCTGGATAAAGTCATTCTGAGTTGTAATTAACTCAATAGCAGGTTTTATCCCTTTAAAGATCCCATCAGTGACTTCCATGGTCACCTATAATTTTGTCATGTCTTTTGCTCTGGACCAGCTTGCTGTGCTAAAAGGCATCTCTTACTTTCACCCTGTTCCATGACCTTCTGAAGATTAACAGCAGAAGTTCCGAACCAGAACCCCAATCATTTATCATGGCCCATAGAGGACACTTGCTGCCTTTAAAATGCCCCATATTTTACTGGTGGCTTTTCCTCACACTGGACCATAAGCCTTTGGCTCCATCAATTCAAGGCTCCAGTGTTTATCCTTGATTTTATTTATTGCTTTCTTGCCTCACAGAGAGTGAAGCAAATACTTTTCCACTGGAATTGAACTGCCTTTTTAAAATCTAATAGTTGTCCACGACAATATTTCAAACCAAACGCACTTTAACCATGAAACTATTCATTTCTTCTTCCAGGTTCTTCCCTCCTGTGTCTTGCCTCATTTCTGTCCATTTTTAAAATACTTTCATAACCTGAGGCTATTCTTGCTCTCGGCTCCACTGACTCCTATTCCTTTCTTTAATATTATATTCATACCACTGCCTGGGTGCTTCCGTGATAGAATTCTCAGCTTTCAGGTGGAAGACCCTGGTTTGATTCCCAGCCAAGGCACCGCCTGTACAGCCGCCACCCATCTGTCAGTGTAGGCGTGTGTGTTGCTATGATGTTGAAAGGGTCTGTGGCATTGGCAGACTAACACAGACTAGACATTGGGTTAACATATGTTGAAGTCTTCTCCACCCGCAGCTAACAACGTCATTACAAAAGATTGCTCTGATTTACTGCCATCTCTGGTTAAAGGTTGCTGTCGCGTTCAGTGTGGCCTTTTCTGTACAGGACAAAGCTTTGAGGGAATATTCTTTTCTCCCTTAACTAGCTTATCACAAAATGCTGATGGTGAACTGGTTACTTAATTGGACTGCCAACCACAAAGTAGGCAGTTAAAACCACCAGCCACTCTGCTTTCTACTCCCATAAAGAGTTACATTCTAAGAGTTGGATTCTACTGGTTGGTTGGTTGGTGTGGTTTTATTTTATTTTATCGCAAAAGGATTAAAATAATTCTCTTGGATAAAATTATGCTCTCGAGGCCAGGAAGCTTAGTGGGAACCTGTTAGACTGAAGTCCCCAAGGTCAGCAGCTCAAAACCACCAGCCGCTCTGCAGGAGAAAGATGGGGTGTTCTACCCACAGGGACAGTTCTACCCTGTCCTATAGGCTCACTCTGTATTGGTATCCACTCCGTGGCAGTGAGTTGGGGGTCTTTAATACGTGTTCGCTTTTCACAATGGAAGTTGTGAGCTGTGGGCCTTTCGTGATGTGGGCTGGGAGAGCTCAGGGTACTGAATTATTTGCCTGTGGCAACTGAAAACTACTTGGATTATCAGATGTCTCTGCCCATCCCTGAGCTTCTGTGGGTATCAAAGTTGCCCTGCAGCTGAGTCTTAAGTAGGTAGCCAGATGGACACTCCAAAATGGGTTGGTCCACAGTGAAATAGCTTCTGGGGAAGAATCAACTTAAGTGTATATTCTTGATTGTGTCTTCCATATATACAGCTGTTCGTGTCTTTTTCTCTGTGGCTAAATCTCAGGTGACTGGAGTCTGGTAGGTCAGTCTCTACTTCCATCCAAGCCCCTTTGGGCTGCCCAGCCCCCTTTCGTGAGACATTGCCCATTCTTATTTTTGTTGTTGTTGTTGTTTTGTTTTATTTTTTTTAAACATTTTATTAGGGGCTCATACAACTGTTATCGCAATCCATACACACATCAATTGTGTAAAGCACATTTGTACATCATTCTCAGTCTTTAACTTTAAATAAA
>NW_022109827.1:1412424-1415656 GCF_000313985.2 Echinops telfairi | reverse complement strand
TTCTGCTACCTTAATACTAAACCTATAAATATAGGCTCATAGATCTATTTCCCCATCCTCATATAAATATATTTGCATATGTACATATCTTTATCTAGACCTCTATAAATGCCCTTTTTCCTCCCAGCTCTTTCCTCTATTTCCCTTGATTCTCCTCCTGTCCCACTATCATGCTCAGTCCCCACCAGGATTGTTAACAAACCCAGGAACAAGGGAACAACAAGTGATCCAAATTGGTGGGGAGGTGGGTGTGGGAGACCCGGTAGGGCACGATCAAGAGGAATGTAACAAAGAGGAAGTGCTGACATTGCCCATTCTTAAACTCAAAACAAAACTCAATTCTAGAGAGTTAATTCTGACTCATAATGACCCTATAGGGCAGGGTAGACCTGCCCCTGTGAGTTTCTGAGACTTCCTCTTTACAGGAGTAGAAAGCTTCGTCTTTCTCTTACACAGCTGCTGGTGGTATGGAACTGTTGACCTTGCAGTGAGTAGTCCAATGCATAATCACTATGTCTCCAGGGCTCCTTACCTCCTATCAAAATAAGACAGAAAATATAAGCATGCATCACTATGTTTTTTCAGCTAAATTAAAATTGTCATAGAAAAGGTAAAAGCTTTTGACAATTAAAAAAATTACTGTACCTCTAATGGAGCCCTACTGGGATAGTGGTTATGTAATGGGATGCTAAATGCACGGTCAATAATTCTGAACCACCAGCCGCTCCTGGTGAAAAAGGCGGGGCCTTCTACCCCCATAAAAAGTTGTTGTTGTTGTTGTTGTTGTTGTTGTTAGGTGTCCCAGAGCAGGTTACAACTCTGCACAATAGAGCAAAGCACTGTCTGGGCCTGTGCCATCCTCTCAATTGTTACTGTGTTCGAGCCCACTCTTGCAACCATGGTGTCCGTCTAGCTCTTGAGGGCCTTCCTCTCCTCACTGTCCCTGTGCTTTACAAAGCCTGATGCCCTTTTGCAGGGACTGCTCTCTCCTGACATGTCCAACATATGTAGGACAAAGCCTTGCCAGCCGTACCTCTTAAAAGCACTCTGGTCACACGTCTTCCATGACCGGTTTATCTGTCCTTTTAGCAGTCCGTGGAACCTTCAGTAGTCTTCGCCAGCACCACAGCTGAAACACATCAATTCTTTTCAGGTCTTCTTTATTCAATGTCAAACTTTCACCTCCATGGGAGGCAACTGAAAATACCATGGCTTAGATCAGGCACAGTCCTCAAAGGAACATCTTTGCCTTCAGTGCTCTCAGGAGGCCCTTGTGCAGCAGATTTACCTCCTGCAACGCATCTTGTCATCTCTTGACTGCTGTTTCGCGAGCGTTGATTATGCATCCTTACAAGACAAAATCCTTGACAACGTCAACCTTTTCTCCATTCATCATGATGTTCCCACTGGTCCAGTTGTGAGGATCTTAATATTAATTTGATATTAATTAATATTGTTTGTCATCCGTAATGAAGGCCGCAATGCTTGATCTTCATCAGTGACTGCTTCAAGTCCTCCTCACTTGTAGCAAGTATGGTTTGTCATCGCATCTTGCAGGTTGTTAATGAACCTTTCTCCAGTCCTGATTCTGTATTCTTTCTCATATATTACAGCTTCTCTGATGATTTGCTCAGCAAATTGTATAGATTGAATAAGTATAGTGAGAGGATACAACCCTGTCACATACCTTTCCTGATTTTGAACCAAGAAGTATTCTCTTGTTTCATTTGCACAATTGCATCTTCATCCATGTACAAATTCTCCATGAGCCCAATGGAGTGTTCTGGAATTTCCATTCTTCTCAGAGTTCTCCACAGTTTGTTATGATGCACACAGCTGAATGCCTTACATAGTCAATAAAACACAGGTAAACATCGTTCTGGTGTTTTCTGCTTTCAGCCAAGATCCATCTGACATCAGCAATGATTTCCCTTATTCCATGACCTCTTCTGAATCCAACATGAACCTCTGGCAGCTCCCTGCAGTGTACTGCTGTAACTGTTGTTGGATGATCTTCAGCAAAATGTTCCAGGCATATGATATCATTGATATTGTTTTATAGTTGGAGTATCCATACAAATATAAATCTCGTCCATTCAGTGGACCAGGTAGCTGTCTTCCAAATTTCCTGGCCGAGAGTGCATCCAATTCTTTATCAGCTTGTAAAGAGTTCCCTGTATATTGTGTCATGCTTCAGTCACATATGTAACATGCTAAATTATTAAGTGTTTATAGTTAGGTTACTGCATATTGAGATTATACCATTGTGTGAAGAGATAATTACATACTATTGTGGAATGACCATGACAAAAGCCATTGGTTACTTAACCTTTCATTTTGGTGTTGATAATAGCCCACACATCAAACCATCTCTCTGAACAAGGGGATCGGACACTATGTTAACAGAAAGATTTACAAATCATGATCCTTACCCTAAAATTTTTACATTTTACTTAAATAAAAAAGGAACCCCCAAACCAATCCAAGTGAGATTTCCACAGCGCAGAGGCCAGCCTGGCCTCCATCCTGCACCCCTCTTTACCCAACTATGACTGCAACGATCCCTCCCGGGCAGCTCGGCTTCGCTGCTGGGTCCTTTCCTTCATTGCACTGGCCACATGGCCCTCACGCACAATGCTCACTCACCCTGCTGGGGGATTATGAGACAAACCAATAGGTGACCAGCAGTCAGGAGCAGATAACATGAAGGATGCATTCCTGTGGTAAGCGGCATGATGGCGGACCTATCTGACTACCTCTGGCTTCCCTATGGGCACGAGGCAAGAACTGGACACGCCTCCACACTCCCTCCCTTGCTACTTATTCTCCCGCCAGCCATTCCCAGTACACCACTCTACATCTGTGCTGGGTATGATCATGCATTGCAATGGCCACATGGAACTCAAAGACAATACTCATCATGATGGGGCTTTATTAGCGAAGTTAATAGGTTACCACAAATTAGGATACAGTTATTGGACTCCTCGGCCAGCAGCCATGTCTTTTTCCGTTTCTCAGCCTCTCAGCCAGGTAGTCCTTTGGCCTTTGCCTCCATGGGGCAGGAAGACAACCTGCCCATTGCTCTGCCCCATCCTTCCAAAGCCTCAGGTCAGATGAGGCGAAAGTACTTCAAAGTCTTATCGCTGCTTGAGATAGTTTATTGTGCCAGCCTGGCCTATAAACACAAGTAGGATTAACTGAAGGGCGGAGAGATAATGGCTAGTGAGCCTCA
>NW_022109827.1:1399251-1411805 GCF_000313985.2 Echinops telfairi | reverse complement strand
CTGGGGAGGATGGTAATAAAAATTGACCGATAGCCTCCCTCAGTATTACTCATACGCTATTTGCATCAACTTGCCCAATCATTTTGAGGGAGTTACTGAGACTTGGGTAGAAGCGCCATACTAAGCATTTCACTCCACTACAGTGGCCGTGCTTCCTCTCAAGCATGCAGCATCCCTGTCTCCCTCTAGTCCTCAGTCTCTCAGCCACCTGGTCTCTTAGCCCCCCACCCCCACACCTTGTTCTGTAGCCTAGGAAACCCATTGTTCTGCCTTATGGTCTAAGCAGTGCCCCTCTGCTCTGCCTCATAGTCTTTGAGAAACACTTCAGCTCCGTCTTGTGGGTTCATCAGGTATGGCCGGAGGTACATCTGCTGCCAGCAGCACTTCAGACACGGCTATTGCGCATGCTCGCTGGTGGCCTTTCTGTCTTGATAGCCATGGGCTTCTCACTCACTGTTCCTAAGAAGCCTCTTTTATATCCAGAGGAATGACAAAACTGACCAATCTTCTTTACTAGTATTTCACATACGCTATGTGCAGGATATGAGTCAGAATTGACTCAGTGGTAGTAGGTGACCCAATCATTTGATGGGAGTTAAAAAGATATTGATAAAAAAAGGCCATATTTAAGCTGTTTCACATCATCAGTCTATTCCCAGAATTATAGTTCAGAAACCCACCAAGACAGTTCTACCTGCCCTTATGTGGCACTTTGAATCAGAATCCACTCGATGGCAGCGAATTTCCATTTTAAGAACCTTAAGAACATTCTTTTATTTCAATCTCACTATTTTCAATCAATGACCATCTATCTTCTAGTTTCACTTAGATTACAGAAAAATATCGAGTCTATGGGATTGTCCACTACACATATTCAAGTAAAATGGTTTTGGGTTTTTTCCCCACAAAAGCAAATGAACAGTTTGCCTATTGAGGTACCAATTAAATTCCAGACTTTATGCTGTGATGGCTATTTCAGAATTGAAGTTCTAGGCCAAGTTTATGAAGCAGATACAGCTGCAATGCAATGTGCCGCTGGAATGTTAAAAGTAGGAAGCATTCATAAGCGCCTCGGGAAGACACAGTGTAGAAGGGAAGATCTGAATGAATCTTCCTGGGTCTGCTTGAGTCCATTAGGTAAAGAAATGGAGACAGGATCCAACTTCAGAAGGACTGGTTCTTAGGGGTTCCAGAGAGCCAGGAGGGGCCTGTCTGAAGTGGAAATCTACTACTTCAGAATAATAAAAAATAAAGCTGCATAGTTAGAGTGAAGATGAATTAATCTCAACACACCCAATATGCATACCCTTTCAATTATTTAAAACATGTTCTATGAATTTAAATTGCATTTAAAGGGCATAATTCCACTTAAGAATTAATATTATACACATTACTTATGTATGTAGGAAAGCTATAATTAAAGTTTAAGTGTGTGGTTTTAATATTGTCATGAACCGTGATTTTATCTACCTACAAGCTAGGCAGGCGTCATGAACCGTGATTTTATCTACATACAACCGTGATTTTATCTACCTACAAATTAGCCTGCTTGTTCACACATGCTAGCAGAAGCATGAGCCCCTTGGGTTAAACACAAAGGATTCACCATTCATAGCAATAGCCAGAGTATCTGCATTTGCACTGGTTCTCCAGACTCCACAAGAGAAGTCACGAAACGCAGGTGGTATCTGTGCACACACTGTAGAGTGGATTGCAGGAGAGTAACCTCAAGCTTTGGGAACCCAAGAAAAATTCCTTTTTCTTTTTATTAAGTTAAACCGTACATTGAGTTTTTATTCTGCCACACTGACCAGAAATGTAATTTAATTCACTCGGTGGAGGGTGAGAACTTGAACAGTAAGTCTATCAGACCATTGCCCCCCAATGAGCCATTGTCTTTATGATACTGGAAAGTAGGGATCCTTGTGGTAAGGCAGAGGTTAAGCACTCAGTTAAAATTTATCAAAAGTTTGGCCATTCAAACCACCTAAAAGCTCCATGGGAGAAAATCATTGTGATCAGCTCCCATTAAGATTACCATCTTAAAGAAAAGAAAAAAAAATTACCATCTTAAAAACCCATGGGGTCTCTGTGCTGTGTTTCATTGGGTCACTGTGAATTAGAATCATGTCAAAGGCACCTAACAAAACAATAGCAACACCATGATGGAGTGTAAGCAAACCTGCTCTTTGCTCTAACAAGAGACAATAGTTCTAAAATGTCTTCTAGGTGTCTCAGTTTAGAAATATTCTTGCATGTGTCATCCAGGAGAAAAAGGGGTAATCAGTAACTGATAGACATGTGAGAACTCTGCGAACGTGGCACACTGATAAGTATTTAGTCACAGTTTAAGCAGGGTAAGAAATAACCACCTAAGAAAATCTGAATCACATATGAATAACAATCGACAAATTGGGGTTTGCAAAAGTGATTTTGGTTTTTATTTCATTGAATATTATTCTAAGCTCTTTTTATGCTATAGAAAAAAAAAAAGCACACTATTGTTGTTGACCCACAGTGGCCCGTTGGATAAAGGAGAATTACCCCAATAGGTCCCCAGGCTGTCTCCTTGATGGAAGCATACCTTTCTCCTCCATTGGACTCAAACCACCAACCTCAAGTCCTTACCCACTGCACCTCCAGGGCTCTAACTAGAAATGTGATTTCAGTCATTGGTTGATTTTAGGGGTTTTATAGGAAGGAAGGGAAAGGGGAGAGAAAGATTCCATCTTCCAAAACCTGACAACTGAAATCTTCTCGTTTTCAATCCATCCTTATGGCCTACATGTCCTTAGTTTCACATCCTTTCTCTATGACTCTCCTTAGAAACCATTCGGTTAATATAGCTCTTCCTTTCCTTTGGAAAAAATGCAAGTACATTTCATAAATATTCTGGGATATTCTTAGGTAGCAAAATGTCCCCTGATAATTTTAGTCATGAAATAAACCTCATCGTTTTGTTCAGTCTTGTGTTGCTGAGTCAGAATCAACTCAGCTCAGTGAGTTTGGTTTTCCTTTGGAGACGTGTGTAAGAATGAAAGCTCTCAGCTTATTTCAAGGTTAAAACTTCCCTTGACTTTTACTCCCACCTGACAGCTCCAGCTGCTAAAAGAAGAGAAAAGAAAACTCAGCATGGAGTCCATGTGAGTTTCCAAGACTGTAACTGTTGCCGGGAGTAGAAAGCCCCATCTTTCTCCCAAGGAGCAGCTGGTCATGCTGAACTGCAGACTACGTGGATTTCAGCCCAATCCATCAGCACGTTGCCACCAGGGCCCCCTACCATAAGAAAGGAAT
This sequence comes from Echinops telfairi, assembly GCF_000313985.2. Lineage (NCBI taxonomy): Eukaryota > Metazoa > Chordata > Mammalia > Afrosoricida > Tenrecidae > Echinops > Echinops telfairi. The sequence goes on along the minus strand of NW_022109827.1, from coordinate 1,408,511 downwards.
TCTCCAGAGGGGAGAGGGCTGTTAGGCATTGTCTTTATTTCCTCCTTATCTCTCAGATTCACAATGGTTTCTGACCCATTTACAGTCTAAATCAGTAGTTCTCAACCTGTGGGTTGCGACCCCTTTGGTGGGGGGGGTGTCAAATGACCCTTTCACAGGGGTCGCCCGATTCATAACAGTGCAAAATTATAGTTATGAAGTAGCAACGAAAATAATTGTATGTTTGGGGGGATCACCACAACATGAGGAACTGTATTAAAGGGCCTCGACATTAGGAAGGTTGAGAACCACTGGTCTAAATGAAAGAAGATAGAAAAAGAGAGGCAAGGACAAAAGATAGTATTTGACCAGTTCTCTCACTGATTTGTCTCTTAGAACAGCTTGAAAATGTAAATAAATAATTTTTTAAAAGCAAATGGAATTGACCATATGACTTTGCCAGAGACCACTCACCTACTCTGGTCCTCCATCTTCAGTTCTCTACTTGCCCTTTGAACTGGGGCTTATGAAGCAAAACAGGAATGGACCCAAATTTTCACAATTCGACACAGTACCGGAAAATGAAAGATTAGGAGTCAGAAACTCAGAAGGGACATGGTGAGTCCTCCAGGGTCCTGGTGCATGAGATCGGATTCTTGGTGGGATGGAAGGAGAGCCCGAGCACACACATCCCTAGTGGGGTGGTCAGGTATCACCTTTGAGTGGCACATAATGAGCGGGACAGTGCTGCTTTGGACTATGCTCAAAATTGGAGGGCAAGAGATTTGGTTATTGTGAAATGGGATCTGCTGGCATAGTGGGTTATGCATTGGACTCCCAACCAAAAGATCGGCAGTTCAAAACCACCAGCCACTCTGCAGGATAAAGACAAAGGCTTCCATTCTCAGAGATTTACAGTCTTGGAAACCCACAGAGTCAGCTCTCTAGGGTCCCTATGAGTCAAAATTGGCAGTGTGTTTTGAGTTTGGTGCTACCCTTTGTAATTTACCACTAACCGTAGCATTAAAAACTCGGATTGGGACTGATCTCACTGGTCAACCAGACTGCCTGTTCATCAGTCTCTTAGTATGCTCTTGAGGCTGCTATACTGTGGCCTTCAGACGAAGAAATAGCTCCTCTTTCTTCCACAGGAATCTAAAGGAGGTCCACTCATGTTACACTGTCAGCTATCTTATAAATATCCCACTTTCAAAACTGCCTAGACTTCTTCAGTATTGATTAGTTCCCTTTCATCTCAAGCATGTTGCTGTTTGTTCCCTGGTCGGTTCTGACTAACATACAACAGAACACAACACGTCCTCCCAATTGTGTGCGTCCACCCTTTGTTCCAGCCACTGTGACGTCCATCGGGTTGAGAGACGTCTTCTTTTGTTGCTGATCATCTTCTTTGCCAGGAAACATGTCTTTCTCCAGGGTCTGGTCCTTCCCGATGACATGTCCAAAATGCAGAACACGAAGTCTCGCTCCTCTCGCCTCTGAGAAGCCTCTGCCTGTGCCTCTTCCAAGACAGAGCTATTCCCTTTCCAGCAGTCCACGCTGCTGGCCGTAATCTTGGTCAACCCATCATTTAAAGGCACCAATGCTTCCTCGGTAGTTCTGCGTAGCGAGCGATTGAAGACACCGTGGTTTGGGTCAAGGGTGCCTTTGTCCCTACAGTGACATCTTTGCTTTTGAACGCTTTAAAGAAGTCTTTCGTAGGAGGCTTGACTCAATGTAAAAAGCAGAAGGCTCTCGGGATGATTGGTTGACACAATGGGCTCGATCATAAGGACAAGTGTGAGGAGGGCCAGGACCGGGCAGCGTTTGGGGCTGTTGTGGACAGAGTCACTGCGAGTAGGCGCGGACTCGATGGCATTAAGTCACCGTGTACCTCTCTCTCCAGTTCTGGGGGCAGTAGCACGTGTCATCCAGTCAGCTCTCTCAGTCAGTAGACAGGACAGAGCAGAATTGCCCCCATAGAATTTCCTGGGCTGAAACCTTCACGGGTGCAGATAACTAAGTCTGCAGAGTAGCTGATTGGTTCCAACAGCTGACCTTGACATTGGCAGGCGGGCTCCTAACCTTAGCGCCACTGGGGCTCCGCCGTTCTGAGTAGTGGCTACTGTGCAGAGGCAGACATGTTTAGGAAATGAAGCATTTATCAGCTCCAGGTATTTTTGTTTTGTTTAATCATTTTATTGGGAGCTCGTACAACTCTTATCACAATCCATACCATATATCCATTGTGTCAAGCACATCTATACTTCTGTTGCCATTATCATTCTCAAAACATTTGCTTCCTACTTGAGCCCTTGGTGTGAGCTCCTCATTTTTTTTAACCCTCCCTCCCTCATGAACCCTTGATAATTTATAAATTATTATTATTTTTGTCATATCTTACATTGCCCGACGTCTCCTTTCACCCACTTCTCTATTGTCCGTCCCCCAGAGAGGAGGCCATATGTAGATCCTTGTAATTGGTTCCCCCTTTCTACCCCATGTTCGCTGCACCCTCCCGATATCGCCACTCTACCCACTGGTCCTGAGGGGTTTATTTATCCTGGATTCCCTGTGTTTCTAGTTCCTACCTATACCAGTGTACATCCTCTGGTCCAGCCTGACTTATAAGGTAGAATTGGGATAGCTCCAGGTATTTTTAACAATTTAGTTTACCATGTTCCTAATGTAGATGGTAGGGCAAAAGGAGGGCTTCCACTACAAATTCTTTATTGTTTCAAATAGAAACCACGTTTAGTTGCCTTATCACCTTTGACTCCTAGAGGTAGAAGCCTCTTTCATGGTATTATTTAAACTGCTGCCAAAATAGGCCCACAACTGCAGCAGCATTGACAGTAGGTGGCCGTGCTCTGCTGACTCACAAAGGTTTGAAAGCTTTTATGTTTCTGGTCTTGGCTCCTCTCTGCTGAAATGCTTTTCCCTTTCGTTAACTCTTAGCTCACTCTCGTGTGTGTCGGGTCCGCCTTCTCGTACTCCCTGCAAATCCCTAAAACAACTGCTTCCCTCGGGTTATCTTTGTGCCAAACTTATGTCTCAAATGTCTTCTTTCCAGCAAACTGGTAAGACGTGGCTTGTGTGGGGCCAGGCAAACACTATTTTTGTTTTCCTGTTTGTTTGTTTGTTTGTTTGCCTGGGTGATGTTATTAATGCCTGGCCTGTTTTCTCGGTGGCGCTTCATTCATTTTTGGTGGTGGGTTTGTTTTTCTGTCTTTCTCGTTGTTTGTCCTTTGGGTGTGAACTCTACTTACAGATTTGAGTTTCTGTGCTAAATGAGAACCCTCAAAGTCTTTTTTTCAAACCTTTTTATTAGAATGGTTATCATTTAAAAATGTTTTTTAAATGTCAACTGTTTTGAATATTTAGAAATGGAATGTGTAGAAATGTTAGCCTAGCTTCTTCCCCTTCACAAGCCTGATTTTTCTCCAGACCCAGTTAACTTTGGAGTTAGAAGCAAGTACAATTAATTGAAATCTCCTGATGATCAAGTTGATCATTCTAATTATCTGAATTTAATTCATGCATATAGAAGGCATGAGATTTTCAGGTAGGTCCATTTTCTTGAAGAATTTTTTCTCTGTTAGGTTTTTATGTCAAATTAAGCACCTATAGGGTTGCCTAATTTAATTTTTCCCTATATTTATATTATACCCATGGAGGAATAGTTTAAAACTAAGAAGCAAGATGTTTTCATTGAAAAAATGATTGTAACTTTTGTGCAACATTGCTGCTTGAGAAAGGATTTCTCTGAATCATGTTTAAATCTATGATAAACTGTAACTATATTCATTATTCTGTCACTTTGTGAGTCTAATGGAGCAGGAACAGCTGTTGTCTGGTCTCTTAATAACTGCAGCAGGGTCTTTCCGAGCAGTGTAGAGACAAGATCAGAACAGCACGCACAATGCAAAATTAATTGAAAATTGGTGGCCTGAGAGTTAGAGACGCTCTTCTGGCATGTAAACATTTGTTCAGCAACTAAACTAATAGCAATGCCGTGAACCAATAGTATTACTTCTTCTGGCAACTAGCAGAAATGTTCATTCATCATCAATCATTAGCTTGGACTGAACTAGCATTTCTGAGTGGATAGCCAGAAAAATTAAATGAAAGACATAAATGTTATAAAAAAGCCAAACTCCTCCAGGTGAAATTGCTTTAAATGGCATGGACCTCATTACAGTGCCTTGAAACCTGTCCCTGATTGAGAGCCATTGATTTCCCCTTCCAGCCTTCCAGGTAAGCCTACCAGGTCCCACATTCCAAATGTGAGCAGCTGTTTGCCAAGTTATTCTGCCACTGAGCTTTCCGTGGAGACCCTCAACTGCTGACTGAGGCGCAAGCAAGGTAGAAGAGAAAGTGCTCGATGAATTAAAGCCTCCAAAGTGGAAGTGATAACTCTCCTTTTTTCCCCTCCCGTTGGAGAAGATGGTCAAATGAATGGACGCAGTGTCACAGAAAAGTCCACCAAAAACATGAAAGATGGCAGACACCAAAGTGAGATGCAAGAGGGACCAGCCACCATGCTGAAATTTCACTTTCTCACACAACATCAAGGAGTCAAAGGTCAAGTTTCTGGAAATGAAGGAGACTTTGTGAGAACGATTTTTAGAAAGAGTTGCACTGTGCAGTAAAGAATGAGCCCCACTGCCCCTTGGCCGGGAAAACAGAGGAGCGAGTGCCGCTCACGCCATTAGGTACTACAGTGACAGTTGTCATCGGAAGAATCAGAGAGCTTGGTCTGTGTTCCCTGCAGGTGAGGGCATGGTTAGGTGAAATCATGACTGACAAAACTAAAGAGAAAGCGACAGAGAGAGACAGAGAGACACACAGGTCATCCTGCAACCAGTCAAATAAGAAAGCCTACATCCCTTTGCCTACTTCCTTCCCAGGTTCCCACGTGAAGGGATCAGATATGTCATCTCTTAGTGTCCACTAAGCATGAGGATGAGTAAAATCACCCAGGAGAAAAGAGAACAGGGTCCCAGACTGAAGATTTTCTCTTGCAACAGGCCCAACTAGAGGAGAAGAGCAGATTTACTACTTCAGGAATTTGACACTTTGATTCGCATCAGGAACCAGAAGGTTTAAGGTACGCCAGCAAAGCTGGGTGAGCAACCTCAAGTAACACTCTAAGTTTCTATTCATCTATTACCTAAAATATCAGATGCTTCGGATTGACACAGTGGCTGCAACAATGGGCTCATCACAGGAATCGTGGGGATGGCCCAGGACAGGGCAGTGTGTCCTGTTGCACACAGGTCATTATGAGTCAGGACCAACCCGACAGCACTTCACACATAAAGAAGACACCAGACTGCTTCTAACACCTGTGTGTCCCCCCGGGTGGAAGCAAAGAACCTACACCGAATGGATTTCAAAGCAGTAGGCTGTTTTAGTGATCATCGCCTATAGCGCTTAAATATTTAATATATGAGTTCCACAGTTATTCTCTTTACTGTTAAAGTATGTTTACCGGTAACTTTTTATTGTGAAAGGGGTGCAGGTTTATAGAAGAGATCATCAGCTTTCTATTCCATCATTTGTACACATTTTTCCTCTCATTCTTTGTAATCTCCCCAGTACGCCATCACTTCTCCCCTTTCCTCCCTGGTGTCCGGTTTCTCGGCCTCCCTCTTCTCTAATGCTCTGCACTTTGGCCTTAGGGAAATGCTAATTCTAAGGTGCGCGTACTGTCTTAAGGTTCCACAATGATTTCTAGGAGTCTCGTTTTCCACAATTCAAGTAGTGTATTCGAAATGTGTGGTGACCTGATGAAGAAACAGAACATTAAGTGCATGATTTCTATGGATTTCCACAAACAGAGCAAATAAAAGCAGCTAGACGCAGGAGGAGGAGATGAGATCAATCACTGTCTAATGATATGTGTGATGTTTTCATACAGCACAGCACTGAAAATATACAATCACCATTTACATAAACCTACCCATTCAAAGTCCACCTTCATTAAAAAGAAAGTGTGCTCTGAATAGCTGACCGATGTCTTTTTTCTGCACATGTTTCAGAACCAAATGAACGCCACTGTGTACTCAACCTGCCTTCCTCAGAATAGGGCAAATCATAACAGGTTAGCCTACGGAGCAAGACTTTCAAGACAACTCTAAACATCATATTAATTTTAATTCTGTATTAAATTTTATTTCCTGTATTCTCTTCAGGTAGTATGCACTTCTGAGATGCTTACTATGTTATCTGATACCATGTCAAGCTTTTGACTTATCTCATTCAGTTCTCACAAGTGGTTCGTCTGAAGCTACAAAACTATTTTCCCCTCCACAATCTGATGAAAGAGAAACTGTTTGTATCTCTTATTACCTCTCATTCAGATTTGATTTCTTTCTCATCTGTAGCTTGTTATCAATTCAAAGCTAAATAGTTAGCACAGCTTCCAAATAATGCTTCCTAGCCAATGAAAAGCAATGATTTGAAACGGAGAGGGTAGTTTTCCTAGACCTCAACTATACATCTTCCCTATTCATGAACTCCAGGAGACGGTTTCGTCCTCTGTGCTTTGTCTCTATTCATGTCCCCGGTGAAGGGGAAAAGCCCTGGGCTGAAATGCTGAATCGAAACCAGGTGGCACATAGAGACATAAGACGCCATTTGAAAACTGCATTCTATTCGCACCATTAGTTCTACCTACTTGAAAGAGATTTTCTTATGATGTTGTCAAGGATACAACCAGAGACAACCATGTTGTTTAACCCAGTGCTGTTTACGACATCCTAAAGGACCATCTGTCAAAAATAGATTAAATAAAGTATGTTGATTAATAAAAGAGATTATTATGAGGCCGTTAAAATAGTGTTTTAAAAGCACTTTGGCATTGTAGTAAAATGCTAGAGCTATATTACTAAGCAACAAGTATTATGAGCCAATTTATACAATACTCTAATATATAAATATAAAATTGCATATGTACTTATAAAACTTTGGAAGAATGTTAATAGATACATTTTGGGCAGGAGGATTTAGGGCAATTTTTGTCTTCACCACTTTTTCCCCTTTGAGTATTTTACATTGAACCTGTAATTTTTAATGGTATAAAAATTACTCATAATAAGGTCTACCTCTGTTTGATGCAGGAGACAGAATTGACTCAAAGACATTTTTTATTGAACCTTGAAAATAGCTGTAGATAAAAAGACTGTTAATACATCATCCCTGTTCAAAGGGAGTTCACAATGTAACAAGATGAGCACGCCTTCAATTAATCAAGACAATTAATTCCAGTAGTTGGTGGAAGACAGCATAGGTACAATTGTGACACAAAAATAGGTTTGGATATTTTAACCTGGGAAAATCGTGGAAAGTTACACCTGATCTGTGTCTAAAAAGTATGTGTGGCACATTGAAGTTTAAAAGATGGGTGGAGAGTGCGAGAGACGGTATGCCGGTGGGAGAAAAAAAACCATATAGAAATGCATGGACGCACTTGCCAGGATGCAAAATAAATGAAGACAAGTTGAAAGATGTGAAAATGAGGGGAGTGAGTCAGGGCCAGATCATGATGGGCTCTTAAAGTATGAAGGGTACAGACTCTACAGTTACACTGTCCTATATGGCAGCCACTAGCTACAGGGCCTATTTGCTATGAGTATAAAATAGCATACTGGATTTCAAAGATTAAGCATTTAAAGAAATTCAAAACATGTCGATAATTTTTGTGTTGAATACATGTGGAAAGGATTCAAACCAGATGCAAATGCACTGACATTGAGTTGATTTTGTATCATAGTGACCCTTTCTGAGACTAAATCTTTACCAGAATAGAAAGCCTCATCTTTCTCCCATGGAGCAGCTGCTAGATTCAAACTGCTGACCTTACAGGTAACAGTCCAGAGCATAACCCACTACACCACCCGGGCACATCTTACTGAAATGATATTCCAAATAAATTCTCTCACCAAAATAACAAAGCCATATGTCGCTGAGTAGAACTGACGTGTATAGTGTTATCTTAGCTGTCAGCTCTTTGTAAAAACACTGTAAACAATTATATTGGCATGCAGTTCACATATATAATCCAATAGTTCAATAATATTAAAAAGAATCGTACAATCATCACAACAATCAATTTCAGAATATTTTATTTTTCCTTTTGTGCATTGTTTTAGTTCCCCAATTCCCCCAACCTCCCATGCTATATCCCCAAGAAACCATGAATTCAGTTACTGTCTCTATAGATTTACCTATTCTGGATTTCATAGACAGAAAAACAACAATACCAAGCTAACAATAACAAAGTAAAACAGATAAAAATCTCAACTGATTGTCAAGCAGAAAATATTAAAACCCAGAACAAATTTAAAATGGGTCAAAGGGGAGATCAAATGATGAGGTGTTAAAATTTAACCTAACTGCATCTGCCGCACACCACTCTCCAGTGCACTTTACACGACAGCGAGGCTAGTCACATCCTGGTCTATGGACAGAGGGGATTCACCAGAAGCTTAATCCACATCTCTTTCACCCTCACTTTTTCTTTTTAACTTAAACAAATTTAAAACGGATCAAAAGAGAGCTCAAATGAAAGCTATTACATTTTAGCCCTACTACAACTGCCATAATTGACTCTACAGTGCTCTCTGTCTGATAACAAGGCTATTTACACCCCTTGACTCTGATCAGGGGGGATTCACCAGACGCTTAATCCGTGTGATGACCCTGCATATGTATTTTGGGCTTCCACAGTCATCCATAGCTTTCTGAAAACTAGATGTTAACAATTTAAGCTCTGATGTCATTCCTGCCTTTGAATTTGGATTTTATTATATATAGTCTTTGGATCACACTTTTTTTTTCCGTATGGATTAGCTGACACCTCACTTAAATGGCTGCTTCTTTGAAGACAAGCCATTAAGATCCCAGATGCTAGTCTTTCTGATTGCAGGGCACCACCTAGCTTCTTTAAAACGTTTTTCTATAGCACCCATATATCTTCAGTGATCTCTTCATGAGGGCAAGCATCTAGCAAGCCCGTAAGAACTAATGGTTCTTAGATTGGGGCTAGACTTAAGTGCAAACCCAAAATCCATTCATATGTTTGGTTTACATGTCTCTGGTTCACTGTAGAGATATTATTCTCATCTTTACAGGAGCAGATTGCCAGTATTTTCTTTCACGATGTCTCTGGGTGGATTTGAATAACCTACCTTTTGGCTAGTAGTGGAACACAACTGTTTTAGGCCATCCAGGGACTTCCAATTTATAATGCAAGCCACATAGTTAATTTTCAACTTATC
>NW_022109827.1:1397010-1398817 GCF_000313985.2 Echinops telfairi | reverse complement strand
CTGAAAAGAAACTAGAATAGCCTTGGGGTTTTTATTTGATGTGTAAAAGTTTTATTTGCTTAAACTAGTAACTTTAGGCAAAAATAGAGAATACAAAAAGACCAGACCTGAGTGTAAAGATTCATTCAGTCAAACAATTATTTACAGAGTATCAACTATGTGCTAGCTATTGTCTACCTCATGGATTCCCAAACATATTTGACCTATCATTTCCTTTTTAGAAAAACAACAACAATAACAACAAACTTCTCAACACCCACCCCACGCCCCTCCTCTGGCAATTAAACACTTTGTGTTATAATCCATAATTCAGGATAAAATGTAGGTATCTGATCATTCCAGCACTCCTTGCTTATCTCCCACATTGGGAAACACTGATCTAGCTACTTAGATGCTAGGTACCTAGCAGTGATGAAACTGATGAGATCCTTCATCTTCCAGAGCTAGTATAAATATATTAAATATATATTGAGACACTAGTGTAAATAGAATCTGAGTTCAATTTAGTCATGTTGAGAGTCAGAGGCTATGAGACATTCAGGTAAAAATGTCAACGAGACACATGTATTCATGTGTAAGATTTAGAAGAAAGTTGTGGATTGTAGTTAAAGACTTGGAAATAAAGATAGTGATTTAATAGGGGTGGTGAAGGCTGCCTCAGGACAGTCTGTAAGTAATGAAATCCTAAGAAACAGTAACTGCTGTACTGGAGAAAGAGGACTCGCACAGGAGATGGATAGAGGAAAAGTATGAGAAAAAATGTATTTACAAAAGTCCAAGAAGGAGAAAATTTTTTAGTGTAATCAGTGGTGTCAAATAGCGCAGACCAGTATGTAACCTAAAGATTGCCAAGCATTCCTAAGATCAGATAGCCTGCTGCACACCCTCGTCCAGGCAGTTCTCAGTGGAGCGGGAGAGAGAAAACCAGAGAGGGCCGAAAAGTGAAAGGGGGTGAAGAGTAAAGATAGTGCTTGTACACGTTTCCTTTAAAAAATATGGCTGGGGAGGAAAATGGCTAGAAACTAGAAAAGCTCAAGAGTATAGCTTAAGATGAGAGAGACTTGAGCATGTTTTCAAGCTCAGTCGAGAGGAAATTGAAAGTCAAGGACTGCAAAGGACTGTGGAGAGGATTGCTAGAAAAACCGCTCACAGAACACTTGGAGACATACAAAGGGGCTTCAAACAAGTTCATGGAAATGTCCCGTTACCTTTTAGTTCCATATTTCCATGAATTGCTTAAAGTCACCTCATAGTAGAGTTGAATACAAAATGGAATACCTGTGTATATAATTTTCTGAGAGAAATTTGAAATAGACACATGTGTATGGGGAGGGGTACAGAGTTGAAAGAATTGCTGTCTGATGACTCAGGGTCTCTGTTACTTAGAGGATGTTTACCTAAGGTGATTAGGGAGAATGGGGAGGGAACATGAGTCTCAGGGAAGAGATGAACATTTGAAATACTCCTGAAGGTGAGAAGTCAGTTGACACAAGAGGACTAAAAAGAATGTCAAAGAGTACTGAGGATTTCGTTGGGATCAGGGACCATATCCTTATGTGATAGGAATAGCTCCCATTGAATGGTTTTTCTCTTGCTGTGCTGAAGGGTCCATATAAGGTAGTGACTAAATGGCAAAATTGATTCAGAGCCTTGGATTGATGCTGAAAGCAGAAAGATTATTTGGGAATCTGTGGGATATGATGGGAAAGATATTAAAATAGTTGGTCACAGAGTATTGCCTAGTTGAGGAAGAAGAATGATTACAGCATTGATAGATACAGAAGCAATGAGGAGGCCAGAGATGAAG
>NW_022109827.1:1394130-1396221 GCF_000313985.2 Echinops telfairi | reverse complement strand
TCTCCTTCAGGGCCTACCTCTCTTTTGCTGCCCCTCTACTTTACCAAGCATGATGTTTTTCTCCAGGACCTGGTCTCTCCTGGTAACATGTGCCAAGTATGTAAGATGAAGTCTTGCCATCTTTGCCTCTAAGGAGTACTCTGGCTGTACTTTTTACAAGACAGATTGATTTGTTTTCTGCAGCAGATTTATCCAATACAACGAGTCTTTGATCTCTTTACTACTAAATCCATTAGCATTAATTGTGGATCCAAGCAAAATGTTATCCTTGAAAGCTGCAACTTTTTCTCCATTTATCATGATGTTATGTATTGGTCCAGGTGTGAGGACCTTGGTCTTCTGTACAGTGAGTTGTAATCCATACTAAGGGCAGAAATCCTTGATCTTCATGAGCTTGAAGTCCTTCTCACTTTAAGCCATCAATGTTGTGACATCTGCATGTCACAGGTTGTTAATAAGCTTTCCTCCAGTCCTGATGTCGCATTCTTCTTCCTATAAGGCAGCCTCTGATTATTTGCTCAGCATACAGATTGAATCAGTGTGGTGAGAGGATACAACCCTTAGGTTCACCTTCCCTGATTTGAAACCATGCAGTAGTCCCTTGTTCTGTTTGCACAACTGCCTTTGGATGTATGTCCCAGTTCCCCATGAGTCCAATGGGGAATTCCCATTTCTTCTCAAAATTGTCCCTAGTTTGTTATAATCCACACAGTCAAATGCTTTTGCATAGTCAATAAAATACAGCTAAACATCTTTCTGATATTTTTTATTGTCGTTCAAGATAGCACTGACATCCGCAGTGCTATCTCCTGTTCCACATCGTCTTCTGAATCCTCCCTGAACCCATGGAAGCTCCTTGTCAATGTACTGCTGCAAACATTGTTGGATGACCTTTAGCAACATTTTATTTACATGTTATATTAATGATCTTGCTAGAATCCAAACATGTGAGCAATAATAAATCGCTATCATTTATTAAAAAAGACTTGATGGCAGTGAGTGTGGTTTTAGTTTGGCTTAATGGTGATGCCGTTGGGTAAGGGTTAGACTGATAACCACAAGATTGGTAGTTTCAATCCACCAGCTGCTACATGGGAGAACGATGAGTCTGCCTGCTTCCATGAAGATTTACAATCTTGCTTGCTATAAGTTGGAATCCGCTCAATGGCAGTTGGCGTCCTTTTAGTTGTATCATTTATTAAGTAATAGTATGTCCCAGACTAGGCTTTCAGTCCTGTGCTTTATCACCTTTTATCCTTAGAAAAACCCCTCTCTTTTTAGACCTTTTATTTCTTTTAGATAAATAATGTCAAGTGTTGAGCGTTTAAATATGTTTTCAAAATCAAAGAGCCTGCAGGTGGCAGAACCCATTTCCTCAACTGCTGTGCAGGCTAAAGACACGCAGGCTACACACCAAAGAAAATGAGGTTTCAAGACAAACAGGGGAGCTGTACACGAGAGTGGAGACAGCAGGACACAGGTCAGGGAGAAGAGTGCAGAGTGAACGGAAACCCCGTGAAAGGCTCCGACACAAATCACTGACGAGGTTTACAATGAGAAGTTTACAAAATGCATCTTGGACTTTTAAGACAGTTACTTGCCCAACCATGGACATTTGTGTCCATTTCAAGGAAGGTGATCCACTGAATGCAGACATTATCAAGCAATGTCATTCGGAGAACATATCTATGCTACGAGTTTATCAGAAAAAAATGGCACTGAGTGGGGAAAAAAAGAAGAATCTAGAATCTCACCCTAGATATACTAATTTTACAAATACGTTTACCATAATGTTTTTTAAAGTAATCAAGCAATATTTATGTTAAAAAAACAAACCTAGGTGGCCATGCCACAGCATTGGTTCCCACCTACCGTGATCCCATGAGGAGAAATGTGCTCCACAAGATTTGCAAATGCTGGGTTTGGGGGCTGGTGGAGGGGGTGGTTTTTGGGTTTTGTGAAGTAGGCTACCCGGCATTTCTTCTGAGGTACCTCTGAGTGTATCCTAAGTGCCAACGTTTTGCTTTTTAGTTGACCGCTTAAATATTTGTACCATTAAGGAACTCCTCAAGGCTCATACAATGGATCATA
>NW_022109827.1:1392008-1393343 GCF_000313985.2 Echinops telfairi | reverse complement strand
AACCTTTAATACCAGTGAATAAAGTAAAAATAAACAGGAGAGGCAGACTTTTCAATAGATAAGTTATACTATAATCTTAGAGCTACGTGTAAAAATGGAAAGGGATGATACTTTCCTTACAAATAGAGGCTTGGAAGAAAATTAGGAGCCAACTATGCACATTTAGATGAATTAAATGAGGCATTGATAATGAGGAAGGTAAACTAAAAGAAGGTAGTATTCCTGTCTTCCATGAAAGAGATCCTGGTTTGGTTCCTGGGCAGAGCACCTCATGCAGAGACATGAACACTTATCAGATCGGGAAGTTTGTGTGTGCCTGTGATGGTGAACAAGTTTCAATGGTGCTTCCAGACTAAAACACACCAAAAAGATAGACCTAATGATAGACTTCTGAAAACCAGCTGATGAAACCCCGTAGCTCACAATGGTCCCATCTGCACAGGGCCTTGGGGATGGCGTAGGACTGAGCGGTGTTTCCTGCTGCTGTGACTGAGAGCACTGTGACCCAACAGTTAATGACAACCATCTATGTACCAGATTTGGTGTGGTTTGAACATCCTCTGTGTCTCCACACATGTACCAGAAGTAGTGCAGAAGCCCCCAAAAGTCAGGAGCACGCACCAGTTATTTTGTCCTGGTTTTGCTAAGAATAGTTTTAAGGCTCCCGTTCAAGTACTAGCCAAGCCTGACCCTGCTTAGCTTAAAATTAGAGGGGAGATGGGATGTTCAGAGTAGCTTGGTCACTGACTCATCTGTCAGTGTGTTCTTACTGTGGAAGCGTGCACGTTGCTGTGAGGCTGGAAGCGATGCCACCTATATTTCAAATAGAAACAGGGTCAACCAGTGGAGCTTACAGATTAAGACAGACTAGGAGGGGCGTTTTCAGTAACCAATGCCTCCGAAGTAGACAGCCTAGTCCCTCTTCATAGTCTATTCTTCATCTGGAAACTCCACTGAAACCTGTTCACTTTGTGTGACCCTGCTGGTATTTGAGCTACCAGCGGTAGAGCTTCCATCATCACAGTAAAACGAGCCACCACAGAATACAAACTGACAGTGTGGTGGAAGAAGACTCCAAGATCAGGATAGAAGGAAGGCCTAGGAACCACCTGTGTGATATGCAGATGACACAGCCTTGCTTGCTGGAAGTGAAGAGGACTTGAAGCACTTTCTGACGAAGAAAAAGGGTTTCATCCTTCAGTATGGATCACAATTCCATGTAAAAAACACCCAAATCCTAACCACTGGACTGGGAGGTAACATGATAAACAGAGAAAAGATTGTAGTTGTCAAGGATTTCGTCTTGTTTGGATCCACAATCAATGCTCATAGAAG
>NW_022109827.1:1390737-1391908 GCF_000313985.2 Echinops telfairi | reverse complement strand
ATGTAAAAAACACCCAAATCCTAACCACTGGACTGGGAGGTAACATGATAAACAGAGAAAAGATTGTAGTTGTCAAGGATTTCGTCTTGTTTGGATCCACAATCAATGCTCATAGAAGCAGCAATCAAGAGATCTAAGGACACTTTGCATTCTGTAAATTTGCTGCCTAAGACTTCTTTAAAATGTTGAAAAGCAAAGATGATATTTTGGGGACTAGATGATATTTTGGGGACTAAGGTGCCCCTGACTCAAGCCATAGTATTTTTAACATGGTGTGGAGAGAGACCAGACTCTGGGGAAGGAAATGTAAAAATGTAGAGGAGAAGTAAAAACACACAAAAAAGAGGAAGAGCCCTGACATGATGAATTGGCACAGTGGCTGCAACAATGGCTCAAACATAAGAAACATAAGCACAATGGTGAGGCTGGCCCAGGACTAGGCAGCGTTCTGCTCTGTTGTACAGCGGGGTCACTGTGAGTTGAGACCGACTCAATGGCGTCAAGCAACCACAACATGCATGTGAAAGGTGGACACTGAGTAAGGAAGACTGAAGAAGAATAGGTGCATTTGAGTTATGGTGCTGGCAGAAATTATGGTAAGTACCAAGGACTACCAGAGGAACAAGCATCTTTCTTGGAAGTACAGCCAGAATACTCCTTAAAAGCAAGAATTTTGAGTCTTCGTCTCACATACTTTGGACCTGTTATCAGGGGAAACCAGCCTCTAGAAAATGAAATTATGCTTGGTAAAGTAGAGGAACAGTGAAAAAGAGGGAGACCCTTGACAAGATGGACTGACAGAGTGGCGGCAACAAACGGCTCAAACAAAAACAATGGTGAAGCTGGTTCAAGACCAAGCAGTAGTTTCATCTGGTCGCTGTAAGTCAGAACCAATACAAAGGCACCTAACAACAAAAACAGTGAGCAAAATGAGAACCATCGGGCTGCGAATCACAGGGTCAGTCATTGGAATTCACCGCTGGTCTGCAAGATAAAGATGAGGCACTCTACTCCTATATGCTTTACAAACTCCGAAAGCCACGAGCGGTTCTACCCTGTCCGTAGAATCAGAATCAATTCCAAGGTAATGAGTTTGTTTTAGAAAATGTCAAATGGAAATAATAGAGTCACTGTTTCAAAATGAATTAGTCAATGTTCAGCCATTTCAGGG
>NW_022109827.1:1388382-1389657 GCF_000313985.2 Echinops telfairi | reverse complement strand
GGGAGAGGAGGGAAATGTCTTTGGGGGTGTGCAAGCCCCATAATTACAGGTAAAGACATACGTCACAGGAAGGGGCTGTACTATAGGTAATACAGTAATGAGAGTGGGACAATCTAGGGGCATACATGCAATAGGAAGGGGAGGGATAGGGGGCACACATGTGACAAGATGGGCAGATCCTAGATTCATGATGGTGGCCTAACCTTGATTGCCCTTGAGCTGGAGACTTTATTTAGCCTATGCTTTCAGGGGAAGCGATCCACTGTCCCTCACAGCAGGGAGTGAGCCCTACTATTGTGTCTGCTTGCTGTGGATGGCTGGAGTCTTCAGGGAGATAACTTGACAATTTTTTACCATTAGTTGCAAGCAGTGTCCTAGGTCTAACACATATATTTGTGGGAGAGTCGAGCTGTATCCCACATTTATTCGTACTGCATGCTGAACAAGTAATCAACATTCTTTGAAAAAAGAATGCCAGCATGGCATCAAGATTGGAGAAAGATTCACGACACAGCCAGTGATATGCAGACGACACCACTTTGCTGAAAGTGACGAGAACTGGAAACCACTGCTGGTGAAGACGAGCGTGGCTCAGACCTCACCATAAAGAAAACAAAAATCCTTACCACTGGACCACACAGTCACATCATGATCAGTGGAAAAAACACGGACGTTGTCAAGCCTCTCATGTTCCTTGGCTCCACAATCGACACGTGTGGAAAGCAGCAGCCCAGAAGTCAAATGGCATCTTGCGTTTGGTAACCCTGCTGCAACCACCTTCACAAGCCAAGATGCCAGTTGGAGGACTAAGATGAGCCTGGCCACGAAAGTCGTGGTAGAGCCGTTCGCCTCCTGCGGCGCACATGCACGCGAAGCAATGGCTGTGGCAGACTGAGTAGGAATTGAGGCCTCCGTGTCGGCAGGGATAGGGAATCTATGGTCTTCCCGGAGAATGAACAAATCTGTCTCAGAAGGGACCGCCAGGAGCCTCTTGAGAAAGACAGATGGAGAGAGTCTCACGTACTTCCGGCAAGTGATCCGGCAGGGACCTGTCCCTGGAGAAGGACCTGGTGCTTGGTAAAGGAAAGGGGCAATAACAAGGAGGAGATCCCCAATCAGAGAGACTGGCACAGTTGCTACAACGAGGATCGGGCACTGTTCTGCTCTGTTGTCTGTTCGCTCTAAGTTGGATCCAACCTGATAGATGGTACTTAAAAACACCAATAAGCTCCTTAGCTTTATGAATTGAACAAACACTGGAGCATGGAGCAGCCA
>NW_022109827.1:1353795-1387000 GCF_000313985.2 Echinops telfairi | reverse complement strand
TAAATGATAAAGAAAACTTGAAGTAGCTACATAGAAGCAAAATATATGTAATATACCTTATCAAGAGAAGATACTCTGATTCGCTAAAAGAAATCATTTGAAAAGAAATTGAAGTATTTTGACCTGGTAAATTATATTCCCATTACCCTTATTTTTTTAGAAGCACAAACAAAATCCCAGGCTTGAGTCTCAAGTTTAAAAGTGGCACAGGGTGACATGCCAGCAGAAGAGGGGAAAAAAGATAGCATGTGAAACAGCTACAGTGCCTCTTGCATTATGTTAAAGAAGACATACCGAAATAGGATTGGAAACCTGGGGAAAGGTCCATGCTTGCAGGCTAAGTAGCTTTCCGTTGACAGGAATAAGATCAACCCCTTCTAAGTCTCACTACAATCCTTAGAAATCCGGGTGGGTTGCAACAAAAGCAATGTTATTAACTAACTCATAATTCATTTGGGGTTGCCTCTGTCCTTATCAGAGAAAGTGGCTTTTTTTTTCTTTCTAGTCATGCCATTGGAAAAGTAGTACCCTACTCTGATTGTCACAGAATAAAATGTTTTCAAGGCTGAAAAGAGAATTAATTCAAAGGAAGGTCAAATGTATTCGTATCACAAAGTCACACACGAGCTCTAGGTTTTCTGTTTTCTCTCTCCTGGAGCTATTATTCAAGTGAAATGTAAACACATACATGTGCCTTCATAACCCTTTCATAAAAATTAATCAAGAAAGTTGAAGTACCTAATATTTTAAAAATATATATCTGTGCATTGTGTTAAAGTTTTTCCTTTAAGAGAAAGACATCTGGAAATATTCTGTTATATTAAAACAGTGACATATAAAGAAATAAGGAAAACTGACTGTAGCACATCATAAAAAGAAGTTCTAAATTTAAATATGATTTTTATAAGTTTCTAAATCACATGTTTGGATAACCTTCAGAGGAGAAAAGGAACTGGGGTTAAAGAAAACGTCACAGAACTGAAGAGACTATAAGAACACAACCAGAAGGTTAAATTTTTTAAAGTCTCATTTTTCAGAAAGGCCCAAACTGGAAGTCGTATTTATCAAATCCATTATTCTCTGTCATTCAGCTGGTAGCACATAAAATCACCCTCACTATATTTTGTTTGGGAAAGTTGTAAGGTTTAATGTATGTTCAGACAGAGAAATTAGAAATACAATGAAATATTTTTGATTACAGACAGGCTTTTTAATGGGAGAGGCCCCAGGATGAGATTCATTCCTTAGAATACAGGCTGTTACCGCTGCTCCTTATTCAGAGTTGTAATTATATTTTTTCTGATCCATTATATCAAGTCTTAATATAACCTATTCTCTCATGTCTACCACATTACCTCATTGAATTTTATTTAATATTTCTTTCAGCCACTTAATGAATGAACCTTTTATATTCATTATTATGGTGGTTATAATAACCATTATTACTATTCTTTCCCGTGACATTATATATTTTAGGAAAGTGCTCTTATCACATGAATTATTTTTATGGTTCTTTTTTATAGTAGCATAAATGTCACAATGGTTTTCTTTGCCATTGAAACTCTCACAGAGAAGAATGACTTCCATTTGTCAACATCTAACCAAGAAAACTATTTGCATTCACCTAAAACAGTACCTTTAAAAAATTCCAGTGTACATCCCACATCAATTTAATCAAACCTACAAATGAAGTTATTTTTGCTATGAAAAGTTGCCCGTATTTTCTATGATTGTTTTTCTTTCTTTTTTAAAAGATAATTTTATCGGGGGGCTCTTACAGCTCTTATAACATTCCATACATCAATTATACCAAGCATATTTGTACATATGTTGCCATCATCATTTTCTAGACATTGACTTTCTATTTGAGCCCTTGGCATCAGCTCTACTTTATTCCTCCCCCCACCCTCGTGACCCCTTGATGAATTATGTTATTATTGTTTTCATATCTTACGCCAATCGCTGTCTCCTTTTACTCCTTTACTCACCTTTCTGTTGCTCATCCCCCTGGTGCGGGTGCGGGTGTGGGTGGGACGTGCTATGCATCAATCATTGCTATCGGTTCCCCTTTCCTCCCCTCCTCCCCCCTTCTCTATGATTTTTTAATGTACTATTGAATCTAGGTCAGCTGCTTCCATTGGAAAAGTTAACTTTACCGACTCAAGCACTGAAGATGCTATTTAAAAGAGGTCGGGTGGCGCAGACAAGATACTGAGAATTTTAAAACCCTTTGTCATGGAGTTGATTCTGACTTATGGCGAACCTGTTTGTGTTTGTGTAGAACTGGGTGTCCCACAAGGTTTTCAATCACTACTTTTTTTGGAAATAGAGCACAACCCTTTACTCAAAGAATCCTCCGAGTGGATTTGAATCGCCAACGATGCCGTTGGCAGCCAAGCACATTCACCATTTGAGCCACACCCAGTACCAATATATTACCCACAGTTCATGGAAATACCAACAAACTCAATAAATATGGGAAAAGGTTTGGGGAGTGTTATAGGTAGAAAATTGTAACCAGTAGCCTGTTGTCTGCAAAATATGTAAATAAATGCGGAATCTTGAGCAACAAAATTCGAGCTGAATTAAAAAAAACGAAAGTAAAATTCCAACCTCCTGAAATTTGCTAAGCCCTTCAAATGATGACCAGTCCAACTGCCTGGAGGTCATTGCGTGTTGGCTTTGTCGTTACTTGTCATGGAGTGGAACTGAACTCCCAGTAGCCCCGTGCGTTAGAGAGTAAGTATCAGGCCTCCACGTGGTTTTCTTTACTGTACTATGAACAACCAATTGCCAGACCTTTCTTAACTGTCAGCCTACAGGTTAGGAGTTGAGCACAAACCATTTCCACCACTTCCAAAATTGTTTAACCGCAGCATACAACAGGTAATAAGTCTTGTACCCAGTTTTCATTATGAAGTATATTAAAATTTCTTCCCCCCCCACCCCAGAAATGCTTATAATCTTGATAAGTACTCCTATCATGGGAACGCACACAGTCTCCAGTGTGGGAGTACTTGAGATCGTTCCAAAATTCCAAAATTCTTCATGAATGGATGTCCTCTGTACACTACTTACAATAAAAATTGTAAAACCACCTCCCAAAATTAGTCTTGGTATGATTGCACTGCCCCCTAGTGTTAAGAAAATGTGTTTACACTGCTCTTCTTGCTTTTTTTAGATCAGCATTTTCATGACCCATCTGTCCAACTATGGGAACGATCGGCTGGGTTTGTACACGTTTGTTAATCTGGCCAACTTCGTGCAGAAATGGACCAACCTTCACCTTCAGACTCTGCCTCCCCTGCAGCTGGCTCACAAATATTTTGAGCTCTTCCCTGAACAAAAAGACCCCCTCTGGCAGGTAAGACTGGATCAATAATTTGGTATAAATAATTAATCCTACAACTATAGCTTGTGGTTCTGTAAGATCATCCAAATCAGAAAAACAAAGGCATCCTTTTCCTAATGTACATTTGGGACACGGATAGATTTGAGAAATTACTTCTTAGTTTAGTGCAGTCTTAACTAAGTCATATTCAGCCAGTGTCTGTTCCCAGGCCCATTAGAAAGTACAGAATTTTGAACGCTCAATGAGGGATTCCCAAAGGCATGGTGCGTTCCATCAGGAGTGGAAGATGGATATGCGGACTGTACTGGGCGGAGAAATTAGAAGACAATCAGCTGGGTGTGGCTTAAGCCGTGAGCAGGTCCCACATCTTTAATGCCTAAATGAAATTAGAGGCAAGAGTGAGAACTGACAGCTAAGTTTCGAAAACCACAAGAGTAGAAGAACATGGTCATCTGTCAAAAGCACCAGATGGGGATGAGTTTGAACACAGAGGAGTGTTGATGGTGAAAAGACTGTTTCATAAAGTACAAATATCACAGACAAGGTTTAGTCAGAGGATTCTAAGATAGATGCTTAGGTGACCTAGAGGTTCAAGAACATCCTTTGAACTATTTCCGACGCCATGATGTAGGGCAGCAACAGTCTTAGTCAATACTTGCGTAGTGTTTACCCGGTGTCAGACTGGCCACTCTCCATGTGTTAATCCGTTGAGTCCTCACACCTAGCCTGTGGAAAATTCCGTTATTGTTCCCATTGTACAGATGGAGGAGATGAGCACTGGCACAAGGTCCCAGAGCTAGGGTGTCATAAAAGTGGTAGTCAACTCCAGCCTGACAGGCTCCAGAGGCTCTGCTCTTAATTCACCACAGTACAAAATGCCACAGGCGAGTCACTGATGGAGTTGGTGCTAAAATAGTAATAATCTCCAGGAGACCCGGTAAATGCAATAGCTTGAGGTTGCAGTAAACTCTGAACTCTCTACCCACTTCACCTTGAAGCTGTGAGCTAATTACCCCAAGGAGGGAAATCATTGCACATTTTAGCAAAGGCAGTGATTGTGAACGGTGTATTACTTGTCTTCATCTTATGCACTGAGAACACCACCCATGTTCACCTCTAGACTCTAGAGTCCAGAAAGTCACACAGTTACCGACAATTAAACACTCTCGTTTTAAACTGAAATCATTATCATTTCAGGTGACAGGTTGAAACCAATTTCCCCCCAGAACAGCCAAAAAGAACACACTTGCATCATTCTTCACATTTGTTATTAATTACAAATTAGCAGAAGGTTTATTTACCTACATGTATTAATTGAGTGGAAGTAGACCACTCCTTGTGACCACTCCTGAAAATAACAGCAAAGTGTACTGCAATCCTCCCCTCTTTTCTATGTCACATGCACTTGGCAGTGAGAGCTCCAGGGTGTTCCTTAGATACACTTTGCACAAGGTAGGTCAGTGTGAGTGCTACAGAGATCAAAAGCTGAATCCCTAAGGTAAGAATTCACCATTTTGCCCTTTTGCTAAAATTTGGTACTTTTTAACATCACAGCCTGTAAAGTTACATTTTTAGATATGCATTACTGACCTTTGAAGGCAGCTGAAAGGAATCCACTGTCTCTTTAAACAGTATTATTATGTCCAGCTCTATATCCCTTTGCAGCCCAGCAGGGAAGCTCAGCGTTACATAGAATAAAAATTTGACACCTTGGATTTCATTTATTTATTGAATGCTGACAATGCATCTTCTTTCAGATTGGGGGTGGGGAAAGCGGGTCTCTGCCCAGCAAGCTCCCTATTTAAAAAAAATTTAAATAGAAATAAGACGCATAGAATTACTAATAACACCAACAAAAAGTAAAAGTCTCAGTGGCTGGAGGCAATTTACTTGTAGTAGAAACAGCGTCCCACCCCCATCTCCTCACTAGACTCTCAACTTCAGATTGGGAAGGGACTGTTTGAAAGAGTCTTTGATGCCATACGAAGGCTTTCATTTTGTTAAAGGAGTCAGGCAGCCTTGTTTCCTGGAATACCTTTTATGGGCAGATGTTGAAAGGCTATAAGACACAATGGACACACACACATTCCCCCCAAAAAATCTCTGTATTCTCGTCCCATTTAGAATCCCTGTGATGACAAACGCCACAGAGATATTTGGTCTAAGGAGAAAACCTGTGATCGCTTGCCAAAATTCTTGGTGGTAGGACCTCAGAAGACAGGTGAGAGCTTTT
Source organism: Echinops telfairi (assembly GCF_000313985.2). Taxonomy (NCBI): domain Eukaryota; kingdom Metazoa; phylum Chordata; class Mammalia; order Afrosoricida; family Tenrecidae; genus Echinops; species Echinops telfairi. Next base: position 1,381,415 of record NW_022109827.1, on the reverse strand, counting down.
TCAATGACGATGTGCGTGTAACCAGCCGAGCGACTAAAACCTGGGTTCTTACTCCCACGAGTTTGTGCCTATTCCAGAAAGGCGGAGGAACAACACGGGGTGTCCTGACCAGTGTTTGTTTTGCTTAGCCACGTACCTGAGCATTGGTCAGAGTGCTTTTTTTGTTTTTAATGAAGAGAAGAGGTTGAAAACAGATGTTAGAAAGTTTGACAATCCCATAGGAAACCCTGGGAGAAATGTTATTTTTATTCTAAAGATCCTCATGAAAAAGTGTTGTTGTTAACATTCCTAAAATCAAAACTAATCAAGTGGCTAGAGAATAGCTGGCAAGATTTCGTCAGAAGTCAAGAGGGGCGCATATAAATACCTACTATTTTATTTCAAAACCTCTTCCAGAAAAAAAAGGGCGGGGGTGGCTCTTAGGCTGCCATCTTCCCGACACAGTTTATTTCTAAACAGTTTCTTGCCGAGAGGACCATTTTTCTTAACAGTCTAAAACATGTCTGACAAGCAGAAGTCCCAGACATAAACAAAACTTTGTGCTAAGAAAGGTATTTATCTATACCCAGGAGAAATCTTCCACACACTTTTCTTAAATTGGTGTGCAATTTTTCCCCCATAAACTTCTTGTTTCTATAAGAATCAGTATTAAAATGAAGCCCGGTGGAAGTGTTAAGATGCCAAGCATTCATAATTGGGAGCCCTGGGCGTCTGGTCCCACAGCAAACAGCCAGGCCAACCATCAGCCTTCCTAAACAGGGAATAGAGACCCTTTCCTTGTCTCTTTAGAAGGAACTGGGAAGAAGTCTACAGAAGCACACACAACTTTAATCTGTTCATTCCCTCTACGTCAGTGCTTCTCGTCCTTCCTAAAGCCACGACTCTTTAATACAGTTCCTCGTGTTGTGGTGACCGCCCCCGCATAAAATTCTTTTCATTGCTACTTCATCACTGTCATTTTGCTACTGTTATGAATCGGGCAACCCCTGTGAAAGGGTCTTTCAACTCCCAAAGAGGTCACAACCCACAGGTTGAGAACCACTGCTCTAAGTTGCGTTTGCAAATATCAATCTGCAGACAATTATAAATGTGACGGGTAATTTTCTTGTCCTGCTCATTTCCTCTTCCTTGTGAAAGTCAAGAGGCAAGAGGAAAAGCATTTTCACTAAAGGCTGTGCCTGGAGCTCCCAGTGCCGTGCTGTAGTCTGGCCATCACTGACCACGTCTGCCCTCAGACGCTTAGCAGGCTCCCTCTGCCAGGTTTGCTTCCGAAAGCCAGACAGGCTGTCTTCCTCCCATGTGGCCTTGGCTGTGCGGAGCTATCTTCAGACCACGGTTAGATGGAAGAATTAGTACTTGTCATCTGAGACTCATCTTGGTTTCCAACTGTAGACATTACTATTTGTATACGACATTTACCTTTGGAAGTGGTTTATTTTTTTAGTCTACTTTCGATAACTCTAATATATATGTACATTTATAAATACAATATATATGTCTATTTGTATATGCAGTTTAATGATGATTCGTGTGTAAAAGGCCTAATGACTAAAACATGGGTTCTTCCTACCCAGCGTCCTTAGACTTTTAGAAATGCTGTTGAACACACAGCATATGTGGTGTTCTGATGCATTTGTTCCGCTCAATCATGTACCTAAGCTTTTGTCAAAGTGTTCTGTTTGGTTTTAATGAAGAGAAAAAGGTTGAAAATAGATGTTAGACAGTTGGAATATCCCACAGGAAAACCCATGAGAAATGTTATCTTTATTCTAAAGATTTTATACATAAAGCCCCATCTTTCCCTCCTACTTTCTAAAGAACCTGAATTTTTCCAATCTTGTTGAGATATTCATTTATCTGCAAGAAAATTTACCCATTTGCAATGTACAGCTTGAAACACTTTTGAAAGTATATGCTGTGAGGTAACCCCCACCGCAATCAAGATATAGGACAGGTAAAGCTACAGAGACCGTGACTGGCTGCAGGATAGTTTCTTGGGTGGGTGTGGGGGGTCGTGGCAGGGAAGACTGGGGGGCGGGGAATGGAATGGCTAGCTGATAACTGAGTTCAGGACAGGCTCCGGGGCAGCTGTAGTGTTGTCTTTTCTAGAATTTCACATAAATGGAATCATACTGTGTGTGGTCTTCTGGGCTAGGCTTCCTTTGCTTGGTGTGATGTTCAAAAATGTCTTCTTTTTGCCTGTCTGTGTGTATCAACATTTTCTTTTCTTTTTTTTTGAAAACGTGATTTAAATGAACAAAAAATAGCTCCCTAACCCCATGAGAATGAAATGCTTTTCTTTTTAAACGTTAGCTTTGTCAGAAGTAGAGCTATAACTCGTGTTGTGGAGACTTAGAGTAACCTGGGTAAGGCAAACATTTTTGTTGAAATTGACAAAACTCGGAAAGGTGCTGCCTTTCGGATGGTCATTTGAACGTGTGGTTATGGAGCTGACTCGCTCCTACTTCTAGTGGCCCGTCCTGGCTTTGACTCCTGGCAACCCCAGGTCTGATACAATGCAGCATCGCCTGGTCCGGGGCCACTGACCACTATCCCCACAGAGAAACAAACAAGTTATTCACACCCAAGACCATGTGTGGGTAAACCCAGAATTCCGAAACCTTTGGATCGTTTTTGACCACTGATAACTTACATGATGGCTTTTGCTAGACTATGCAAGGCAAATTATAGCCACTTTCATTTGTTTCTAGTGAATGCTAGTCAATAAAGGATATAAAAGCAAATAGTGTAATTAATAACATTCTTCAGTATGAAATCCAGCAAAGGATATTTTTAGTTAATCTAAGAAAAAAATGAATTTCTGCCTTTTCTTTTCACATTGTACAGTTATACGCTTTTTCTCCACAAAGGTTTGTTCTTTTCAGCTTTAAATAATGACTTTCTGAGTTATATATCAACAAAGCTGTTTTTTTAATATCTTAATAATTGAAATGAAAGGTGGACACAGCTTATCTTACTGGACCTGAACAAAACCCTGATAGCTAAGTATTTTCTTCCCGTTACACAGATAAGAAAACTAAGACTATTGAGGGTAAATGATTTTTGTTCAAGCGCTTACCGCTGGGAAGTACCAGAAATGCCCCCACTGATTGCGGTCAAGATTGCACCTAGCTTCAAAGGCCAGGTTTTACGTTTGTTTTAACTGAAATTTTCAATTGACAGTGCTAGGTTTTTCTTTTGTCCTTTTCTTTTGAGCGGTAGTTCTCATCAGTTTTACCCTTTCTTACGCATTTCTTCTAAGTCAGTGGTTCTCCAAGTATGGTCCCCAGACCAGAAGCATTGGGATCACCGGGGAGCTCATGAGAAATGCAAATTCCTCAACCCCACATAAATCTGCTCAATCCATTTCTGGGCACTGTGCCCAGCTCTGTGTGATATAACAAACTAATGCTGAGGAAAGGTTGAGAACCACTGCTGAAAGGTGAGGTTATAAAGACCATTTCTCCTTTGTATGTAAGAGATTACTGTGCTTCGTGCTCCCAAGTTTATCTGTGATCACAGAGAAACTGTTCATGGTTTGGCTCAGATATAATCTAACACTGCTTCCTTCCATTCATTTTCAGACAATATTGCTGTTGACATAGTTATTTTTTAAATGTTTCTGCTTTATAGATCTGGGAGATTTAAGTACAATACTAAAGGAAGCTTACCAGAGAGATAAGAAAAAGAAGAAATGTGTAAAGATGGCAACAGGGCATTATCACTAGGTAAAATTAGAAGTGTAATTTATCCAAGTGAGAGCAGCACAATGGTACAAGGCATGTCTGATTAACACTGCCAGCTACTGAGCCAGAATACTGTTCTATGACACTGTAGCTCACATGAAGGGCCAGAAGTGGGAACTAGAAGATATGTGTTTCTAACCGAGGAATACTGAATACATAGACCAGAAATATTTCTATCGTGTGATCTCATAAACACATTCACAGTTGCAAGTACATGCATAAATCTTTGACAAACTGAAACCCAGGCTGCCATACCCAACGTACCTACAAACTTTGGCTCAGAATTTTGACTGTAAATTGAATTTTACAGCGTATGACATTACTACATTCTGATAAAATCTTACCTTTGCTCCCTAAAAGTCATGAAGCTATACAATTGCCTGTGTAAATTAGATACAAAGCAAAAGCACCTATTTATTATTTAAATTGGGTGATTTAAATAGTTTTGAACCTACTTTCTATAAGCATATGCAACTCACTGCCCTCAAGTTGATTCCGACTCAGAGAGACCCTGTAGGGCAGGATGGAATTGCCCCTGTGGGTTTCCAAGGCTATAAATCTCTGGAGTAGAAACCCTCATCTTTCTCCCATGGAGGGGCTGGTGGTTTTGAACTGCTGACATGGTGGTTAGCCGCCCAATGCATAACCACTATGCCACCAGGGCTCCTAGTAAACACAAAAGCACACAGACACTTCAGAAACCTTGATGAAAAGCTAAATTCTGTCTTGAGTTTAGTAAGTGTTCATATGCCTCAGGATGAAACTTCCTAGGAGAACCCAAGGGTCAATTTTGGTAATTAATATCTCATAATAAACGATGGTCTATATTTATGTAGTATTTCACTCTATCAAAATGTTCAGGCATTTTAACATCATTTCCTTCCTTGGGAAAAAAAAAACCTACAAATAAGCAAGGCAAGTGATTTCCCATTAAGAAAACTAAGGCAAAGAGAGGCTACATGCCTAAGTGGGAAGCAAATCCATGGCTGAGCTGGGATCAAAAGCTAGTTTTCCCTCACTCTGCAGCAAGCCTACTCTCCTCAGACCACACTCTCTCCATATGTTCAGACCCTGCATCTTTTAAAATGCTGCATATCTAATGAATTCAATTCAGGGAGTGTGTAGGATGTCTCTGTTTGGGTCATTGATGACACTGGCCAGCACACATTTTGGTGCCTCAAAATGTTAGATTTGTTTCTGGGTTTATGTGACCTGCTGGTTCAAAAAACCACACCAGTTTTCACCTATCAGCTCTAGTTTTTGTGATCAGAACATATGCCATATACCCTTCTTTACTCTGCTTGCCCATGAAGTCATCAGGCTATTGTGATGTAGTGTTAGGGAGAGGAAGGGTGCCCTGACTTGACTTAAAGTACGTTGTGTTGTACCAAATAGTTCTGTCAAGTTATACTTCGCATGGTGTCCTTGTATCCAAAGATATCTGTGAACAGTGCAAATAACCTGAACTTGGGATTTTCTCCAGGTTTCATTTCACCTTTCCTAGGAACTAAATAGCAGGCAATTCCAATGTGTTATCTTAGAAAGGGCCCAGACATCAGTTACCGTACAGGAAAGATGGCTCCCCGAGGATGTAGTGTTTGAGTGCTAACCACAGGTCGGCTGTTTGAGCCCACCAGCTGCTCTGCACGAGGAAGATGAGACTCTGCTCCCATGAAGATGTGCAGCCTCAGCAACACACCGGAGACGTCCCATTCTGTCCCCCAGGGTTGCGATGCGTTGTCAGTGACTGGCTGGTAGTGAGCTTGGTACAACAAATAGAGGTTCATGTGTTCTGAAAGCCAAAACGGGGTTCAAACTCCTTTATTAAAATTAAAGTGTTCCAGTCTTGGTATAAGATGGTACAACTTCCCCACCTGTGCACAGAAACTCTGTTTTAAAAGTTAGAATTTTTTTAATGAAGACGCTTGCAGTCAACCTCATCTCTGAAACACTGAACATGACTTATCCATTGACTTCTATATAATTAAAATGTGTTCTGAAATGCTTACTGAATCATTTAAGGAAGAAAATTTTAGATCTTCAAATTATGGATGAAAATTGATACGAAGTCTTACATCTTCGACACTCTCAATTGCCCTCACACCTTTCATATAGGTGCCTTTTAACGTTTATGTTTTACTTTCCACTCTTCTCAAGCCGTGTTCTAGCTTTGCAGTGTCCCTCTGGCAGTCTCTGTATGTATTTCACAGCCTTCCAGACCCAACAGAAAAACTTGCTGCCATCAAATCTATTCTAACTCGTAGCAATCCTTTAGGACAGAGAAGAACTGCCCATTTGAGTTTCCAAATCTTTTAAAGGCTGCAGAGTGACTGATGGATTCAAACCACGGACCATAGGATTGACAGCTCAATAGGAAACCAACAAGCCACCATCGGTCCATACACAGCTTCCCTTGCAATTCCCATGACACCGAACTCTTTTCCAAATATTTCTTACCTTGTTTGTCTTATTCTATAATTCATGGGTGTGAATTCTTCTCCTCTTTAAAAGTAGGAATGATAAATTAGTAAGTGAGCAAAACGGCACAGCTGAAACTATAGAGGAACACCATAGCTAAGAAGCCAGAGCCATGGCAGTCTGTCCAATACAATTTTCTGAATCAGTGCCCCAAATAACCCCAGGAGCAGGCCTAAAACCAAGACAGCAAGGAAAAAAAATTGCTACTGGGCTATGTTATATTTACTGTTTTTAAGCACTTTGGAATGCTAACAGAGAAATGAGACATTCCTTTAATTAATCTCTACCCCTCTCTTGTCTTTCTAGGTACCACAGCTTTGTACTTGTTCCTGGTCATGCATCCTTCCATCCTTAGTAACTCCCCCAGCCCCAAAACCTTTGAGGAGGTACAGTTCTTTAATAGAAATAACTACCACAGGGGGATTGATTGGTAAGATGGGTTATTAGTATAAATCTAAAAGTATATGTACTGTACACAGAATAAAATTAGCACTAAGATTCATAAACATATGTGTATACCACAAATAAAACTGTCCTCTGTATCATGGTAAATCGAATGACTGTCACGAGCAATCACAGAAGGTGTTCCTAACAGGTGCTGCTCAGTTCTTAAGGGACTTTTTGACTCAAGAGTTCCATATGTGCTTTCAATTGGCATCCGTAATTTTTCCTTTCAGCTACAGATATGAAGCCAGAGAAATGCCTGATGGCCCAACCATTTCACTTCTCTCCATTTCCAGGAAAGTGCTTTCGTGTTTTCTTCTTGTGCACTTGGCATAAATGTGGCTCTAGCTCACACGTATAATGTTTCCTTTGTTGTTTTGGCCTAACAGGTTGTAAATGAATAAATAACTAGAGCCAGAATATGTGTCTCAGTCATGAGCAATAAAAGCTAAATAACTAATAAAAAGAAAATAAAAGCTAAAGACGATCATTGATATAAGAAATTTAATATTTCCCCTTTGAATTAAAAGTAGAAATACGCCAAACATCTGAGGGAAATTTAAAAAAATAAGTAAGTCCACTGCCATCAAGTCAATTTTGACTCAAGGTGACCCGATAGGACTTGGTAAAACTGCCCCTGTGGGTTTCCAAGACTGAAACTCTTTACAGGGGCAGAGAGCCTCATCTTTCTCCCCATACGTGCAAGTGGTGTTGAACTTCTGACCTTGAGGAATGCTAAAATGTCACATAACATAAAATATAGCAATATAATAGAAACAGATGGTTCAAACTATCATTTGAATTATAAAATGCCTTGAATCATAAAATCATTTAGCTGCCTTGCTACCTAAAGGATCATGTTGGGCAGGAAATGGCATAATACAGTGGAGTAGCTATTATAATTCTGAACTTACACTTTCCGTGTGTGTTATTATAAAGAATTGTTTACTAACGTGTCTTATCAGATTATATGATCTCAACTCTTTAAATGTCACCTCCCTCAAAGCTGATCAATGGAAAGGTGAATGGATTAAGCATCATTGGCCACCTGCTAGAATTCACATAATATTCCAGTTATCGTATTTCCAGTTTGACTCTTCTGTACAGTCATTGATATTGCTTAATCATGTAATGTCAAACAACAGCCAGGAGAATCATGAAACCATCCAGCATTCACAGCTGTTTGACCAACAACTCAACCATGTAGCTGTATAAGCCACAGAATGCCATAGTTTTGATGTAAGAACCACAGAGAGTGTTGAAAGCCTGCGTTGGAGGTGGACTCACAGTGGCCCTAGCCCACAGAGTAGACCAGCCCCTGTGGGCTTCAACTCTATGGGAGTCGAACGTCTGATGAAAAACAGGTCCAGAGGCGAACTCATAGTGACCCTCCAGGACAAGGTCGACCTGCCCCTGAGGGTGTCTGAGACTACCTCTGTCTGAGAATAGAAAACCTCATCTTTCTCCCTTGGAGCAGCCCGGGGTTTCAAATTTGCCATGTGGTCACCAGGAGTCAGAACTGACTTGATGGCAGCTGGTTTGAGTAGGAACCCAAACCCTACCTGCTATGCCCCCTGTGAGTCGGCGTCAGTGTGATGAGATTGAGCTTCAGTTTTTATTTGGAGTTGAAGGAGAATCCAATCCTTGGAGTCCCTGGATGAAGAATACTCACATGAATAACCTTTAAAGGTGGGGAAAGCCGACCATAGACCAGTGTGTACTGAAGTTCCTTCCCCTCAATTAGTTTTTGACAGTAGGTGGCATAAACAAGGAGAAAGCTAAAGAACAATTAAATCATTTAATCATAAACATCTCAAATACAAGTACGTTTGATTGACAGTGTGTGGTTATAAAAGGCAATTAACATGTATAACAAATGATAGTAACGGCAAATGCTATCCTGTGGGCAGAACTAAGCCATTTCGGTCAATGAAATCAAATGCACTCTGTCGTCAGCTAGCTGTGTCCCTCTATGAAGTGCCACAACCTCAGTAGTCCCTTTGGGCCATAACAGCAGAAGAGTGAAGACTTGAGTTTTTCAGAGGCCAAAGTCACCTCCAGAATTGGCCCAGGCCCAGGGGCTCATCTCGATGCATGGATCTGTTCTCCTTGGAGAATTGGGTATCAGGAGGGCGTGCATTAACCAATAGGAAGCCTGACCACAGGTTTTGGTAGTAAGCAAAAGAGGGCAATTAAAGTGAGATATGTTTCTCTTTGATACAATTGTCAAGATTTTTGATCAGAAGATTTGAGGTACAAAAATATTGTGTTTTAAAACATATATGAGCTTTATGCTTATGGTTAGGTTATATTTTTTTGGTCAATTATATGGGCATGCAATGGAAGGTTGGAATGGTGCATAGAGGACCATACAATTTTTATTTTTTTTTAGCATTTAGAACAACAATCATCTTAAGCCGACTTTTTGAAAAATCACTAAGAAATTTTCAGGAGCCATCCAAGCAATAAATAGATGTAGAATATTGTTTAGTAGCACTTCTTTCAATCTTTCTGGTTAAAAAGAAAAAGAAATGCTGAGTTGTGTCTCACAGAAATGGCAAAGCTTAAGTTTATACAGGAACTTTTTTTAGCCTCCTAATTCCTAAAATACTTTTGTTTTCTCTCCAATTCTTTGAATACTTGAGCGCATAGTCTCCAATTTTGGATATACTTGGGGGACGTTCCTGGACTACCCTGGAAATCTGATCCTCGAATCCTCTTAGTTACTGGTTATCCATCAACACTTTTGGTATCGCTACGTGCCAGTCAGTGGCCTAGAACAATGTGGGCATATGTATCGGCGAACAAAGACTGGACCCCGCCTTCTCCAGGACCCTCTGCCCCCCAAAAGAATCAAGAGGCTGTTAGCTCAAGGTCCAGAACTGTGTGAGGGGTTTTCCTAGACTTAAGCTCTCCCACGGACAGAGCACGGCAACTGCAAAGGGGGTGGGGAAATGTTCAGAAGGTGAAAATGATCGGATGCCAGCCCCTTCCCCTTCTTTGGGATTTCGGGTACCTTTTTCTGAACAAACATGCTTGCAACAAGACAAGCTTGCAAGACCACTAGACATTTGGGATAACCTAAAACCAAGGTGGACATCTGTATGAGCCACAGCCTGCGATGTGGCACTTTCTGTAATTAAGCTCCCCAAACAGAGAGTCGATCAAAATTTCCAGAAATTGTTGTGTCTCTCTTTCCCCACAAAAGGAAGCCAAAACAACACATTGTCAACAAGGCAATTTACAGAAAACATAAAACCATTTCTTTACTGCTCAGAGTCTCAAGACATCACTTTGTTGTATCAAGCAAACTTTGCAATATGTTAACAGCTGGAATCCTACCAGAAGCTTTATCGTGTGAGATAACTAAAAGAAAACCAACAGACTGTAAAAAGAAGTCAACACAGAAATGCTAACGACGCTTTTGTGCTGTAATTAGTGGACTACTGGTCATGGTGGCATACAGGCGTGGATGTTTGTGAATTGAAGGGGGGGCTGATGACCTAGGACATGAGCTCTTAGTAGGAAGTACAAAAGGTCTTGGAAAGTAAATGCATATGTTCTCTCTGCAAAGGCTCCTTTTCCTGGAGAAAGAGTCCCTTGGTGCATCTGAAACATTTACTACCATATGCTAAATGAGTTAGGGCTGACAATGGTTGTCCAGGTGGAACATTAAACAAAATCTGTGTCTCTTTCATTTCAGACTTTGAGCATCCAGGTTATTCTTGTGTTCACTCTGCTAATGTTTTAAATTCTCACCTCACTTAACGATAATTGGACTTGACCTTAGGAAATTTGATAGGATTCTCGGAAATATTTCTGCATTCTTAATTTTTTCTAATTATCATTCTAAAAGGGAAGTGAGTGGTTAGGAATGCGAAGAAAAATTAAGCAGCTAGACAATGTTTTCACCAGAGCTATTCTGCACTTCGAAAGCTTGATGGTTACCGATAACATCAGCACGTCCCATTGATGAAAATGGAAACTACTTGAGATGAAGTCCAGAATGTTTTGTCGGCCGCCTTTTAAGACACCTTTGAACTTAGCACGTCATCTGTCTTTATCAAATTTTCTTTGTGGTCGGCCATTGACAATTTCCACACCTAGATCCATTTGATATAATCAGGTCATTGTTCTTGTTTTGCCACTGTGTCTACATTCTTTGTTCTCTATCTCTCCTTTGCCCCTCATCATGTTAAGCAAAACAATCAAACAAAAGAGTATTTAGGAAAGCATCTTTAAAATACATATTAACATTCTGGAGACTTCTCTCTTAAATGCCTTAAAGAAAGAAGGTGTTGTTTAGAAATGAATGGGTGGGATACCTTTAACATCTTCACTCACCAGGACAAGATTGAAAACCACTCTTATTTTGAGAAAACTGTTCCTTTTCTAGGTATATGGATTTCTTCCCAATCCCGTCTAATGTCACCAGTGATTTTCTGTTTGAGAAGAGTGCCAATTACTTCCACTCAGAGGACGCTCCTAAAAGAGCTGCTTCTCTGGTCCCCAAAGCCAAGATCATCACCATCCTCATTGATCCATCAGACCGAGCATACTCCTGGTACCAGGTAAGGAAAATGCAGACAGAACCCAGCAGGTAGAAAGGCTTATATAAAAAGAGAATCGGAGAATAAAGGATGGCTTTTAGGCTATAACCACATCCCCAGCACTGTAACAGCTCAAAAGGTCTGTTAGCTGTTCAGGAACTACAGAAAAATGGATGAACTTGTCTTTGTTTCTATGGAGTATGTAATTGCGCTTTTTTCTCAGTGCAATGAAGAAAGTAAGCTAAAATATGATCAATAAAACTGTATGTGATCAATAAAACACATCAACATTCTTAAGGTAAAATATTGTAATAAATTGAAACCCTAGCTCTTTATCCAACACATGGGGCTACCATCATTATCTCAGTTTGACAGATCACGAGGCTGATCGATTCTCTAAAACAGTAGGGAACAAACTTATTTTCTCTAAGATCCAGATCACCGCTACTTTTAGGGTTTGTGCCATTCAGTCTCTGGGACAGCTCTGCGGCCGGAACAAGAAAGCAGCCTCAGACAATAGTATTCATGACTACGCGTGGCTGTGTTCCCATGAAACTTGATCTTCAAAAGCAGGCAGCAAACTGAGTTTGGAACGCAGGTGATCATTTTCCAACCCCGTTATTAGCTGCCATCAATCCGGTGACCTCATGCACATCAAAACAAAATGCTGTCCAGTTCCCCAGGATCCCCTGCAGATCAGAGCACTGGTAGGCACCAGAGCTACACTGTCTGCTTTTCAGAAGTAGATCACCAGACCTTTCTTCCCAGCCCTAAGGAAACTTCTTGGCATGTTCTAAATGAACTCCTGTAGCGCAATGATTAAGCGCTTGACTCTGCAGAAACCCACCAGCTACTCCGCTGAGAAAAGATCTAGCAGCCCACCAAGAGACAGCCTAGCAAACCCCATGAGGCAGTCTACTCAGCACTCGCTAGGGGTCAGAATCAGCAAAACGATAAAAACTGAAGAAACAACGTAATGACAAAGCTAAGTAAGTACCTGAATGCAAAAAAAAGATGATCTAATTTATAAACCCTTACCAGATTCATAATAAAAAAATTCCCAAATCAAGATATATTTTTAAAAGCTAAATATAAGAATCCTTCATCCGCCTCTTTCTTAAACATTCGTGGGCACTATGCTTTTGATTAGAAAGTATTATGGAGACAAGAATTGTGAAAGAATTTAGGAGCCCTGGTAGTATAGTAGATTACAATTTAGGCTACTGATGCAAGGTCAGCAGTTCGAAACTACCAGCTGCTCCACAGGAGAAAGATTAGACTTTCTACTCCTATCAAGATTTACAATCTCAGAAACCTGAAGGGGCAATTGTACCCTGTCCTATAGGGTCACTATGAATCAGAAGTGACTCGATGGTAGTGAGTTAAGTAAGTAACTTGACACCATTAAAAATAATGCCAAATTAAAAAAAAACAATTCTGTATCCATGATGTTTCTTATTACTAAATGGAAAATCTCAACTAAAAGTGGCCAAATGAAAGCATCACCAAAGTGGAGTAGGCGGTTGTAATCGCTCAGACCCTTCATTATTAGTATTGTAATATCAAACCTGTGTTTGATTACAAACGCGCATGTGTTCATCCATTCATTAAATCTTTGTAATGCTACCCACTCACCCTGGGTGCTACACATTGTCAGCAAGCTGAGTCATTCACAAAAAGATCTGCAGCTTGAATTCACCCAGAGATATCTTGTAAGAAAGGCATGGAGCTTGACTTCTGAAAGACCAGCCACGGGGAGAGCCTATGGACCTCAGTTCTACTCTATGCATGGGGGCCCCATGCATTGAAAAGGACTTAGTGGTAACTGGGTTTTGATGTGCAAAGTACTGTTGGAAGATAAATTCGGGTGCTTCTTTCAAATGCGGATGCTACTTTGGGGGAAATATGTATAAACAGCCAGCATGCAAGTTGAGTAGGGATCACTGACCCGTGAGATACAGACTCTGTTACGGGAGTTCCAAGTGATAGCGTCCCTCTGATAATGCCTACCGGAAAAGTCCCGTCTGTTCACTGACTGCCCCAGGGAAGCCCACCTACCGGAGGAGCCAGCAGTTTCCTTCAAGGAAAGAAGCAGCGACAGGATTATCATAAGATGTGTAAGGGAAGAAATGTCGGCAAGATTAAAATGAATGGGATGTTCTGAGAGGCACAAAGCAGGGCTCGGTGGAAAGGGGTTATCAGCAGGCCAGGAATGAAAAGTCGATGATGGGCCCTATTTCCTAGAAAACTCTCAAGTTAAGATAAAATACAGAATGTTGGGTCCCTAAGCCCCTTATCAGATACTTCGCACCTGGTTGGAAATTACTACTGCTTCTTTGTTAGAGAGGTCCTTGTGGCTAAGATCCTTCAGGCAAAAGTGGGATGCTATGTTTTCACTGATACTATTTCCATCAACCAAGTCCCTGTGCACCTTTGATTCTAGTGTCAGGTCTCCCAGCCCTGAGTCCTTCTCTTATTGACCAGAAGCAGTTTTGCAGGTCTACAAGGGGAGGAAGAAACTGTCAGGGACCCCTTCACGAGGCACATGGAATCGTAAATAGACATATCGATAATAATCTGCATCATAGGAAGTGGAGACACCTTGAGAAGCTAAAATTCATTAAAACTCACAATGCCCTGAGAATCATTCATGCCAAACTACTTGATCCGTGTTTTTTAAAAAAAAAAAAAATCCACAGCAATTGCAAATTGACTGATTTGATTTCGAACCTTTCACTTCTTTCCACCAGGTATCTGGAGGAAAGAAAAATAAGCCTTAATTGACTCAAAGAGAAAGAAGAAAATTGAAACTTGGCAACCACTTAGCTCCTGAAAAATTGAGAATTTAGTGAGACAGGAAGTCTCAAAGCTGCAAGCTAACAAAACGTCCTCAATATTGCGAATAAATGACTCTGCGGTGGCAAAATGCAAGCCTTAACAAATTCCAGTCGAGTTTGTAGTACGCTAATTTGAACCCCAATTGCAGCCGACATGCTATTCAACTAGATGAGGGCAAACATTCACAAGTCCACCAGTAAGCCTGAATATTTATAGGTCAATTTAAGGAAAAGGTGATTTCCTCAAACCCATGGGCCTGAGCCTGGGCCATTAGGAAACACTTTCCTATTTTGATTACCGCTTTCTGCATTTTCTGCACAATAAATGATTCTGACTCACCACAAAGGTTACCATTAGATAAGATAATATTGGCTTTTAGATGCTAGGTAATATATGATAAAAGCTGTGAATTTCAGATAATGTGCATGTCAGAGTTTCCAGTAGTTTCTCCATTTAAATTAGCCACTAGAGCTTTTCTAATCTAAACCACATTCCCGGATGGAGCACGACTGTTTGGCACTCCAATAGAGTGTTGTGCACCATGGATAGTCACCAGACTTGATAAATGGCCAACTTACAGGCTGAAAGGGGGACATTAATGGAGGTTCAAAAGTTTACTTCCAGAGTAAAATATGTACACTAAGGAAATGGCTCCAAAAAGTTAGCTAAAACATCCTATTTATGAGATTTCAGCATCTACAAAATAAGTTCTCAAAAATCTTCTCTCAGCAGTGTCATAACTTCCGATCCTGATGCTCGGAGCAAGCCAGCTCATCCTTTATTAATTGCCAAACAAGGAAATCTCCAGCAGCGAGGTGTCCTTTCTTGAGCTTGGAGACTTGTCACCAGGAATGATTTTTAATTATTTATGCCTGTGGTTCCAGTTCGTGTAACGATCCACCCTTTCGTCGTAGCATCAGCGATCGCATGAAGACCCTGCGGCTCTGAAGTTTAGCTTCTACGAAGTCATCTCAGCGGGAGCCCACGCCCCCTCCGAGCTGAGAGCCTTGCAGAAGAGATGTTTGGTCCCCGGGTGGTACGCCAGCCACCTCGAGAGATGGCTTGTTTATTTCCCTCCCTTCCAGGTATGCGCAATAAGCATGTACACCATGTTACAATCTCATTTGGTTGATGACTGCCTCGGGGAGAGAGGACATTTTCACTCAGTGAAACATTACAGGCTTTTACTCTTGATTTGTAAATAATGAGACTGTGGCAAAGACTAGCAGATAAGCAGAGGTAGCGAGCTGTTCCACTTTCTTTTCTAAGTGTATTTCAGGATGATTCTCCTTGCTTTGTTTTCTAGCCTATATTTCCTGGTTGTCAAATGCTTCTGAGCCTTGATTCTTATTCTGGAAAGAAGAAAGTCTCAGACCCTCTTAACCAAACAAGACAAGTCTTACTTGGCTTAATCCAGTAGCATTATTTTCCTTTTAAGGAGCCCTGGTGGCGTGGTGGGTTAGGCACTGGGCTGCTAATTTCAAGGTCAACAGTTCAAAACCACCAGCTACTTAGAGGGAAACCTAAGATGATGCTTTCTACTCCCATAAGGTTTTAGGTGTCTTGGAAACCCACAAGGGCAGTTCCACTCTGTCAGAATCTACTGGAAGGCAGTTAGCTTTATTTTTCTCTGGAGCCATCACATTCCATGTTTCATAAGTTCTGTGTTTTCTCATGACTTCCTTCTTCTTCCGATTGGTGTGGCATCAACCTAGATTATAAAGCTCGCTCCAGCGGTGGATTGCATGAGCCGTCCAATCACACCAGACTCTCTAGACCTGTGGTTCTCCACCTTCCTTGTGCTGCAACCCTTTCATACAGCTCATGTTGTGGTGAAACCGCCCCCACAACCATAAAATTATGTTCGTTGCTACTTCCTTCATTGTCATTTTGCTACTATTATGAATTGGGCGACCCCTGTGAAAGGGTTGTTCGACCCCCAAGGGGTCATGACCCACAGGTTGAGAACCGCTGCTCTAGACCCACACGGTTGAAGATGATAACCACTAAGCACATACCCACTTTCATCATAGTGACCTCATAAAGGCTTTGCAAGGCTGTCAATCTCTTAGAGAATAAACAGACTCATCTTTCTCCCACAACGTGACAGTGGGGTTTGAACTGCCCACCTCCTAGTGACAATTCATACCCAAAAGTGACACCGGGGTCCTAGTAACCACCTAAGGGGCATTCTTTTCTATTATTATTATTACTTATAAATGGAATTGTAAATTCCAGTTGTCACATTAGTCACATTTCAAATGTTCGACAGCCACATAGCAGACAGCCCAAGTGTCGACCGTGACTGTCCTTGCCGCCTAGACAGTGCTGCTGCACACTAAATGGACGTCTGTCCTCACTAAGAGACGGGGCAGGTACACTGTCACCTTTCTGACTCACCACCAGTGTGCCCCGTCATCTCTTCTTGCTGGATCGACTCCTCTCCCTCAGCAGAGGGAGTAACAAGGAAATACTTCTCCCTCGTCCACTGAGAAAAGTCTGCCCTCACTCAGATTCTCTACCTGCCTCTCCAAACAGATCATCCAGGTCCCTCTGAAAGGTTTGCAGAGCCACTCCTGAAGGCACTATGACGCATGGCCTGTCCTCCATCTCACGACACCTGGACCTAGGTCACACTTCCTTCCTTTCTGCTGTATTCCATTCCTGCTTGAATGGTGGCATCTTTATTCACGGGTGATTTCCATTTGTGATTTTTATTTTTTTGCTTTGGCCATTTTTAGACAATGTGACAGAGGTATCATTTCCATAATATAATGCTCGGTCACTTTGAGAGTTTGAGTTGTAAATGTATACACTTGTGCAGGCACTTCCCCAACCCGGTGTTCACCACCCGTCACCCCATAAGTCCTCTCAAATACTTAACTTCTCAAATCCTGTCAACTTCTCAAAGAAGCAGAACAAACAGAAATTCAGTTCTTCCCTGGGGCATCTGCCTCAAAGTTAAACAGGTTGCTGTTCATGAACCGGTAAGTACCTCCTGAAACGCTTTTCTTTCTAGAACGCTCAGAGATAAATCAATATTTACTTCAGGAATTTCAGGTTCTTTGCCCGACATCACTAAGACTGATTATTTCCTTGATAGAAAGCAAATCTAGGTGCCAAATCCTTCTTTGCTAGCTCTGAAAGGGATGTCAGAATTACATTTAAGGTCATGGCTTCATTCAAATCTTTATTTTACCTCTAAAACCAACCCTAGCTTCTAATGACTTCTGTAAAGACATAGAAGAAAATGAAGAATGAGTTTAAAATGGGATGGGACATTAGCAGGCGGTCACCTTTTCTGCTTCCTGCTACTTTTTGTTGTTTTTGCTAGCTGGTACTGTGGCAGCCCTCCACACGATGGACGGTAGTGCCCAGTCGCTCACCAGCCTCATGATTGGCTGGGGGTTGAACAACTGTGGTGAAGAGGGGTTTCACTGGCTGATATGCTGACGTGCCTTCTTAATCTCATGGAGACTGAGACTCCATCCTCATGACAGATGTTTCATTCCATTGGTGATTTTCCTAGTCACATTTCTAAGCTCCCCTGGTCCCTTTCAAATTACTTTTTGTTTTCATGGTTATCGCAGTACCTCGCAGGTCACAAAACAGGGGTTCATTTAATTAAGTGAGGAGGACTGGTTAAGACTAACAGCAATGCATATAAAATCCCCTCCGGACCCCGTGTCTCTCATTGTGTAATTTAGACTACAGAAAATTTTCATTGTGCAGTTAACGTGCACTGTCTTATCTTCCCCCCTTTGGTACTTTAGTTGCTAATTATCGATGGGCAGCAGCTAAGGACTGACCCAGCTCCAGTGATGGAGGAAGTACAGAAGTTTCTGGGAGTGTCTCCTCATTATAATTACTCTGAAGCTTTAACGTAAGTTCATTTTTCAAATAATTGATCCAAGTTTCAACAGAGAACTGAAGTATTGCTGTCGTAGTTTTATGATACCGTTGGCAAGCTATTTGTATTCCTGTTTTGCTCGGTGCCACTGAGTTGCTATTTGACCCCTTTCTCCCTGTGTGAGAGGATATAATGGCCCTCTTGGGTTTTCTACCATGTAATATTTAGAGTCTGATTTCTAGGTCTTCCCCCCATGTAGCCAGCCAGAGGGGCCAAACCACTGACATGTCTAGTAACAGCGCTTACCTGCTGCACTATCTGGGATCCTACCTGGTTCTTCACATACTACTTATTTTCAAGTCTGACGCTGGCACTTGGGGAAGAATGTTTCAGTGGTATGACAAAGAAATATGATAAATACTCTGCTGATTCCTAACTCTGCTCTGGGGCCATTTCCTGACCAGGTGACACAGATTTTCATGGCAGGTAATTATGTGGAAAAAAACATTGGTAAATCTTAAATCCAACAGCTAACCCTAAAAAAGACTACCTGAAATATATAAATGGATCATCTACCGAAAAAAAGGAGAATAAAGCCTCTTTAAGTGTAATAACTATTCCGGTGGTTTACAAATCTATTCCTTTCTCCACTGTGCAATTTCCAGAAATAACATCATATAATAAGAAGTTACCCCACCGGCAATTAGCTAGGTAAACACAACTGTGCTGTAATGATCTCACTTACTCTTCAGAGGTCTCGGCGTGACAGGTCCTCTGATTTTCTTACATACTTAACTAGACCAGAACCAAAGCTAGGCTGAGAGGAGAGGCCCAGGACTCCTCTCAGGGACGGTCATTTGTTAAGTGGAAGCTCTCACTTCTATCCCGGGTGCCTCTCCTGCCTCACCGTAGTCTTGGCATTGGAATCCATTTCATATTTTAAATAAGACCTTCCCTTTTTTGTCCATTTATAATACTTGATCATCAGATTTTTTAGGGTCATGTTTGTATCTCTGGGGGTGTACCTGAACCAACAGGCCGTTACTGAGTTAGATGGGCCATGAATCTGACTCAATACTTACTTTATGATTTTAGACTTACAGACTGAGCTGGAGAGGGGGTGAGTACACTATAGGGTTTGTCCATGGGATTTCTCAGTAGGGAACTCAATTCTGTAGACGGTGGACTCTCCAGCCTCGATACAGTGAGTGGGCAGCAGGTTTCCTTTCCCTCTCAGCCCCCCTTGCTGAAAGATTGTACAAGATTGGCAAGGTCACATCAAACAGTGTGCTGTGTCTTATGCAAATCAGGGATGGAGATGTGTACGTGTGACAGAGACATTGCGCTCCGAAGGACGAAACTGAAGTTGGAAGCTTCTACCCTGAGAGTGCTTTCCTGTGTTGTCTCTGTGAACTCTTCACTCAGAGTACAGTGAGAGCGAATTCAAGTGCCGAGACAGACACTAGTCTTAGGTTTCTAACATTCAGCTTGACCTCGCAGACAGCTGGGTGATTTGAGCTTGCATTTAGAAATTCAAGTCCACTTTCTGATATATAGATATAGATATATAAAAGCTTCTTTAGCGGGGCATGGGGATGGGGCATTTCTTTTCTAAAGTGTTTTCTATCACTACTGGCTTATCATTGGGTCTTTTTTTTTTAATACAGTGTATAGCCACGCATTGTCTGTCAGAAGAAAGAAGTGGCGTGCTCCATACAGACATGATCTTGTTTTTAGCTTCATGGCATGGTCCTTAGCTTACATGCTGTGTATTTGTCCCGTCTGCCTCCTACTCAGCAGCAAGCTTTTTATTCATCCCCACTGCTAAGGGAAAGCAGCGTTAACCTTAACAGAAGTAATATCAGAGCAATGTGCTGTATACAAAGCACTGTGGGTCACTTGGCCCCTGAGAGGTGTCTGGTTAAAGTGACCCATTATATGATTCCCTGTCCCAGTTGGGGGCTCAGTGGGTGAAGTAGCAAGATAAGATAGGTGTAGGCTCTGAAGCCATCATTCCTAGTCTAACAGAGTTGCCCAAGCCCTCACCCTGCTGATAGAGATAGTGCCCTTCCACTGTTTCTTTTTCTATTTCCTTGTCAGTCATCAGTGGGCCTGACATACCTTGTAAAAGCCGGCAGCGCACTTGTAGAAGATTTGACAGGTTCGTGTCATTGTCTTAAGTCTCCAGTGTTCCACCTGGACCCTGTGCCCTTTGTGGTCATTTGTCTGAATCCTGCTCTCATGGTTGAGTCCCTTTTGGTGGAGTAACTTTTTAGATAACTGCTACTTTGAAATGTTGGGAAGGCCAGGACTGCAGAAATACAGAAGTGTGTGCTAGAACTGCCATCTATACCGAGTGGCAAGAGATTGTTTTTCCTGCCAGTAATCATGAAGACTCTCTCTTGTGTACAAAAATTAAAAAGTAATTAATTTTAAACCTTCTAAGAATATATCTGAAATACAAACAGATAGGAATTCTTTTTTCCCCCCCGAACCATACCATCCCAAGGTTCAATCCTATCAAGGAGTGTTGTGCAATAGCTGCCACAATCAGTTTCAAACATTTTCCTCCTTCTTGAACTCCTTGGTATCAGATCTCCCTGCCCCTCCTCCCCCAGCCACACCCCCCTCCCCCGCCCCAAGGAACCATTATTCTAGTTACGGCCCCTATAGATTCACCTGTCCTGGGTTTCACATACTGAAAACACATCGCAGAGTCAAGAAGGCTACCAACAATGACAACATACAACAGAGACAAGCCCTAATCTGATAAAAATATAGAAAATATTAAAAACCAGATCAAGCACAGTGTGTCAAGTAACACGATTGTAACTGTTCAAGTCAGATGTAGCATTTTTATCTACTACAGTCCTCTCTCCAGTACGCTCTGTCTGCTAGCCAGGTTATTTCCATCCCTCAATTATAGTTAGTGGGAAATCAGCAGAGACTTATTCCCTATGTAGATCCTGCAAATGTATTTCTGGCTTCCACTATCATCCATAGCCTTGTGCAAACCAGAATCTCACAATTTAAGCTCTGATACTACTCCCTCTTTCAGATTTGGATTATATAGTTTAAAATTCATGGATCATGGATGTTGGTGTGTGAATATTTGGATTATATAGTTTAAAATTCATGGATCATGGATGTTGGTGTGTGAATTAGACCCAATTGACTAGAGAAATAAATCCAGAGACACTCATATATGTATAAGAGAGAACTGTATATCAAAAAGTAGTTATATGTCAAGAAAACATCCCATCCCAGTCCAACTCAAGCTCTTAAGTCCAAATATAGTCCATAACTCCCTCTTCAGGCTCAAGCAGTCACACGCAATGATGCAGAATGCAGGCAGATCACAAGCCAGTGGGAGCGACATCCTGTGGATCCAATGTCAGTGGAAATTTAGCAGGGCTCCAGCAGCTCTTGGGCTGGCCAGCAAACAGGAAAGTGAAGGCAGAGAAAATTAGCGTAGGTTCCCTGGGCCCTCCTATGAGAAGACCATGCCCACAAGGAGACGTCATCAGGGTGTGAACTTATTGACAAGTTGGAAACCACCCCTACACTTTTACATATTTTCAAGTTAACATAAAATTATGTAACTACCACCGTGTGCTTCTTCCATGTGGCGTTAGTTGGCTTTTCACTTAGATTTCTGCTTGTTTGAAAACAGCCTTTAAGACCCCAGATGCTATTCTTTCTAATAGGCACCACCTAATTTCTTCACCACACTTTGCAGATAGGAGTTTTTAACTAGTTACATAAATCCAGTGTTTTTCAGACAGTAGGATGAATGAATTAAATTAGATCCATACAAAGGTTTTACTATACAATGTGAGTATGAAAGAGTTCTCAAATTTAAGAAATCGATAAGCCACTTATCTTCGGTGTTGCAAATTCCACATAGAAATTACTTTTTAACAAAAATAATAGTAAGTTTCCATTTCCAAGTGTTATTTATTATTTGCACAATCACTAAAGAAAATGTTCAAGACCTCCATATTTCATAGTCACTATATAATCTATGATGACCTTGAAAATGACTTACTGATGTTATCATTAGAGAGTGGCTACAGTATTGAACTCAAACAGAGCAGTGATTATGCAGATAGCACAAGACCAGAGAGCATTGTATTCTATAGCATGAGGGACTTCATGAAAAAAATAGAATGAAAAGATAATGGAAATTTTTTTTCCTGTATACCAGGCCTCTATGAGTTGAAGCTAACTCAACAGCACATAACAGCAAAGTCATCAGGATTTGGAGATATGTAAACTTGGTTGAAGAGAGAGAGCGGTTGGTGTAAGATATGAAAAGAAATAACTGATAATGTATCAAGGAGTCATGAGAGTGGGAGGGGGGAGGGAGGGAGGAAAAAAGAGGAGCTGATATCAAGGGCTCAAAATAGAAAGTAAATGTTTAGAAAATGATGATGGAAACAGATGTACAAATATGCTTGATACAATTGATAATATGGATTGTTATAAGAGCTGTAAGAGGCCCCAATCAAATGATTTTTTTTAAAGGTTGTGAGATATGTAATAGGGTAAGTATAATTTTCTTAGTGAGTTTGAATCTGATTTGACATAAACAGTGTAATCTTCAAACTACATAAATTGGCATATTGCTTTTCTATTTCAACATAGCCAAAATGTCTAAATTGTAAATAGCCTTAATATAATGGAATTGCTGCAGTTTTCATATTACCTGTAATATAGTTTTAAAGCCAACTGATCATTGCACAAAAAGGTAGGAAAAAATAATGCTTAGCAAAGAATGGTGATTTACAAAAACTTTAAAACTTTAGTTTTATCATGAAATGCCGCCTTTAGAACTGTACTTAGCCATCAATGACCATGATACATATCTTCACACTTAGAAATATTAGTGAATTAAATATCTGAATGTGGTATTTTTATCTTTCAGTAAATGAGCCTGTTTTAAATAAATGAAACCAGACTAGTGACATAAAATTTTTAATAATAACTGACACTGAAGTGTCTGTAAATGGACAATGAGTGCTTCAAAGCCAGGGATTGACCGTTGTTGCGTTGAGTTTGGGTCTGCTCGGGGTGTTTTGTGGAGGAGGGTTGGCTAATTCATAAAGATCTGACACTGCTTCACAACTCAGAAGGACGTCAATTGTTTTAATATCACTCCCCTGAGAAACCAAATTTAAATTTCCCAGGAATTCATTCCCAACCCACATGAGAAGAGCTTGTGTCGAAATGTGCCACATTAGAACATTTTCATCAGCAAAAATTAGTACTACATAGCCATAGTAGTCACAACCGTGAGTTTCTGGTAAAATAGACACATTTTAATTAACTGTGTGATTAGCAAGTGATTAACATATACTACCAGTGCGGTTTAAAGTTCATTTAGCTCATGCTACAAATATGTATTCTAAAGGAAACATTGGAAAACAGACTGGGGGAAAATCAAACAAACAACAATAACTAACACACACATACAAAGAGCAGACAAACCCAGCAACGGGAGAGAATCGAGAAGGCTGAAGTAAGTGCATCCACCGACGACGGACAGCTGGTCTTTGACAAAGGGCCAAAATGCATAACATGAGGGGATAGTGTAGCAAACAGTACTGAAAAAAATAGGGTGTCCACTTGCAGAAACATGAAACAGGACAGATAAATCCCATGGCACACGTGGATGAACTCAAGATGGATTAAAGACCTAAATGTCAAGCCTACAACGATGAAGATCATACATGAAAATAAAATGACCAGCTCTACGTCTCTACGATGGGCATACATGCACTGTCAGACATGACTGAATGCACACGACCCGCAGAGGGCAGACTACGTAATGGGATCTCTTAAAAATGAGTCGCTTACGTGCATCAAAAGATTTCACAATTTCACAAACAGAGAGCCCATAAAATGGAGGTGTGGGGGGTGGGGGTGGGCGCAGATTTGGCAATGATTTATCAGTCAAGGGACTAAGCTCTAAAATGTACTAGAAAATTGCAACATGTCAACAAGGAAAAAACGACAAATAATACACATTTTTCTTGAGATGGGCAGAAGACGTGAACAGATGCTTCACCAAAGGAAACAGTCACACAGCCAACAAACTTATGAAAAAATAGTTGTGATCATCATTCATTAAAGTGTTGCAAATCAAAACAAGATATTATCTCACCTCAGCATTAATGTTGTACTGGTCAGTTTAGACCAGCAGTTCTCAACCTGTGGGTCACGACCCCTTTGGAGGTCAAACGACTCTTTCCCAGGGGTTGCCCGATTCATAACAGTAGCAAAATTACAGTGATGAAGTAGCAATGAAAATAATTTTATGGTTGGGGGTCACCACAACATGAGGAACTGTATTAAAGGGTCGCGGCATTAGGAAGGTTGAGAACTACTGGTTTAGGCCCGCAGCAACCTTATGCACAACAGAATGAAAACACTGCCAGGTCCTGCATTAACCTCACAATTGTACCTAAGCCTGAGCCCATTGTTGTAGCCACAGAGTTAATCCACCTCCTTGGGGGCCTTCCTCTTTGTCACTTCCCCTCTACCTTACCAAACATGATGTCCTTCTCTAGGGGCTGGTCTGCCCTGGCAATATAGCCAAAATACGTGAGATAGTCTCACCGTCCTTTCCTCTGAGAAGCACTCTGGCCATTCTCCTTCAAAGATAGAGCCGTTTGTCCTTTTAGCAGTCCATGGTACTTTCAATATTCATCCCCAGCACCACAATTCAGATGCATTCATTGTTCTTTGCTCTTCTTTCTGTATTATCCAACTTTCAAATACATATGAGCATTAATAGCAAAGATAAAAAGAAAAAGAACAGAAAACAACAAGTGTTGGAGAAAATGGAATCCTCATACACAGCTGATAGGACTGTAAAGTGGTATTAAATACTAGTATGGCACTTCCTTAAGAGTTAAAAATAAAAATAGCATATGGCCCAGAAATCCCTCTACTTCTTATATATCCTAGAGAAATAGGAGCTGAGCTACGGTACGAATAGTTATGACACACCCATGTTCATCACAGCATTATTCACCACGGCAAAAAGAGCAAAACAACCCAAATGTCCATCAATGGAAGACTAGATAAACACACAATGGAATATTGCAAAATTTTATAACAATGACGAATCTGCAACATCCTTCATATCATGTATGAACCTGGAGAACATTACTCTTCGTGAGATTAGTTCATCACAAAAGCACAACTATTGTATGAGACCACTGTCATAAAAAGTCAAGAAAAGGTTTCCAGACTGAAAGAAATGTCTCTGATGGGTACCAGGAACGAGGGGGTCAAGGGAGGGGAAGTCACTAGCTAGAGCGTAGACACATGTTAACTTGGGTGGAGGGGAAGAGAAATACAACCGAGGGAGATTGACAAAAAACAGTGGGGTCAGGGGAGGACACTGAAAGGCTTGTAAGCGTTAACTGTAACAGAAGTAATGCTGTTATATACACAGTTTTGTAACAATAATGATCTGGGAGCAAATACATAGATAGATGTGCAGGCTGAACAGTATACCCACAAATATGTTTATAGGTTGACAAACGATGCTTGTATGTAGGTATTTTACCTTTGCTGCAAATATATCCATGAATCTAGTGGAGCATACAAAGGTCAAAGTGATGAAACTCTTTTGACCTTGAGGGAATGAGTTACTGGGCTTATGGATGCTGAACCGTTGTCTCAGGGGACACAAAGGCAATTGACAGACCACAGTCCACAAAAATAATGTTCTACCCTCTACCTTGGTGAGTAGTGATGAGGGTCTTCAAAGCTTGAGAACAGCTATTCGTGAAGAAAACTGAAGACTCATAGAAGCAGTCCAACGAAATCATGGACCACGTGGCATCAGGCTCTGAAGCCATAAGACCAGTACCAAGTGCTCTGAATGAGGTCACAGTAGAAGGTCGTACACAGAGTGGAAGTCAATTGTAGAACTTAACTCATAACCATAAAAGTTCCCAGGCTTACTGGTAAAATAGAATTATGGCTTTAGTCACCCTTCAGGTCTAGCAATGAACTCATCACCCTGGCTCAGTTTTCAACCAAACCATAGATAGGCTTATAAGGGAAACAATAACACTGCTGAACTAGGCATAACTTAGAATAATCAAACACATGATATGGAAAAGGGTAGCCTGTACCAGAGGGTAAAGTTCAGAAGGATCAGGGAAGAGAGAGGAATTTAAACAGGAAACACATGAACCTGGAATAAGTGATGTTACATTGTGGAGACTGAAAAAATGATGAGGTGAAACAAAATACGTATGATTTGTTGAATGGATAAACTGATCTATTCTGTAAACCTTCACCAAATTCACAGTGAAAGGGTTTTTTTGTTTGTTTGTTTTTTAAAGTATTAATTCTGTGGATGGCCTTTAAAGCATATCTAGGAATAAGAAAGGAAATGGAAGAAAACAATCTCTTCTAATTTCTTTTTTTTCTCTTCTAATTTCTTATAATAAATTTGTTTTTACAAGTGGTTATGACATTTCAAAATCAGTAAACATTTATCTGTTCTGAGTATTTTGCATATATGGCCTCAAAATAGACTATGAAGTAGATAATATTAGCTCTTTTTTTCAGATGAAAAAAACTAGGACAGAAAAAATTAAGCCAAAAGTCATATGGAAAGTAAATTGAGGATCCAGGATTGAAATACAATCAGCATAATTCTAGAATGTACATTGCCAGACTCTAAATTGACACAAGATATTAGAACCAGAGAAAAGCATTATTATAATGTTTCACTAATAAATAGTATTTCAACTGGAGGTGCTTTCTTAAAAAAAAATTTGAAACTGGAAAGGAGCTTTTCAAATTGACTTGGGCTTTATTTGTTAATTAAAAATAAATTATCTCCTATCACATGAATATCACTTTGCAAGCTGGCAATAATAAATTATTGTCTTTGAGTCTCTCCCACTCGTGGAAGTAGAGAGGAATGTTACTATAGTGTTTCCTTGGGTATAATCTTTACAAAAGCAAATGGCTAAGCTCTTCTTCCACGGCCCTACTGGGGGGAGAGGCAAATGTTAGTATCATTACATACCCATCCAAATGGCTGTTATCCAAAAGACAGACAATATTCACTGTTGGCAAGAATGGGGCAAAATTGGAACTCCTGCATTGCAAACGGGAAGGTTAAAGGTACAAACACTTTGGAAAGCAGTTGGTAAGGGTCTTAAAAGTTAATAGAAGCTTACCATACAACCTAGGTCTGCCCTTAGGAGTGCACCCCAAGAATAATGACGGGTGGGTCCATCAAGTGAATGTTCACAATCCCGTTACCAAAGACCGGATGTCATCCAAATGTCTATCAACCGGTGAAAGGATCAGCACAATGTGTCATCCCCTTAAAGGAGACACTCCAGCAACAACAAAGAAATGGACTGTGAAAACAAAAAAGCAGACGAGTGGGCAACAGAGGTGAGGGTCACACCTGGAATTGCCAGGCCTGGGCTTGAGAGAATTTTCAGAGTCATGAAAATGTTTAAAACTAGAATTCTGCTGATAATTGTACCCGATCCCCTGCTAGCTAGTTGATTCTGGGTGATAGAGACCCTATAGGGGCTTTCCAAAGCTGTAAATCTTTATGGGAGCAGACAGCCTCATCTTTCTCCCTCAGAACAGCTGGTGAAGGGAGAGAAGGAGGGAGGGAGGGAGGGAGGAAGGAAGGAAGGAAGGAAGGAAGGAAGGAAGGAA
>NW_022109827.1:1316657-1353695 GCF_000313985.2 Echinops telfairi | reverse complement strand
AGGAAGGAAGGAAGGAAGGAAGGAAGGAAGGAAGGAAGGAAGGAAGGAAGGAAGGAAGGAAGGAAGGAAGGAAGGAAGGAGTTAGCTTGCCTCTTATTAAAACACGATTGTGTAGGGTTTGAAATTTACTTGCTCTACGTGCAATTAAGGGAGAAAGATGAGACCATCAGAGCCCCCGGGACGCAAGGGGAAATTCTACCGAGTCCAACAACATCACCATGAGTGGGAACGGACTCAATGGAAGAGACAGGGTTTGGTTTATATGCAAACAAATATTGCCCCCATGGAAATGCTATTTCACTATCACGTCATTTAAAACATACTTAAGGGTGATCTGAATATTTCCGAGACTTTCTCTGACCAAGGGTAAGATTGTCACATTTTCATTAATATAGAAATGTTATCAGTCGCTTGCTGAATCTTGGATATCTTAATATTTCTGTGAACAAGTCTCTTCCTGCTATTCCTTGCTGTCTCCACGTGATATTCCACATAAGCTTAAAGCCCGATGCCTTACGTGCTTTACTCTTTAACAAAGTATTGCATGAATAACTATTATGTGTATGATTTGGGGCACAGAATGATAAGCTAAGTAGGAAAAGCCTACTTCCAGAATAGGCGGAGATACAAATACTAAACTGCAAATGACATTTTCCTAAATGCTCACTGTCTGAAAGCCTTAAAGGCGACGCTGAACCGCATAGGAAGGTTGTGTCCTTGGTGTTCCAC
Organism: Echinops telfairi; assembly: GCF_000313985.2. Taxonomy (NCBI): domain Eukaryota; kingdom Metazoa; phylum Chordata; class Mammalia; order Afrosoricida; family Tenrecidae; genus Echinops; species Echinops telfairi. Next base: position 1,352,966 of record NW_022109827.1, on the reverse strand, counting down.
CAGCCATCAGTGGTTTGGAGGCTATTTGTTTATCTGTTTGTTTGTTTGTCTATTTGGAGGAGCACTGCTACTGCCTGAATAGACACAGACAGGAGACCTTTTGAAGTACCTTCAAGCTCCTTCACCTGAGCTCGTATGTCCTCAGACTCATACGTTGTTTCATCAACAACACCCCTTCACTTTCGGTCTGAGACATTCGCTAGCCAAGGCCAGAGGCCATTTGGGAAGTAGACGCCTCCCCTTCCTTCTCAGCCCCTTGCTGACAGACACTGCCTGGGGTTCCATGCCAGACACACAGGCATCTGTTTAAGGCCCCTGCACGACACCCCGCTGCATAAGATTTAACAAATCAGCAGAAATGGCAGAAAAACTCCTTTTTCTTTCAATTCCCTTTTTTCTCAAAGCCACTTTATTCAGACTCACTACAGATTCTTCCATAGTTCAATCATGTCAAACAGTATTGTACAATTGCTATCACAATCAGTTTCAAAACATTCTTTTCTTTCATGAACTCCTTGACATCAGCTCCCTTTTACCCACCACCGCCACTGCCCCCATTGTACCCCCAGAAACTCTTATTCTGCTTGCTGTCCCTATAGGTTCATCAATCCTGGGTTTCATATATTGAAAAACATATAACAAAAAAATCTGTGTATTGCTTAGAAGACATTTTCTTAAAAGACCCTTCATTTTAACGTAAGTAGTATGTATACTCCAATTATGTGTATGTTGAGTTGTATGTTAGAAAAAATTAATAACTGGTTTGGATTCTGGTTTTTGCCAGTTGAAGATTTTATAAATGACTTGGGATTCAATTGTGGAAATTATTAATAGCAAGATGTTATTGGAATATACTGCATCGGTAACAGACTCCAGAAATGTATTTGCTTCCCAGACTTCATGTACAGTACACTTTCTACCCCTATATTAATTATTTATTAATGATTTTCTTACATTTCTGCATATGGAAGTAATTTATTCAGTTACCTTTCTTATTCAAACACGGATGTAAACAAGATAAAGCTATATCATTTTGTTTTCTGATCTCACTACACTGCTTTAATCTTGATGAGAAACAGGTTTTGCATAAATTGGATGTGATTAACCCTTCAGTGTCTCTGATCCTCAAAGCAGTACTGAGGCAGAAATGCAAGTCTGGATTCTTTTCACAGGGCTCTTGTCAACTACACACTGCACAAGATGAACTGCCTACAGACTGCACCAACTCGGCAAATCACAGACACACACACATAATGCATGCATTAAATCACACTGTGATTTCTCAAGTGTGATTTTTATGTATAATTTGCGTATATTAAAATCATCCATTTCATATATTCAGATTTGACAAATATGTGGAGTTTTTTTTTGATAAATATATACATCGCTACACTGAAGATATAGAATGTTTTCACCAATCCAAAGTTTATCATGTCAATAATTTCCCTTTGCCCCTGGGAACCAGTGATCTGGTTTCTTTCCCTTAACTTGGTGCTTATTATGACTCCTCTACGCTGCTAGAGGTATCCATCATTGGGGTTTTTTATTGATTATTATCCTTTATACGGATAGATGACCATTTGTTTACCAATTCACCAGTTGATGGGCATATAGGTTATTTTCATTTGAGGACACTTAGCAGATCTTTGTCCAGAGCTGTACAAGAGCACATAAGAAGGGACTTCAAACCCACAGGGAGAAAGTCGGTTACGTTTTAACTTCATTTCTCCTGGAACTTCGTGTGAACTGAAATTGTGTTTCTCTAAGATCAAGTAGTAGAGTAGACCGTGTGTTTCTCCCCACTAGTGGTAGCTGTTGGATGGATGAATGTGGCTAGGACACTGGGGACTGTTGACTTCATCGGGTAGAGCAAGAAAGGAATCAGAAAAAATAAAATTAAAAAAAAAAAAAAGAACAACAGCACAAAAATGCACATAAATGAAAAACAAAGCTGACTACCAAATGACTGGAAACCACACACACTCACATGTACATCCCCACAAGCACCCATGCCAGAACCAGTAGCTGTTTTCTCTTTCTCATTCACTGATGTGTGCTTACAAGGTCACACCCAGGGATACACACAGTGTGTCCATGAGTGTGTGAGGATCAGCAAAGGGTTATTCCCCGCCTGCCTCTTGCATCCTGTATCTCTCTGCTGGTGGTTTATCAACATAACAAAAGAAAACACACACACACACACACACACACACACACACACACACACGCTAAACTGGCCCTGATTTTTCTCAAGAGCCTTGTCCTACAGCTGGCTTCTTGAGGTCATCAGGGGATAAGGGTATTAGGGTTCGTTCCTCCCTCTTACAACAGTGCTGGTGGTTTACTACTACAAGAAGAAAGAAAGAAGAGTCCCAGTCTAGCCTCACAGCTGATTTAGTTTCTGGAGACTTTAGGGGATCAGAGCTTCTGCTGGAGCTAAGTGCTAAGGCCAGGTGGCTGATTCCAGCTCCTGCCAGCTGTGTGCCAGCACCCTTTATGGGCACCCAGGAGCCACAGGGAACCAGGTGCTTCAGCCCCCATTCATTAGGCTCCCATAATGTACAGTATTACTACATGGTCTGCCCTTTTGTCAGACTTATTGAAACCTGAGGGATTTGGAGGGACAGCACAACCAGTCACTGAGAGCACTGAATGAATGGCTATTTACACCTCCATTCACCGGAGGGTGTGGAGAGCCAGAGGCAGCCCACTTTTCTCATTGTTAGATATCAGAGATTTCTTTGCACCCTGAAAGAGCTAATTGAATTGTGGTTGGCCAGCAGAGAATTTTCTGCTCCACTTTCTGGTTGGAAGTAGAATTCAAAAAAAATTATGGATTATAAACAAAAGGAAGAAAGAGATATAAATAACCTTTTCTGATGCAAGAGACCATTTAGAAACTCAATCATTAGAGAACAAAGAAATGTGAAAGAGTTATTTTGCGGACTGTTATTTTTCCTTTATATGTAAGCATAAATATTACCGGTTTATTCACCTACCATGAACAAAAGTATAAACATACCCAGAAAGAAATAAGAGGAAAAGGCAGAGAAGCTGGTAGCTTTGAACATCTGACCTGTGGTTCTGAATTTCTGGCCTGTGGTTAGCAGCCTCGTGCATAACCCGCTGTGGCACCAGGGCTCATTTCTTTCCAACTCACAGTGACCTATATAAGATACAGTAAGTAAAACTGTTCCCTGGGGCTGTAAATCTTTGAGAGCAGACAGCCTCATCTTTCTTCCATGAAGCACCTGGTCGGGTTTGAACCGATGACCTTGGAGGAAGCAGCCAAATGTTTAACCCACTGTACCCCTAAGGATTCTAGCTAGAGAATGAATACTTAATCCTACCGTGACACACCAAAACCCTTTCCCTATTGCTCTATATTGTATATTTCAAGTCATATCACCATCCGTAGACAAGGGTAGAAGCGACCTGCCCTGCCACTTTTAAACTGTAAAGGAGTCGGTTTGAAGTTTATACATTTTTCTCTTCTCAAATGAAGAGAGTGAGTTTATTAATTTCTATTAATAGGAGACCTTCATCTGACAATTTTTCCATTAAGAACTTGGCAGACTCACTAATCTAACAGATGGGCTGAGAATTCAAAAGTATGCCAAAGGACTTTATGCAAAGGGATGTAGTCAAAATTTATGCGAATTTCCCTACTTATAGATTAATGATATCCAAGTAGAAATGTGTATGTCATTGGGCATCATGACTTTTAAATTGCTTGAAAAATAAATTTTGATAGATTTTTTGCATATTGTTTGCATTCTTTCCTTTTTAGATTTGATTCTCACAAAGGCTTTTGGTGTCAGTTACTAGAGGAAGGTAAAACAAAATGCCTTGGGAAGAGCAAAGGAAGAAAATACCCTCCAATGGATTCGGATGTAAGTATGGACCTGAAAAGCACACGCGAAGGAAGCCAGTCGATAAAGGAAAACACCTAATTTCTTATCGAAGTTGTTTTGTAAAAAATTCAGCCTTACAAAGTACATTTACATAGGTGTAAATACAGGCATGTACATATGTAAATATATTTATATATAAAATAGGGACATATATCTATGTACATATATGTATATGTTAAGTATTAAGGTAGCAGATGGACATTGGGCCCCCACTCATGTCCTCCCTCAATGCAAGAATACTTTGTTCTAATAACCTGGCATTCTTTGATGCTCACCTTCCCAACATGATCACTGAAGACAAAATGGGTGCATAAGCAAATGTGAAGAAAGCTGATGGTGCTGGCTATTAAAAGTTACAGCATCTGGGGTCTTAAAGGCTCGAAGATAAATAATTAGTCATCTAGTGGGGAAGCAACAATGCCCACATGGAAGAAGCACACCAGCCTGTGTGATCATGAGGTGTCAACGGGATCAGATATCAGGCATTAGAAAACCCAAAACAAACAATCAAATTGATACAAATGGGGGAGGCAGCGGAGTGGAAACCCAAAGCCCATCTGTAGACAGTTGGACATTCCCTCACAGAAGGGTCACAAGGAAAGAATGAGACAGCCAGGGTGCAGCATAACAATGGAACACACAACATTCCCCTAGTTCTTTAATGCTTCCTCCCCCCACTATCATGATCCCAGTTCTACCTTACAAATTCGGCTAGACCAGAACATGTACACTGGTACAGATAAAAGCTCTCAACACGGAGAATTCAGAACAGATAAACCCTTCAAGAGAAATAATGGGAGTTGCAAAATCATGAGGGTAGGGGGAAGGTGGGGGGAGAAAGAGGGAAACCAATCACAATGATCTACGCATAACACCCCCCACACCCAGGGTGATTGATGAACAACAGAAACATGGGTGCAGGGAGATAGCAGACAGTGTAAGATATGAAAAATAATAATCTATAACTTATCAAGGGTTCATGAGGGTGGGTAGGGGAGGAAAATAAATGAGCTGATATCAAGGCTCGAGTAGAAGAAAATGTTTTGAAAAGGATGATGGCAACATATGTGCAAATGTGCTTGACACAATGTATGTATGGATTGTTATAAGAGCTGTAAGAGCCACCAAGAAAATGATTTAAAAAAACAAACAAAACTCAGCCTTAAACTTAAAAGTCTGGATTAGGACTGACATTTGAATTTCAATATCTATAGGTTGCTTGTCTGTCAGTGTGTTGTACTGTGGTGGCTTGTATGTCACTGGTATTTCAAATACCAGCAGTGTCACTCAAAGTAAACAGATTTCTGCAGAGCTTCCAGACTAAGAACGGACTATGTAGAAGGAATAGGCTGTCTGCTTCTGAGGAATTAGCCAATGAAAACCCTAAGAACAGTATCTAATGATTATCAGTTACTGAAAAGCCAATGAATAGGAAGAAAACATTTTCAGAAAGTCACTCAGTCTATCTAAGGAAGAGCTGCCTTCTCAAAGTAAAGTTGACCATAATGACGTGGATGGAATAAACCTGGGGGAGTACAAAAATTCAAGACCTTCAGTTGCTGATTGGGCACAACTCAAAATGAGGAGAAACATCCGGTGGGGGGTGGGAATAATCGGAACTTGGAATGTAAAAAGTATGAATCTAGGAAAAGTGGAACTTGTCGGAAACGAAATGGAATGCATAAAGATTGATATTCTAGACCTGAGTGAGCTGAAATGAACTTGTTTGGGCTATTTCGAACGAGAAAATCATATTGTTGACTATGAAGGGAAGACACCCCAAGAGGAATGGCTGTGCACTCATCATCTAAGATCTATCTTGAAGTACAATACTTATGTGATTGGACAATGTCTATCCCTATACAAGGAAATCCAATGAATACAACTGTTATTCAAACGTATGTACTGTGTTAGTCTGGGTTGACTACAGAAACAAATTCATAGACACTCACATATATATTAGAAAAAGCTTTATATACAAGAGCAATTAGATATTACGAAAGCATCCCAGCCCAGTCTAGTCCAAGAGCATAAGTCCAATATTAAACCAAATGCCCCATACCAGTCTATAAATTCCTCTTCAGACTCACACAACACATGCAATGACACCAAATGCAGGAAGATCACAGGCCAGTAGGTGGGAAGTTTTGTGGATCCAGTGGTGGTGTAAGCATCTCAGCACTGACAGGGGTCTCCATGTGGATGCTCCAGCTCAAGGCACTAGTGTAGTTCTATGTGTCTTGTCAGTAGAGTCTCTCAGGGAGTGAGCCCAGAGAGAGTGTCTCCCACCTCCAAGGAGGAATACAGGAATTCCCAGAGTCCTCAGGAGAAAGCCATGCCCACACAGAGGCCTCATTGGCTACACAATGATTGACAACCTAGACTCCACCCCTTCATTCTTAATCCTCAATTTGACAACAGATTATATAACTACCACATGTACCAACCAAGAAAGCTAGTGATGAAGAAATTGATAAATTCTATCAATGTCTTCTGTCTGAAATTGATCAAAGGTGCAATCAAGATGCATTGATAATTATTAGCTATTGGAATATAAAAGTTAGAAATGAAGAGGAATGAAAAGTAGTTGGAAAATATGGTCTCGGTGATCAAAACTAAGCTGGAGATCACATGATATAATTTTGCAAAACCAATTGCATCTTCATCACAAATACCTTTTTTCAACAACACAACACATGGACTTCTCTAATTGGAATACACAGAAATCAAATTAAGTACATCTCTGGGAAGAGATGCCGGAAACACTGGCCACTAAAACCAGGCCAGGGGCTGACTGCGGAACAGAGCATCCATTGTTCATATGTAAGTTGAAATTGAAGTTGAAGAAAATTAAAACAAGTCCACAAGAGTCAAAATACAACCTTGAGTACACCCTACCCAAATTCTAAGAATATCTCAAGAAAAGATTTGATACATTAATGACAGAAAACCTGATGATCTGTGGGATGACAACAAGAATATTATACAAGAAGCAAGAGGTCATTTAAAAAACAGGAAAGGAATAAACGATCAAAATGGATGTTAGAAGAGACTCTGCAACTTGCTCTTAATCATAGAGTAGCTAAGGCAAATGGAAGAAATGATGATGTCAAAGAGCTAAATTGAATATTTTAAAGGGATGTTCACAAAGGCAAAGTAAAGTATTATAATGAATGTGCAAAGACTTAGAAAACCAAAAAGGAAGAACATGCTCAGAGTATCTTAAACTGAAAGAACTCAGGAAAAAAAATCAAGCCTCAAGTTGCAATATTAAAAGATTCTATGGACAAAATATTGAGTGGAAGAAGGCATTAAAAGAAGATGGAAAGAATATACAGTCACTGTACCAAAAAGAACTAGTAGACATTAAACAATTTTAGGAGGCAGCATATGAGCAATAACCAACAGTAAAAAAGAAAGAAGTTCCAGCTGCACTGAAAACATTAGCCTGAAACAAGGACCTGGGGGTTGGTGGTATACCAACTGAAATGTTTCCACAAGCTAATGAAGCACTGGAAGCACTCATTCATTTATGCCAGGAAATTTTTTTATTAAAAGATCATTTTATTGGGGGCTTTTACAGCTCTTATAACAACCCATACATCAATTATATCTCAAATTTAAACATTTCAAATTTAAACAACTCACCTTTCCCTCAGTATTCTCCCTCCCAAAAGAGTTTTATAATTCACTGCAACATCTCACAGAATTCATGAATTACCAAGGAAAAGGATCACACTATTGAAGAGGCTGGCAAACCCCCAAATCATGGGTGAACCATCAGCTTGGAGGAGTCTCTTCACAAGTGTGAGGACAAAGCCTGGCAAATCCAAATTGGCAGGTCAGATGATAGGTTGCTGGCTCGCAAGGTTACAGACCTGATTTGTCAGGTAGAACCGAGGTCATGATAGTGGCAGGAAGGAAACACCAAAGAACTAGAGGAAAGTTGTGTTTCATCAGTGCTATACTGCACCCTGACTGGCTCATTTCTTCCATGTGACCCCTCTGTAGGGGGATGTCCAATTGACTACAGATGGGCATTGGGTCTCCACTCCATGCCCCCACCCCCCAAAATTCACCTTGGGTATGATTTTGTTTTGGGTCTTTGATGCCTGATCCCTGATCCCATCAACACCTCATGATCATACAGGCTGCTGTGCGTCTTCCATATGGGCTTTGTTGCTCCTCAGCTAGATGTCTGCTTGTTTCTCTTCAAACCTTTAAGATCCCAGACACTATATCTTTGGATAGCCGGGCACCATCAGCTTTCTTCACCACATTTACTTATGCACACATTTTGTCTTCAGCTATCATGTGGAGAAGGTGAGCATCACAGAATGCTGTTAGAACAAAGTGTTCTTGTGTTGAGAGAGTACTTGAGTCCCGTTCTTTTCATCTCCAAATTATGTATCCTGCCTATCTTATCTAGACATGCAGATACATTAGTAAGCACAAAATTCTGGCAAAGCCAAATAAAACAACAAAGGAAGTCAAGACCAACAAAACAACAAAAAAAGAAAGCTACTGGCAAAAATAGAAAGGCCTATAAATAGTTCAAGTTCTGTTTGTTGGCCTTTACGAGTGATTTCCAGTGAGTCTGATGGGGTGCCACACTGTGTCTACAAAGCCTATTTTTGGTATTCCCCGGGGATTTCATTACTTTGCTCCGCTTGCTGCTCTGTTGCATGCCCTTAGTGTTTCGCCCCGGTGTGAGAGAATCAGATTATGCACAATTCCCGCACTGTGTCTCCAGTATTGTTCCCCGCAGCGCTATAGTTTAGTGAGGGACGTTCTGTCTCGTGGTGTGGCCGGCCCTATGGTCCTCTCTGTGCATTGTCTGCTCCCAGCAGGAATATGTCCTCAGGGCTTGGTGGACCAGGATGTCCTCCCCTCCCTCTCCATCCCTTTTCTTTTCTCCCGTGTGCTCTAATCAGACGCGCCCCTCTCCCCAAGCCGTAGCCCCAGTGCTGTCCTCTGAAGTGCATTCTTCTGAGGGGGCACAGGTGTCCATAGTTGGGATTGGGGCTGGCCCTGCAGACTTCTCTATTGATTCCCTGGTACATGCCAGTATGTTGTATTCATGTCTTGGTGCCTCAGGTTGAAGCCTGGTCTCTCTCTCCCTCTCCTGTGGAGATATAAACAATACCCTCCCCATGGGTGGGCTAATGCCCTGCTTCCCCCCCCTCCCACACCCATGTCTTTTTTTTCTCTCTTTCTTTCCCCCTCTTATTAGTTGGCTGCCATATGTATCCTTGGATTGGGTTTGACCCCTGCCATAGTTGCTGGACCTCACCCCAGGGATGTATGTATATAGTAGCTTTTCCCCTATGCCCCGTTTTTTTTTGTTTTGTTTTGTTTTTAAGCTTACCTCAGTGGACTCATATTGTACTTGTCCTTTTGTGCTTGGCTTACTTCATTTAGCATGATTTCCTCCAGTTCTTCCCATGTGGCAATGTGCTGCGTGCGTTCATTTGCATAGTGCTCCATTGTATGTATGTACCACAGTTTTTTGATCCATTCGTCTGTTGATGGAAATTCGGATTGTTTCCAACTCCTTGAAATTGTGAACTGTGCCACAATAACATTGGAGCACAGATGTCTGGCTGTGGTTTGTTTCTTGCCTCTTCTGGGTATATATGCCCCGTAGGGCGATTGCTGGGTCCTGTGGTAGATCGCCATCTGCTTTAGAAATCACCAAATTGATTTCCTTAATGGCTGTACATACCTACAGGTCCACCAGCAGTTATGCCAGGAAATTTGGAAGACAGCTAGTAGGCTAACTGGCGGAAAGAGATCCATATTTGTACCCATTCCAAAGAAAGGTGACCCAACAGAATGCTCAAATTATAGAACAATATCACTGATAACACCTGCAAGTAAAATTTTGCTGAAGATCATCCAACAATAGTTGCTGCCAAATGATCAGGCCAGATTTAGAAGAGCAAGTAGATCAAGGGATATATATCATGGCAGATGTCAGGTGGATCTTGGCAAAAAGGCAGAGTCTACCAGAAAAAATGTTTAATCATTGGCTATACAATATGTAGTATGCATGGATCACAAAAATGGTTAGCACTGAGAAGGGGAATCCCAGAACAATTAATGGTGCTCATGCAGAGCCTGTACATGGATCAGGAGGAAGTTGTGGGAACAGAACAAGGGAATGCTGCATGGTTTAAAATCAGGAAAGGTGTGTTGTATCCTCTCACCATGCTTATTGAATTTGTATGCTGGATAAATAGTCAGAGAAACTGGATTATATGAAAAATAATGCAGCATCAAGAATGGAGGAAGACATTATTTCAATAACATTTTTTATGTAAAAACTATTTACCTATATGTCTATAAAATCTAAAATTTTTAAAATATATTGTAAAATACCATTCTAGGGATGCTACTTTACTCCTATCTAGAATAGCTATACTGGGACATTGACACTAAGTTTGGTAGAAGAGAAGATACAAAAATTGAACAACTTTCTGGGGGATTTCAATTCTTATCGCTCAAAAAAATTACTATATAACATATGCTAGGTTTATCTGTGGGAGCAAAGTAGCTGGCTTTGTGCAAAGAGTGTCCACAGAAAAGACAATGAATGAGGTTTCACAGACATGATGCAATCAAAATGTATAGAATGGATTTGAGTACTCAATACTGTCCGCATGATGCTTCCCTCTCCTCCTACAGAAAAATGCTAATACTCCTCCTCAAAATGATGACCATAACATCATAGGATGCCCTTGATCCTGGTCAGTTAGGAATGATATTGGCCTGTTTTCATTTTGCCTTTGTTTATCGGAATATGTTATGGCAATAGCAGGTATGTCTTAAAGTATTGCCAGTAAATGTATCATTTCTCTAAATCAAAAGCTATTCTTAATTGGTTAGTTTATCAATAGTCCCATAAACCAACTGATATGGAATTTCCTATTGATTCCTTCTTGATATCTTATTTGTTTTAGTATCAAGGTGTGCATTATTATTATTAATTCTAATTAAATTATTCATCATGGTTTTCCCGGACTAGCCAGCAGGCTATTATCAATAGTATACATGTTATCTTTGCTCTGACCATTTAAAATATCCCCTCTTGTAAATGATCATACGATCACAGTTCTGCCCTACTAATGTTCGGCCTGAACACAGTAGGCTTTCAAATTGGACATGTACAAATCTGAGAGCAGTTGTACTGCCGTGAGAGAGCAGAAGCGCAAGAGGAAGACAGGGGAACTTGACTGTGGACATGTTTGAGAATAACTCTGCTCGAGACACAAATACACACAAGGTGGGAGACAAGATTTGGGTACACAGACAGCACCAATATAGACAACCAGGCAATTCCAAGTAACATCCAAAAAGCAAGTATGTTCAGGCAAGGCTGAAGTTATCCTCAATGTTTTGAGGTTAAATCTAAACACCAGTGGCTCCCAGGGGGTTGAACTGTGAAGTCAGTTAGGATATTGAACTTATACAACTGGAAAATATTAGGAAGGAAGTAGGTCTGTAGCCCCACCCTGATGGTATTCCAAGTAGGCCCTCCATCGTAAAGAGGAATAATGCTGAGTGGTGTTAATAGAAAATACAGGGGAGAAAAGGAGACAAAGACTAATCAGGCCCCCACAATGGGGAGACAAGGGCAGGGGCGGAGGGGCTGGTTAATGGAAACTATAACTTAAGTTTCTCTAGCCTAAGTATGCTAGCGGGGCCAGTGATCTGACAACTAATGTGAGAGGGGGACTAAGTGAGAGAGGTCAAGCAGGGACGCATAGATGTAGAATGTTTGAATTGTCCCTTAACCAAAATATACTAGAACACAGATAATCAGTCTTTCCAATGATCAAGTATCTCAAACACAATATAAGCCTTTTTATCATATCATTAAAATGGTGTGCATGATAGAACATGTCAAAAATAGCACAGGGAATTATATTTTTAAATTTTGGTTTTATATAAATCATTGTAACAGCTTATAACAATCCATACATCAATTGTATCAAGAACATTTGTACATATGTTGCCATCATCCTTTTCAAAATATCTTCTATTTGAGCCCTTGGTATCAGCACCTCCTTGTTCCCTCACTCCCCCACCCGCTCACCCTGATGACCCCTTGATAAATTATAAATTATTATTTCCATATCTTATACCATCTGCTGTCTCCCTTCACCCATGTTTGTTGTTCATCCCCCATTGCAATCGGTTCCTCCTTTCTCCCCTCACCTTCCCCCCACCCTCGTGGAATCGATATTCCCACTTTTGTTCCTGAGGTGTTTATCTGTCCTGGATTCTGTGTGTCAAGAGCTCTTATTTATACCAGTGACCATGGTCCGGTCTAGCCAGAACTGAAAGGCAGGACTGGAGTCATGATAGTGGGGGATGAAGAAGCGTCAAAGAAGCAGAGAGATATTGTTATGTTTCATCATTGTTTTACTGTGCCCTTATTCACTCATCCCTTCCTTGTGACTCTTCTGTGAGGGGATGTCTAATTTTCTACAAATGGGCTTGGGGTCTCTGCTCCAAGACCCCTCATTCTCAACAATATGAACTTTTTTCTTTGTTTGTAGTCTTCATATACCTGTTATCTGATTCTGTTGACACCTCATGATCACACAGGCTGGTGTGCTTCTTCCATCTGGACTTGTTGCTTAAGGTCCAAACCAACTAAAAGTCTCAGAATAGTTTGGAAAGTACAGTTAACTGAATCCCCTCACTCCGCCACATTCCTGACAGTGGTCACGCAAATGATAGATGGGTGACTTTCTGCAGACAGGACACACCATCCCACTGCACAGCTTCTTCCAATTGTAGGCAGTTGCACTTATTAAAATATTTTTCTTAAAGGCAATAATAAGATACTGACTTACCAGGTGGCAGTTTGAACCCACCAGGTATTCCCAGGGAGAAAGGTGAGGTGATCTATTCCTATAAAGATTTACAGTCATGGAAATCCAAAGGGTGCAATTCTCCTCTGTCCTATTGGGCCCTCATGAGTTGGGATCAATTCAATGGCAGCAGATTACTTTGTATATCACTAAAAAGACCTCTGAAGAGGTGTTTTATTGGTCCCTAACTCTAGCTATAAAGCAATGATTATAAAGGAATATTTTGTTATTTAATAACCAAGCTCTCTCTCCAAACTAGGAAGACTTTGGTAGAACATAATCATTGGCTTAATCAGCTGTTACAGCTATGTTTCTAGCAACTCATTCTATTCATTTTAACATTTAATTCTGTAATCAAATGAATGACATGTTTAATTCTACAGCTCTTTCCCTAGAAAAAAATAGTGCATGTGCATAGAGCATATTTTAAAAAGCAAACTCGGTTTGTGTTTATATTGTGCTTATTAGTTGACATGCCTAGTACCAACTTTGATCCAGATGTGAAGGTCTTGATCAGATTTAAATACTATGAAATCTATTCTAATAAACAAAGTCAAGTGTATCTCTATATTGTCCTCCCATCTCAGAGCAGAGCATTTCTGTCAAGCTACTATCGAGACCGGAATGTGGAACTTGCAAAACTGCTGCACAAACTGGGACAGCCCCTGCCATCCTGGCTGAGACAGGAGCTGCAGAAAGTGAGATAGCACTGAGAGCAAACGTCTTGAGCAGTCATCTTCCATGGAATGCTCACCTTTTCCAAAGCTTCCTGGAGCTACCGAAAGGCTGTGGAACAATATACCTCGTCAAAAGGCAATGAAGAACAAAGTTCCTTCCGTGTGCTGGTATACAGCTGGTTAAAAAAAGAAAGAAAGAAAGATATCTATTACAAGCCTTGAGGCTTACCACCTTCCTTTCACCCCATATCTGAGCCTATGGGATGGGATCATTGTAGACTACTGTGCACCCACGTGGAAATCAATAATAGCAACCAGTATCAATCACATTCAAATGCAGAACTGGTCCATTTCATAGTAATATTTACACTTTTATATGTCAATTAAATTGTGTCTCTGTAGATTTTTAGACCACTCTTTGCCTGTACAATATTTTCTTATTATTTGATGCTATAAAATTACCCTCAAAACAAGAAGTAAAATAAATACCACATAAACATAAAATGTCAAAAGCACAACACCATTGAAAATGCCTGCCCACATTCAAATCCACTGTAGAATTGAGGAAAAAAATTGTAAATTATAATTTTACCAAAGCAGAAAGTGGAAAAGTTACCTATAAGCTTTATCTCCACCAAAAACAAAAACAAAAGCTAAGCGCTATCATATAAAAGTGACTTGCCAGATTATACAGTCTGGTGCAATTATGGAAAAATTACTAATGCCTCTGTCATAACATAATTGTTACACTGAAATATATACCATAGAGTTGTTGGATGGCAATAGAAATACACTGGATATACAAGAAAATAAATAAATAAAATGTACTCCCTGCCATCTCTGAAAGAAAGGGAGAAATAGTAAGTGTTTAAAGATATCAAGTAGCCCTTGTGGCACGGTGGTTAAAGCACTGTGCTGCTAACTCAAAGCTGGTAGTTCAAACCCACCAGCCACTCTGTGGGACAAAGATATGAGAGTCTAAATATCACAAGCCTTAAAAAACCTAGGGGGTCAGTTCTACTCTTCCCTATAGGGTCAGGCGAATTGGAATCAGTTGGATGACCACAGATTTGAAAGATACATCACTGACAATTCTATCTCTACTTGCCATGAACTACAAATCTATTATTCCTCACTGATTCTATAGAAATGCATGCTTAGACTCTGAGGTGTGTGTCATTTCCAAAAACTGGTTGACTTTTAACTCTGAGTAGCTTTTTTCTTGTTCCCCAGACAAACCTCCTAAATAAAAATAAGGAGAGGTTACCTAGATGATGTGTTTAAGCTGTTTACTTCAAATGATAGAAAAACTACATTTTTAAGGTCATTAAAAATGAAGCTGTGTAAAGTAGAGATTTATAACAAAAATATGTACAATTCATAATCTGATTTTTTGCAATGATATTTTTAGTACAAGGCAGAAAAAGGGAAACAGGCAGAGTCCCATTTTTAGACTCTTTCTTATATCATTCTCATGGGAGAGTACAGAACATAGGTAAACTTATGGATCGCCAATGGAATTAAATGCAAGAAGTACAAAGCTGAGGAAGGCGGAGTTGTTGGAATATGTACAATTAAATATTCAATGATTTAGATGACTAATGCAGTACTCAAAAGAGGAACGAATAAGGCATCCTTATTTTTCACTGTTTATAGGAGTTAAGTCATTATAAAATGTAACCAAAAGAGAAAATTAAGAGCTATATGGAAAATCTAAAGTGATTGTCATTATGCAAGCATAGTACTAAACTTTACCAATTATCCACCCTCTCGGTTACTGTACGATTTTAACATACTTAATCATTGTTCATGAAGTTTATTTTTTAAATTTATTCACCCAAAGAACACACTAATTTTTAAGCAATTAGTAGAAAGTATTAGAGGGCCAGCCATTAAGTTTCCTCCTGTAAAAGCAAAATCAGCGTTATTTGGATAAGTCTGGTAAACTCAGTCTTCCCAGTAATTGCGGGACTCTTTTTAAGCAGCTCGTACGCAACGTGCTAGGAAATGATCAGCCAGTCATCTTCACCACCTTAAGGAGGAGGGTCACGGATGATAAGAAGAGGCCCCAGCAGTTGCAACAAAGCCATGTTATCGTTTTAACCACTTTATTATTGCTACAAGAAAGACATACATATATGGAGGTGTGCTTTTAAACTTATAAACAAAGCAGCTTTCTAGCATAATTTTATTTATGTAAACAGGTAAACTGGACAGCACATTCTTTAAAAACAATGTAAAAAACAGAGCCTTGTATAATAAAAGGTGAAAAAGCAAGAGATGATGCAAAAAACATAATCACTCACAAATACATGTATTATACTGCTTAGTGCACCAAATCTTTGCAAGAATCTTTGGTCACTCCATTTATGTTGGAGACAGTACCAAATCCTAGAGAACATGCATACTTTCTACATTATCTATTCCAGCTGGTTATTGTACTATTCTGAGAGTAACATAAATGCAGATGAGAAAAGAATGAGAGATGATGTAATTCAGAACTAGCTTTGTATGGAATCCTACCCCCCTTTCATTGCTTAAAATATGAAACTTCCTCAGGAAGAAATGAAATGTTTGTTTCAATGTTTATAGCTGTAATATTCTTGTCATTCACATTGAATGAAAACTACTGGAAACATTTTTCTCTCTGAGTTTTTTAAAATAAAAAACCTGGATATAATTCTGATAGTAGCATGGTACCTCATATGTATAACAATAAACTCTGATAAGAAAATGAAGAGGTTGGGTCTGGTGATTTTAGGTACTAAGTCGGTATGATTGTTTTTGCCGGGAGCACAAGGAGGTGGTTAGGGAACTACAGCTCAAAATGAAGAGGGGTGGAGAAAGGTTCCAGTAATAAGACGTGTGTGTGTGTACGTGGTGTGTGTGTGTGTGTGTGTGTGTGTGTGTGTGTAAGAGAAACTGACCTTTCATGGGATCCTCTTCATGTGTGTGTGTGTGTGTGTGTGTGTGTGTAAGAGAGAGAGAGAGAGAGAGAGAAACTGACCTTTCATGGATCCTCTTCCTCCTACATTTAGGAGTTTTGTTTTAAAGTTCAAGCAGCTCCTAGCTCACCCGTGGTGCCCAAGAATAACAGAACAGGAGACCCCTCCAGCTGGTACTTAGCAGATCTAAGGATCTGCTTAATAATGCATTTCCAAGTTCTCAGTACTCTGCTCTTCTCCTCACAGGTGACCAGATTCTAACATTGGTAAAGCGGGACAAAAGTGGGACACCATTGATAAAACTCATATCCTGACGAAATAGCCACATGGCAGCCGAAAACCATATACCCTAGTTTGTCGTGCATTCTTTCCAAAAATCGGGACTTTTAAAAAACGCCACGGGACGCGGGAAAATTTGTTAAAAATCAGGACCTCTGGTCATTCTTTTCTTTCCTTAAAGCTTTAAAGAGTATTGGCTGGTGTCTTTTACCAAAATCTAGACATCCAGTAACCTCATATTGCAACCCCAGTGTCTTGATGCACACCAGTGGGGTTCCTCATAGACTTGCTTCCCACATACACAGTGCTTCAATCTGGAATACATGATTTCCCTGTTTTCTAACAAAATATGCTATACGATGGTCCCTCTAGGAGCCCTGGTAGCTCAGTGGACTAAGCTAACTGCAAGCTTGAGGGGTTCAACCCACCAGAGAGTGAAATAGGAGTCAGTCTCTTTTGGAAGCCCTGTGGAACCATTTTTCTGTGTCTGATAGGGTTGCCATGAGTTAGAATCACATAGACTGCAGTGGGATTGTCTGTCTAAGGAGCCTGGTGCTACAGTGGTTACACACTTACCTGCTAACTAACTGGTGGCTGATTAATCTAATGCGCCATCCCATCCATGTTAGTGGTTTCTAATAGGCTACACAGACTGCAGTTTTTACCATGACACATATCTTAGCCCTGAGGAATGATTCACTAATAGGGAGCCACTGAAGTGATCAAATATTTTGGTGTGACGGTATTTCCCTATTTCAAATTAAGCTCTAGCTGATGCTGTTAGTTATCACCAACAACAAAACTGCTGCCATCTCTTGCCCTCCACCATCATCACCCACAACTGGTTAGAAGTCATGGGCAAGCTAAATGACTGTTTTGTGGTAGATAGTCCCTAAGAAAGTATTTCTGCGAAACTCACCATCTCTTTGCATACCTCACTGAAAACCCAAATAATTCCATAGAGTTGAGCCAATTTGGCATTTGAGGATGAAGGCTAAAATTACTGTGTGAGGTTGAATCTGTTGAATCTCTCCCCAAGGAAATCTAGAATCCACTTTGAGTGAGTCTCTCTGCTGTGGCCAAGGATACCTAAAAGAATTTGGTAGACACATTCCATCAAAAAAAACACCTCTTCCTATTTATTTTCCCCAAAGTATTGTCTGTAAAAAGTTCATATATTCAATATTCACAATTGTTATGGAGTAAAATATATTGATTCCTTTATTAACACATGAAATGTATGTTTCAACCTCCTCTGCATAATCTATCAATATAATAATAATAATAATCCACTCAATATCTTAATATTTAAGTTTGTATCATGTCTCAATATAGTCTCAAAAGCTACAAATACAAAAGTTAATAAATCACTACATTTGGATCCAACTGCATTTACACTCTTTCCTTGGAAGCACCTCCTAGAGAAAAAATGAATGTTGAAGAATGTCGATGAATGTTGAAGAAAACATACCCACTTGCTAGATTCAGGTCCAATATGTTACATGCCTGGCAATGTATGTAAGGAACTCATGCAAGGAAACCAAAGCGAATTTCACAAAGTAAGTGCTCACAGCCTATTGTCTCCAAGATATTATTAGGGAGAATGTATTTTCCCACATTTTACCATACAGAAAACTGAATTACACTCAATGCAATGTCAGGAATTTACAAAGTACACAGAATCTGTGACAAATACTACATCCAACTATCTACATCAAACTGCCTTCTAGATATGAGGGAATAAAGTGTGGATACGCCTGCTGTCAACACTTCCGATGCCAAATTACTTGATTTCAAATCAATAACTGACATGGAAACTAAATCTTAGTCATATATTATACATAATTTAGATAACTGGACCAGAAAAGATGGTCTCCTTTTCTCTATTTGGTAAACAACATTCTGAGTCTGCATCTTTTTTCAGTTCAACCACTTTAAATGGAAATGGAAGCTCAAATAATACTCTTAGGGCTTTCGTGTTTCATTTCAGGATGTAATGTACATCTTTCAAAGCAAACAAAATGTGTAAAGGTCCACGAATTAAACATAAATGCAAAGTTTATTTTTAAAAATAGTTTATTTTACACATGAATAAGTAAATTGATTAATTCATAATAAATTAAATATAATTTTTCAGTGCTAAGAATTATGAAGGTGTCATACAGAAAAATGCTCACCCATGCCAGTCTGTGGTAGTTTCCTCATTTTATGTTAACTTGAAGATACAAGAAGATGGAGGGGTGGTATCCAGCCTGTCAATCAGGTGACAGCCTGATGGTGCCTCTTGGGGAGGGCCCAGGGAACTCCCCTCTCTCTCTCTGCCTTGACCCTCCTGCTTGCTGGCCACCCTGAGAGCGGCCCAAGTGCCCCATCATGTTCCCACCAACCTTCAAGCCACACAACTTTGCACCCACTAGTCTGTACTCTTCTTGCATTCTGCATCGTTGCATGTGACTGCGTGAATTTGAAGAGGGACTTATGGACTAATATCAGACTTATGGACTTGAGTTGGACTGGGCTGGGATGTATTCTTGTTATATAATTACTTCTTGATATAAAGCTCTTTCTTATACATACATCAGTGTCTCCGGATATGTTTATCTAGTCAACCCAGCCTAACACATGTTGTTATCTCAGAATAAAATACAAGTAGAACATCAAAGACAACCACATGTGCTTAACTAAATAACACTGGGTAGGCCACTTGTCCTTCTTAGGCCTCAATTTCTCTAACTGCCAATGGAAGAAGTTATGTGATTACTGGTAGAGAGAAGGCACCACTTCTTCCTCTGCTTCACTTTTCCAAGCAGAGGTGCATCAGTTTTGTGGCATTCTTGGACATATCCTGGTCCTCACATACTCTCCACAAGGGAAAAGCCATGAGTTGTCTTAAGTATTAACTTTGAGAGCAGAAATTAGTCTTGAGCAGCTCAAACTTCCCCCTGCCCCTCCCTTTCTATGGGACACATCTGCCTGCAGAGAGCAGGTGTCTGCTCTTAACCTGTGGTGAGTTTAAACGAAATCAACAGTAAAGTGACAAACAGCAAAAGAAAAGATAGAAACAATATGTGTGTATGTATGTATATATGAAAATAAACTATTGTGTAAGTGAAGAACAATAATACAAATAAGCTAAATGTCTCATATTTTATGTGGGTCAACTGCTTAAAGTTGACAAATGAGAAAATTCAGGTAAAAGGGTCATTGGAATTACGGAAAAGATCCACAGGAAAACGTTACAAGCAATGGAAAACGGGGGTTACCTTTGGTAGTGGATGGCAGGGGGAAGTATATGAATTTTTATTTTCAAGTGCATGTGCTACTTTCATTATTGATTGCTTCACGTTGTTACAAAAATCTACCATTTTTTAAAGCCTGTAAATATTCAGGATCTGCAATATCTATTCTGATGGAAAGAGCACAGAAGCAAGAGACCTAAGTAGAAGCTGACTTGAGCATCAGATGTTGAATGTTATCCAGGAAATTTACTAATAGACATCAACAAAAACAGGGTAGAACTGTCTCTGTGAATTTCAAAGGCTATAACTCTTTCCACTAGTAAAAAGCCTAGTCTTCTGTCTCAAGGAGTAGCTGCTGGTTTCAAACTACTGATCTTGGGGTTCACAGCCCAACACAGGGCCCCCAACAGACAAGATATCAGTAGAGTAGTGCTGCTAGCAGTCTCAAGACCTCTTCACAGATTTTGCAAGGTTAGAATTATTTTCATTACATTCATTCACTATATACCTTTCATTGTGTTGATATATTCACTGATGGTGCGAAAAATAGGTAAAGCTGCTGGTTCTTAAAGACAAATCAAAGACAATGGCCTCAATCTGTACTAGTAATCATTGCACTCTTCACTGCCATATACTCTCCTTTAAAATAAAATAAAGGTCAGGGTCACTTGAGAATGGCCTTGATGGAGCAATAACAATTATTGTTGTTAAATTTCAACCCGAGGACATACCAGGCAAAATGTGAACTAGACATAACACCCTTGCACTGCGCACTGAAATACAGTAGTTGTCGCCAGGAAAAGCACTTGAGCAACTGAGTTTCCAGTTGAACTAGCCATTTCATTCTTGGAGCATCATTTGGATTTGAAAGAATGATTGACAGACACCTGTGGCTATTCAGACTTGAGTAATGGGTAGACATTTTCTTGAATATGAACAAAATGAGCCTGTCACTTCAAGGGCAACAATTGACAGTATTTGTTGCCCAGGATAAAATTTGAGCTTTCAAGTGAAAATTAGTATTTTGTAAAATTTGTATATGCAACTATGAACTTGACAGCTTCCTGATATTTAAAGCACTTTCTGTTGAGATTGATGGTGCTGTTAAAATGTGATTTTAAAAATATTATGTAATAAAATACATCAGTATTTGGAAGACCTGCATAGCCCTTGAATCAAGATTTTCCAAATAATCAGTGGGAGAGGTAACAAGATCAGTGTATATCACAATAGTGATAAAAGATTCATTCTTTCAACCAGAACAGCCAGGAGACATTAATGCAGCAGTGAACATTGGTTCGTGGGTTTGGTTTCATATTCCACGTAGCTAGTATCATTTAAGAAAGCACTACTTGATCAAAGATTCTATAAAAGAAGGCTGATCAAAGGGGAGGGGGGAAGGCAAAATAGAATTTCAATTTTCAAATCCTGGAGCTCTGGATGATGGATGAGACCATGAGACAACTCCTTGAAATAATCTTTAAAATGTAACTGAAAATATCTCCTGATGTCTTGTTAAAACCAACTATTCTCATTTAGTTAAAGAAAAAGTCTGCCTTGAGCAATGGGGTCTTTAAGAGCGATCTTTCTGGTGTCAAAGGGACAACAGCAACTCACTCAAGCTTAGAGGGAGGAAACACTCAGAGAAGAGGGAGAACGGGCTCCGGACTCGAAGAACGAATCAATGTCACCGAAGTGTCCGCGTAGGAACAGCTAAATGGGTGTACATTTCATTGTGTAAATTCACGACCATAGCAGATGTTTTTAAAAGAAAATCAACTCTCACTGCCATGGAGTCAATGATGACTCATATCAACCCTGTAGGACAGGGTGGAAATGCTCTTGTGAGTTTTCAGACTGTAACTCTACTGGAGTAGAGAGCCCCATCTTCCTCCCTCGGAGCAAGTGGTGGTATCAAACTGCTGACCTTTCAGACTATGTCTGAGTGCATAACCATTATGCCACCAGGCAAATTTTAGTAAAATATCCAGAATTATCTAAAATGGCTATTAATATGCACCTTCCTTTTCAAAACACATATCTTCATTGCATGTGTTTCATGAGTCTGAAGAGGAATTTATAGATTGGTATTGGACATATGGGCTAATACTGTATTTATGGACTTGATCTGGACTGAGCTGTGATGCTTTCTCAATGTTCATTTGCTCTGGTATATAAAGCTCTTTCTTATACAAAAAAACAAAAAAACAAAACACATATCTTTGTGTAGCTAGAATTTTTTCATAGATTGAATAGAAAAGTAGACAAAGGAATCCAAGTGTCTTCTATTAAGCCAAGCATTAAAGGGATTTGCTAAATGTTATCACAATGCCACTCTTTTTAAAATAATATTTTAGAAGTTATTTTAATGTTATTTGACATAAAAATTCTGCTTTTATAATGGGGTTGTTAGTTTATTATTAAGTTAACTTTATATTTTTCAATATATTCCTATAATTGTATAAATTATGTAATTATTTATATATCATATAATAAAAATTTATATATAATATATCTAATTACATTGATAGATATAACTAATAGTAAGGAGGGATGGGTTCTTGGGTTCCCCAATAGTGTTTAAGTATGTAAAGTGGTCCCAATATGAAAACATATGAGAGTTGCTGGCATGATGGTTGAAAATAAAGTACTACAAGCCAAAATTTACACAAGATACAATAGAAGAGAAAGAAACTAGATGGAAAGTCAGACTACTGCATCCCTCCCTCCACCACTTCCTATTCCACTCCTGGACTGGAAGCTGCCTGGCATGTTACAAAGGGAGGAGAAAGGTAACAATGGGCATGTGAATCCTCTCCCACTAGCCCTTCCTCCTTGCCATCAAGCGGAGTCCTAAAAATGGAAGAATGAGAGACCTTCTTTAAGACTGAATAGAGAAAACTTCTATCCTCTCCCCCAACTAAAACTCTAAAATACAGCAACCTCGTGCATGAGCTCTGCCAATCAATGCTGTAGGAGCAATATCTTTAAGAGAACTGGTGATGGCCTAGGCACAGGTGATGTTCTAGTTAGGTTGGATGTCCGTTTGGCTGGGCAGGACTTTTCCCTAATATGGTATAACGTTGTGTGGCCAGCTCTGTGATGGGATCTTCTGTGAAGCAGCCAAGTCGTGGTGGGAAGAATAGGGTGGAGTACCAGCCCCTCGTCGGATCTCAGACTTGTTACAAGTGAGGAAAGGTTTCCTGCAGGCTGTGGCCCACCCATATTGACTGACTCTGGGGAAGCTAGCTCACGTCTTCTGCTGGTTCTGGATCCTGCAGCTGGTTCACCGAACTCCTGTCATGTCACCCACCAATGCATGGAGCCAGCAATGCGCTGCCAACTTTGGATTCATGTGACAATCCTCAGTGTGCTCGGCTCGTCATCAGCAGCCGGTGGCCTTCCTGCTTCATCCTCCTGCTTCCTGGTTCTTAAGCCCCTGCAGCTACATGAAGCAGGACTAGCTTCCACTTTACTGGGAGGCTTGAGGCTGCGGCATAGACTGTGATTCCACTTCAAAATCTGCTCTACCTGGTGATAAAGAAGCCCCGGGGGCGCAGTGAGTCAGCGCTCAGCTGCTATTCAAATATGAGCAGTTTGACGGGTTCGGAAACCCTGGCGGGAAGTTCTACTATGTCATGTTGCGTCATTATGAGGTGAAATCCAGATAACCATACAGAACAACCATCACACAGTGGACCCATTTACGGTGAGCCTGTAGGAATTGTTACTGGAGGTTTCCATGTAACTCCTTCCTGTAAGGGAACCACGTTCTTTGCTTTGGGCAAACAAGGCTGTGTCATCCTCACCTCAAAGGTCGTTAAAGAGCCTCCCCCATCCTTCTTCATAGAGCCCGGTCTCTTGGCTTGTTCGTTTAGCAGACAGATTGAATAATGTTCGGTGCACAGCTGCGCTATCATCTCCGTCTGCTACATACAGTCTCCCTAGCTCCAAAAAGACAGTGTAGCCCCCAGTGGGCATGAAGTATAATACTCATACGTGCCTTAAGGGGAGATGATTGCTTGCCTTTTAAAGACACATCAGGTCTCGATCAGCTCACTTCACGGAGCAGAAGGGAGAAGGAATGCTCCTGGGGGCGGTCGATCTAGAATGGCCAACAGAGACAATGAATAGTGCCCACTGCCTAAAGGGGGGCTTCCAATTTTATTACTCCTTAAACCGTTTTTTTACCCCTTTCTCCTTCCTAGTCCCTGGATATACTATTTGGTATATAAAAATGGCTGTTTTCTCAGTCTGTAGCCTCAAGAGAGTGGAGCTGCCACGTTCCTCTTCCACGGTGAAAAACAGGGTACATTTGGATGCGATAAAGCATCACCCTGGGACAGGAGCTTAACTTCAGAGAACCTTGGCTGATGGGGCTGTGTATTGTTCGACTAATCCCTGTCCTACTTATTCTGTGGGTAATAAACACCTACTGATGGCATCATTGGTACAGTGTCTCTGGTCTGCTTCTAAGTTTCACTAAAAACTTGGGAATATGGTACAATGCAAGTGTGAAAGCACAGAAGCCTGCCAGCGACCTTTTTCGTTGGAAACCATGCAGCTGCCCTTGTTCCCTTTGATTGACTAACTCTTAATTCACATGCAGGTACCATCAGAGCACAGTTTAAAATACCACGGCTGGGATCAGGCAGACCTTAGTCATCAAAGTGACATTTTAATACTCGAAAGAGAGCTGCAGCAGCAGATTTGCCCAATGCAGTGCATCATTTGATGTGCTGCTTCTATGGACATTGAGTACTGATCCAAGAAGAATAAAAGTCTTTTTTTTTCTTTTTTTTTTGAAGAATAAAAGTCTTGACAACTTTTGAAAACCCCATTCTTTACAATGTTGTCCATAATGTGTTATGATCTGTTGGGTCAGGCACTGGTTGGGGCATTAGGAACAGCTTGACCAGCCCTTATCAGACTGAGATGGCTAGCTTCAAAAGGGCTCCGGGACAATGAGCCATCTCCTCGGTATTAGGCAGAACGATCAAGACACCACCCTACCTCGGAATTTCCAGGATGGAGACAGCTTAAGCCCCGTCAGCTGCAGCTCCTGCCCGCTCCCTTCTTGTTTACCCTTCTGACCAGCTTAAAAACTTGCTCTGTGCCAGACAGGCGTGACTTCACAGGCCCCCAGCTGGAGACCCATGAATCTCACCCAGGTACACAGAATGAACTCCTCCTCCTGACTGGCCTGGCCTCAGTTTATCTTTGCAGCAAGCCTAATATGATCCACACAGTTAAATGCCTTCACATAATTAATATAACACACATAAAAAATACCTTTCTGGTGCTTTCTGCTTGGGACCAAAGTCCATATGACATCAGTAATGATAGCCCTCATTCCATGTTCTCTTCTGAATCCAACTTTAATCTCTGGCCATTCCCGAGTGATGTATGGCTACAGACATTTTGGAATTATCTACAGCAAAATTTTGCTATCATGTGATATTGATGCTATTATTCAATGATGTAAATCAAAGAAAAAATGTTTGGAAGTTGACTGTGGTAGCAATTATATAATACTGCTTGATGTGATTGAATATGGAATGATATATGTATTAACTCCCAATTAATAATAAATTTTAAAATAATGTTTTTAAAAAACAAAGCACAGAACTCTTTAGGGAAGATTTAGAGAGCTAGAAACACCACCTGTAGAACTATATAAATCTATATAGAGAATGTCAAGAAACAATAGTTTCATAGTCTGATAATGATTTCTATGATTTTGTATCAATAGTTTTTACTTACTTACTTAAAGCATTTAAGCTTTAAGACAAAAGTATAGCTCTTGATAAATCAACAAATTTGATCAACAGAAATATCTATATACTCGATCATACTGAGAATTTTACAACTCTTTGAAATAGCAATAATAAATTTTGAATTTAACTAATAAAGGACTCTGTCAGCTATGATATGCAGATGGCATGACCTTGCTTCCTGAACGAAAAGAGGACCTGAAGCACTCACTGAGGAAGATCAAAGAGTACAACCTTCAGCATGTATTACACCTCATTGTAAAAAAAAAAAAAACTCCTCACAACTGGACCAATAAACAACAACATGATACACAGGGAAAAGTTTGCAGTGGTCAAGGATTCATTTTACTTGAATCCACAATTATAAAAGATGCACTCTTTAGCCAGAGAAGAGATTACCCACACACCATGTCTTCAGGCCTTTCAAAGTCATTTACATCTGTTGCCCTTAAGAGTCATGACTGAAAAGGAAATAGAGGAAAGACCCAAGAGGCAAAGGACATTTACAGAGGCCTAAATACAGGCATGTACATATATAAATATATTTATATATAATGAGAGGGGAATAGATTTATGTACTTAAATCTATAGGTTAAGAATTAAGGTTGCAAATGGACATTGGGCCTCGACTCAAGTACTCCCTCAATGCAAGAATACTTTGGTCTAATAATTGGCACTCTGTGATACTCACCTTCCCAACAAGATCACTGAAGACAAATGGGTACATAAGCAAATGTGGTGAAGAAAGCTGATAGTACCCCGCTATCAAAAGAAATAGTACATCTGGGGTACATCTGGGGTCTTAAAGGCTTGAAGATAAACAAGCAGCCATCTAGCTGAAAAGCAACGAAGCACACCAGCCTGTGCGATCATTAGGTGTCGATGGGATCAGGTATCAGGTATCTAAGGCCCAGAAAAATCATACCCAATGTGAATGGGCGAGGTGGGGGTAGGCATGGAGTGGAGACACAAAGTCCATCTGTAGACAATTAATTGGACATCCCCTCACAAACGGGTCACAGGGAAGAGATGAGCCAGTCAGGGTGCAGTATAGCACCAATGAAACACACAATTTTCCTCTAGTTCTGTAGTACTTCCTCTCCCCTACTATCATGACCACAATTCTTCCTTACAAATTGGATTAGACCAGAACATGCACACTGCATGTTCTACAGAAAAGAGCCCACAATACAGGGAATCCAGTATAGTAAACTCCTCAGGGCCAACAATGAGAATAGAGATACCAGGAGGATTAAGGGAAGGTTGGGAGAGAAAGGGGTAATTGATCACAAGGATCAACATATAACCCCCTCCCAGAGGGACGGACAATGGAAAAGTGGGTGAAGGACAACAGAGGGCGATGTAAGATATGAAAATAACAATCTATAACTTATCAGGGGTTCAGGAGGGAGGACAGGTGGGGGATGGAGGGGGAAAATGAGGAACTGATATCAAGGGTTCAAATAGGAAAATATGCATTGAAAATGATGATGGCAGCATACGTGCAAATGTGCCTGACACAATGGATGGATGGATGGATTGTGATGAGATGTAAGAGCCCCCAATAAAAATATTTAATTAAAAAAAACCTCCAGAACACATAATTTAAACAGAACAAGAAGTAGCAGGGAACCAATAGAGAGGTCTGCAGGGCCTGCCCCAATCCCAACTATGTGAACACACACTCCCCTCCCCACCCCAGAAGAAGGCACTTCGGAGGACAGCACTGAAGCTACAGCTCAGGAAGAGGGGCAAGTCTGATCAGAGCACACAAGAGTAAACAAAGAGGCAAGGAGAGAGAGTGGAACACATCCTGGCCCACCAAGCCTTGAGGACAATATTCCTGTTCAGAGCAGCCAATGCACAGAGAGGACCATAGGGCTGGCCCCACCATGAAAAAACGTCCTTCACTGATTCATTGTGCTATAGGGGACAACACTGGAGACACAGTGTGAGAATTGTGACTGATCTGACCCCATCACACCTGGCTGCAAAACAAAGGGCGTGCAACAGAGCAGAAAGGGAGGCAAAGCAATGAAGTCCCCAAGGAATACTAAAAATAGACTTTGGGGCCAGGGCATGGCACCTCATCAGACTCACCTGAAAAACACCCTTAAAAGTCAACAAATAGACTTGGTTTTTTGCTTATTATTGTCTCTGCATGTCTATCTAGATAAGATAGGCAGGATAAACAATCGGGAGAAGATGGTTCTGGGAGAAACACAGGAGAGGGGAGGCAGGGAAAGGAAGGGGGCTGTCAACAAACCCAGTGACAAGGGAACAACAAGTGATCTAAAATTGATGGTGAGAAGAGCACAGGATGCTGGGTGGGACTTGATCAAAGGTAATGTAGCCGAAAGGAATTACTGAAACCTGAATGAAGGCCGAACATGATAGTGGGACAAGAGGAAAGTAAAAGGAAATAAAGGAATGAACTAAGAGGCAAAGGACATTTATAGAGGTCTAAATATGGGCATGTGCATATGTAAATATATGTACATATAACTATAGGAAAATATATCTATGTACATATATTTACATGTTAAGAATTAAGGTAGCAGATGGACATTGGGCCTCTACTCAAATACTGCCTCAATGCAAGAATACTTTGTTCTAATAAACCAGCATTCTGTGATGCTCACCTTCCCAACAAGATCGCTGAAGACAAAATGGGTGCATAAGCAAATGTGGTGAAGAAAGCTGATGGTGCCTGGCTATCAAAAGAGATAGCGTCTGGGGTCTCAAAAGGCTTGATGATAAACAAGCAATCATCTAGGTGAGAAGCAATAAAGCCCACATGGAAGAAGCACACCAGCCTGTGTGATCATGAGGTGTTGATGGGATCAGGTATCAGAGACCCAGAACAAAAAAATTATATCAATGAGAATGAGGGGAAGCGTGGTAAAGATCCAAAGCCCATCTGTAGACAATTGGACATCCCCTTACAAAAGGATCACAAGGAAGAGACGAGTCAGTCAGGGTACAGTATAGCACCCATGAAACATACAACTTTCCTCTAGTTCTTTAATGCTTCCTCTCCCCCACTATCATGACCCCAGTTCTACCTTACAAATCCGGCTAGACCAGACCATGTACACTGGTACAGATAAGCGCCCACAACATAGGTAATCCAGGACAGATAAACCCCTCAGAATCAATAATGAGTAGTGATATCAAGAGGGTAAGCGAAAGTGAGGGGGGAGCCAATCACAATGATCTACATATAATCCCCTCCTGGGGGGGGGGGTGATTGGAAAAGTGGGAGAAGGGAGACATCGGTAAGTATAAGACATGAAAAAAATTTTTAATAAATTATCAAGGGTTCGTGAGGAAGGGGAGGGGAAAATGAGCTGATACCAAGGGCTCAAGTAGAACAAAAATGTTTTGAAAATGATGACAACATATGTACAAATTTGCTTGACATGGTGGATGGATATATGGATTGTCATAAGAGCTGTATGAGCCCCCAATAAAATGATTTAAAAAAATAAAATAAACAGAACAAGATACTGCGTGGTTTAAGAAAAGCAAAAATAAAATAATAATAATGATAAAAAGATTTAGGAAAAAAGAGTCATGATTGTTCAAAAAAAATTCATACTGCTTTTGTCAAATTTGAGTCCTAAATTCCAGGGATTTCTTTGAGGACCCTTCTTTCTCACTTTGAAGACAGGTATCCTTTTACATAAACCGTCATAAATTGAATAACCAGGTGTTAAACTATAGAAATATAAGATCAGGTTTTCATTCCACTTGGTTAGACTGTGACTTTACTAAGAAATAACTACTTCATTATCTTTATATTATATTGGAGTATTTGCATAGCCCATCCAAAGTCCTTTATTTCACTTTGAAAAAGTGAAGTGTTCGGGATTTTTTGTAGACTCCGCTCAAGGTAAACATTTTCAGAAAGCATTGTATAGCTCTTCAGAAAAATGTGCCTACAGTTTAAAAAAATAAATGTCAGTTTTGTTTTTAAGTATGCCACCCAGCAGCTCATTTCTTCTTATCATATAAACCCCCCCAGAATTTCCTTTTCACTATGATAGCCCCGATTCTTCATTCCACAACCTATTAGTAGCCTCGTGCATGTGCCAAGGACCGCACTAAGCCAGACCCACTGGCACCCAGGTGCATGGGGATTCCCTATGTATCAGAGTTTATCTTCTTCCTTTTTGTCTGACACGAACTTGTTCATCACTGAAGAATCCAAGCCCACTTCAGTTTTACTTTTCCCCTCCTTTTAAAGCCACTCAGACCCATGTTTACATCTGAGGGTAAAGAATCGGGAGGCTTGTAAAGGCTAGGAGCCTAAATACTATACTTGTTTTTTTTCGGTTCTGAAAGAAAAAAGTACTCTGTGCAGTCGCGCAGTCCATCTCATCAAATCCAATCAGGAACAATATCCCGGTAAACTCCGAATGCATGGCATTTCCCCCCACCTACCCTCCCTGCCTCCATAGTTTCCTCCAAGATTGTTCCAACAGCTGGATGTTCAGTAGATCACCAGGTCTTTCTTGCAAGGTGCTTCTGAGTTGACTCAAAGTTCCAATTATTTGGTTAGCAGGAGATCATGTCAACTGATTTCTTGCACTACCCAGGGATTTCGAGACTGGTATAAAACTAAAACAAACAAACTCACTTATCAAGCTGATTCAGACTCATAGTGCCCCAGTAGGTTGTGATAGAACTGCTTCTGGGAGTTTCTGAGACTTTAACTTTTACAAGAGTAAAAAGCCTCTTCTTTCTCCTCCAAAGTAGTTGGTGGTTTTGAACCGCAAACCTTGAAGTTAGCAGTCGAAGACATAACCGCTATGCCACCAGGGCTCCAGTACTATTATTAACTATAGGTAAGATGAATATGATCAGAGCTCTGCCCCTCAGCAGACTGGACAGCAAGATTTCATTTTTCCAACAGAATCATTGTCCACATTTGATATACTCAACACTAAAAAACATATTAACAAAAAATATATATATATTTACAGAAATATTCTAAAAATAGGAAAATAATTAATTACTCACTTGGTTAATTTAATTAATATTGAAAAGTATCTTAAGGTTCACATATAAGAGCGGTTGTTGCTGTTTAAATTATAATCCTAAAATCTGCATCTAAAAGTTACTCCTTTCTAATAAAATTTAATATATTCAATAGTCACTAACTATGTGTATTTATAATATAAAGTGAGAATGCAGAAAGCAGGTTGGTAGAGTCATTGTATATGCTAGTATTTAGATGTTATTATCTACACCATAAACATACATGCTCAATAATAATGAATGTACCTTTCTGGACTTTAAATACTTTAAAAACCTAAATAATAGGATAACAGAGCCATCTAGTGGCCTCAAAAAAGGAATGCCTCAGGTAATTTTGCTTCATTCCTTGAAGCTCTATATAAATATAAGCTTATTTCCCCACTATATTCAAACTTTATAATACAAAAACATCAGGGGGTGTTAGCAAAAATAAAAGAATTCATCAATTTATCAGTTGAGCACTACATTTTCAAATTAGCATCTCATAGCTGGCATGAAAACACTAGATATTTTATTAAAAACATGAATTTACATATGCTCCTAAACTATAATAACATCTCCCATTTTAATATGCTATATTAAATGTAAGACTTCAAATAAACAAAATTTCTTTGACATAAAAGCATAAAAGCAAACAAAAACCATATTGGGAAATAAATTAGACCAAGAAGTGAAACTTTTCTGGGAATGAAAAAAGAGAATAATCCAGCTTTTGAGGCGTGAACAGTGCAATGAAATGTGCACACTACAATTCACTGCCATCCTGAGGGTACCACCAAGCCAAGCCGGCACTCCTGAAGTCAGCAAGCCACGGTGAGAACCCAGACTAACCGGGCAACTCCACAGTCGGCCAGGCTTACTTTTAAAACACCTCAGTCTGGGACTTCCTAATTTCTCACTAAACATATTCTAATAGTCCAACTCAAACATTCTTTTGACATATCATTACCCCAAAATGTATTGATTCTACAAACATTTACAATTTTTCTGTCTCTCTCCTCACTTTCAGCAAGCAAGCTTGTGTCATCCGCATGCCACGGGTGGTTAACAAGCCTTCCTCCAATCCCGATGCCACATTCTTTGTATACTGTATGGCAACTTCTCTGGTGGTTTGCTCAGCATGCAGATTGAATAAGTATGGTGAGAGGTTACAACCCTGAGACACACCTTTCTTGATTTTAAACCATGTAGTGTTTAAACCATGTTCTGTTTGCACGACTGCCTCCTGATCCATGTACAAGTTCCAAATATGCACGAAGTGTTCTGGAATTCCCATTCTTCTCAAGACTAACGATACTTTGTAATGATCCACACAGTAGAATGCCTCTGTAAACCAATCAATAAAACACAAGTAAACATCTTTCCAGTATTCTCTGCTTTGAGCCAAGATCCACCTGACATCAGCAACGATATCTTTTGTTCCACATCCTTTCCTAAATCTCTAGCAGCTCCTTGTGATTGTATTGCTGCAACCATTGTTTGGATGATCTTCAGCAAAATTTTACCTTCATTTGATATCAATGATACCATTCTATAATTTCAGCATTCTGTTGGGTCATCTTTCTTTGGATCTCTTCCAGTCAGTTGGTCAGGTAGCTGTATTCCAAATATCCTGGCATAGACAAGTATTTCCAGTGCTTCATCTGCTTGTTGGAACATCTCTATTGGTGGACGCTTGTTTTTGGCTAATGCTTTCAGTGCAGTTAGAACTTCTTCCTTTGGCACCATTGGCTACCTCCTGAAATGATAGAATGTCAACTAGTTATTTTTGGTACAGCGACTCTGTGTGTTCATTCCATCTTTTTTATATGCTTCCTGCATCATTCAACATTTTCCCCAATCTTTCAATATTGTGACTCATGGCTTGAATTTTTTTCTTCCGTTTTTTCAGTTTCAGATATGCTGAGCATAATCTTCCTTTTCGGTTTTCTAACTCTAGGTCTTTTCACATTTTATTACAATCTTTTAGTTTGTCTTCTTGAGATGCCATTTGAAACTTTCTATTCAGCTCTTTAACATTATCATTTCTTCCATTTGTCTTAGCTACTCTATAATTAAGAGCAAGTTTCAGAGTCTCTTCTGACACCCACTTTAATCTTTTCTTTTTCCCTGTCTTCTTAGTGACCTATTGCTTTCTTCAGGAATGATGTTCTTGGTGTGCTCATACAGCTCTTCAGGTCTTCTATCATTCGTGTTCAAAGCAGCAAATCAAAATTCATGTGGGATATGCTCATGATCTATTTTGGCTCTTGTGGACTTGTTTGAATGTTCTTCAGCTTTAGTGTGAATTTACATATGAGCAATTAATGGTCTCTTCCACAGGTAGCCCATGGTCTTTGATTCTGAGTTTCTCCATCTTATTTTCCTAAGGACATAATCTATTTGATTTGCTGTATATTCAATTGGCAGAAGACCATGTGGATGGTTGCTATTTGTGTTATTCTAAAAAAAAGTATTTGCTATGAACATTTCGTTAGTCACGCAAAATTCTATAATACAATCTCCAGATTTGTTTCTATCACCAAAACTATAGTTTTCAACTACTGTTCCTTCATTTCCAAAACTTGCATTCCGATCACCAATAATTATCAATCCATTTTTATTTCATTTTTTCATGAATTTCAGACTGAAGGCATTGAGAGAATTATTCAATTACTGCATCAATAGCTTTTGTAATGGGTGCATAAATTTGAATAATAGTTGTATGTATTGGATATCCTTGAATGGGTATAGATATAATCCTAACACAGACACTGTTGTACTTCAAGATAGTTCAAGATAGAATTGGGCATCAAGATTGGAAGAAGGCTTATTAACAGCCTGCAGTATGCAGATGACACAACCTTGCTTGCTGAAAGGGAAGAGGACTTGAAGTACTACTTCCTGATGGAGATTAAGGATTACAGTCTTCAGTATGGATTACAACTCAATGAAAAAAGACCAACATCCTCACAACTAAACCAAGAGGTAACCTCATGATAAGTGAGGAAAAGATGCATGTCAAGGATTTTGCTTGGATCCACAATCAATGCAGCAGTTAAAACGTCAAAAGACAGACAGCACTGGGCAAAGTTGCTGTGCAAGATCACTTTAGGGTACTCGAAAGCAAGGATGTTACCTGGAGGACAAAAAGGTGCCTGCCCAAAGCCATGGTATTTGCAGTTGTCTCATATGCATGTGAAAATTGGACATTAAATAAAGAAGATAGAGTAAGAATTGATTGGTTTGAGGAATCAACTAAACCCATGTGGAAGAAGCACATCAGCCTTCGTGATCCAAGTATTATAAATAATATAATCCAAATCTAAATCAGGAAATGGGCATCGAGCTTAAATTGTGAACTCCTGGTTTTCAGAAGGTTATGGATGACAATGAAAGTTCAAAATCATTTCCAGGGTCTACACATGGGTTGGTCTCCAGTGAAAAGCCCTTCAGTCATAGCTGAGGGGTGTGAATAGCCCTGTTCTCAGACAAAAAGCATTAAAAGACAATTGTGGAAGACGAAGTTAGGTAAAAAACGTGGTGTCTTATCATTTGATCTTCTTTTAGACCCATTTTAAAGCTGTTTCAAAAAAAAATTTTTTTTTAAGTGACGGGGAAATACACATGGATTAAGCCTCTGGGGAATCCCCTCTGATCACGGGCCAGGGATGTGAATAGCTTTGTTCACGTGCACAATGAAGTGGTAAGAGCGGTGAAGTCAAAACTTAGCACCCTCTCATTTGATATTCCTTATAACTCATTCAAATTTATTCTAGTTTTTCATATTTTTTGCTTTTTAATTGAGATTTCATCTATTTTGCTTTGTTATTCATGTTAGGTTTATCTTGTTCTTGTGGTTTGTCTTCCAGTATGTTTCTGTATATGAGATCCAGCATAGGTAAACCGATAGAGACAGTAACTGGATTAATAGTCCATGGCAGGGGAGGGTGGGGGGAAATGGGAAGCTGCTAACAATGAACACAAGATTGTAGAACATGTCCTAAAACGGATTGTGGTGATGACTGTACAACTCTTCTAAATGTGATTGAACTATTGAACTGTATGATATGTAAATTATATGCCAATAAAACTATTGGGGGGAAAAGAATTGGTGGGTTTGAAATGAGGTACTGAAGAATATTGAAAGTACCATGGACTGCTAAACAGAGAAATATGTCTTGGAAGAACTATGGCCAGAGTGATCCTTAGAGACATTATCAGGAGAGACCAGTCCCTGGAGAGCATTCTTGGTAGGGGGCAGCAAAAGTGAGGAAGTCCCTCCGTGAGATGGAGTGACACAGTGGCTGCGACAATGGGGACAATCAAAGGAACGTGTGTGAAGATGTCTCGGGACCTCAGAACTGGGCAGTGTCTAATTCCGTTGTGCATAGGACCACTATGGGTTGGAACCAACTTGATGGTCAATTAACAACAAGGACTTAAATTCCATGTCCAGTCAATAGAACCAATCCCTTGCACATACATCTCATTTCCTGCTTACATGTTGCTAACTCTCTTGGCAAAATCCAACCTTAGTTAATTCTAACACTGTTAATTCCAAAAAAGCTGTAGTGGCATATCAGGATCTGAGTTGGACTACTATTATAAGGACAGCAGTTTGAAACTAGCAACTGCTACGTGGGAGAAAAAGTAGGCTTCCTCTTCTTGTAAAGATTTATAGTTCAAACGAAGAGGGAAGGAGAGAGTGGAACACATCCTGGCCCACCAAACCCCAAGGACGATATTCCAGCTCAGAGCAGCCAATGCACAGAGGGGACCATAGGGCCGGCCCCACCACGAGACACGATGGGCCTCACTGACCCAATAGGCTATGGGGGACAACACTGGAGACACAGTGTGAGAACTGTGCCCAATCTGACCCCACCACACAAGTGCGAAACATTAAGGGTGTGCAAGAGAACAGCAAGGGAGGCAAAGCAATGTTGTCCCCAGTAAATATCAAAAATAGATTTTGGAGCCAGGGCATGGCACCCTATCAGACTCAACTGGAAAATACACCTAAAGGTCAACAAACAGACCTAGAACTATTTATAGGCTTTTCTTTTTCGTGGGTTTTGCTGTTGTTGTTTTGTTGCTGTTTTTCTCTGTCTTATTTTTGTGCTTATTATTGTCTCTGCATGTCTATCTAAGATAGGCAGGATAAACACTCTGGAGGCAAAAACTATGGGACTAACAGTTCTGGTGGGGACACAGGAGAGGGAGAGGTGGGGGAAGGGAAGCAGGGTGTCAATCAACCCAGGGACAAGGGAACAAAAAGAGATCTAAAATCGATGGTGCAGAGGTTATAGGATGCCTGATGGGACTTGATCAAGGGCAATGTAACCAAGAGTAATTACTGAAACCTGAATGAAGGCTGAACATGACAGTTGGACAAAAGGAAAGTAAAAGGAAATAGAGGAAAGCACTAGTAGGCAAAGGGCATTTATACAGGTCTAAATAAAGGCATGTACATATGTGAATATATTTACATATAACAATAGGGAAATAGATCTATGTACATATATTTACATGTTAAGAATTATGGTACCAGATGGACATTGGGCCTCTACTCAC
>NW_022109827.1:1312742-1314244 GCF_000313985.2 Echinops telfairi | reverse complement strand
TGGTTATGTGTTACATTGCTAATCAAAAGGTCAACAATTTGAAACCAGCAACCACTCTTTGGGAGAAATAAGAGGCCTTCTACTCCTGTAAGGAATAAAACACGGGCAGTTTTATTCTGTCCTATCGGATCAGAATTGACTTGATGGCAGTGTTTGGTTCTAAGTAAACTGCCCGTTACTAAATCTCATCTTTGTGCACTAGATACCATCTCATCTCCCAAGCAATTCACCACATCTTGCCTGCATCATCAATTTTTCTATTTTCACTCTATCATTCCCAACAAAAGCATTCTTTGCTCCCACTCAGAAATCACTCATAACTGAAAATATTCTCCTTCCCAGATATCTACAAGTTTTGCTCCCTACCTCCTTTAAGTCAGGAGTCCTGCTGGCACAGTGGATTATGGGTTGTCCTATGAACTGCAAAGTCAGCACTTCAAACCCACCAGCTGCTCTGAGGAAGAAAGATGAGGTTTTTCAGTCCCATGAAGATATAGTCTCTGCAACTCACAGTGGCAATTCTGCCCTATCCTATAGGGTAGATCTGAGTCTGAACAGACTCGATGGCAGCGAGTGTGGGTTTGGGTTTTTCTTCAAGGTCTTGTCCTAATGTCACCTTCTCAGTGAGACTTCCTTTACACAGCCTTTCTTAAAATTACAACCCTCAGGCCGGACACATTTGTTATCTCCCTTTTGTGTGTTATTTTGCTTCATGTTACTTAACTTTAACACACCATAAAGCTTACTTCTCATGATTGACTGTATTGTCTCAATCTAGTTATGCCAGGGGTTTCTTTGCCTTTCTCCCTCTGTGTAGTTCCAGTTAAAATGGGGTAAAAATGAGGGATATTTTACATAAGGCTTGGTAGATGTGAGTGAAGCCGCAGCCGTATTTTCACAATGGGAAGGTCAGTGCACACCATGAGGTAGCGTTGCGGACTCATCATGTGCATTACTTGCTAGCTCATCTTGTACTTTTAGAGAGCCTGCTCCTAGCTTCTCCAGCTCTTGCTTCTCCAATCTTCTACTTTAGCTTCAGCAGCTCCTAGGTTAGATAAGTGTTTAGGTCTATAACAAAGGGCATGCGCTTCTGCTCCAGGGGAATCCAGCAATCAAAGTTGGAGCCTAGGAAGCAAGAAGTGGTCCTTTGAGAATCCATTTGTTGTTCTTATTGTTTCCATTCCACAATTGTGTAATATCAAATTTCTATAATATATAAATATATATATGTGTATGTGTGCCTCAAAAAGAACATGGAAAAATTCCATTATCTTTTTCATATCACTTTTTCCATGAACTTTTTGGAACTCCCTTATATACTTATTCCTTATTCCTACTCAGTCGGTTCTGACTCATAGGGACTAAATCAGAGAAAATAGAACTGGCCCTGTGAATTTCTGAGATGGTCACTCTTTATTGGGAGTTGAAAGCCTCCTCCTTCTCTTGAAGCGAAGCTGGTGGTTTCAAATTGCTAACCTTTTGGTTAGTGGCCCAACCTGTAA
>NW_022109827.1:1310991-1312612 GCF_000313985.2 Echinops telfairi | reverse complement strand
ATGCTCAGAACAAGGCTAGAACATAATAGAAACTCATTAAATACTCATTGACGAACTATTTAAGATGCATTGAGTAAGTATTGTGGATGGCAAGAAATAGATCACTATTCATTGACGATCTAGACCCTAGAAGCACTGGAACAATCCACGGGGCTACAAAAGCAGATACCTACACTTCATCCCATCATCCGGGAAGTTAGGTAAAGGAATGCAACAAAAGTTTTTAATTACCAGGGAGAGCTGAGTAATTTTTTTTTCTTTCTGAAAAATGGGTGGTAGGAAAGCTTCTTGTTTAAAAAACAAACAGAAACTGAGATTTATCTTAAAGGACTCAGAGGAAGAATGGGAAACATATGGTAGGCTGTAAGAAAATGCAAACAAAACTAGGAATGAGCATGCTAAGTATGAGCATGTACTACGTATTGTTCAGAGATGTGAAATTTGCCTTCTGAACGTGAGGAAGGCATTAAGACTTTTTACAGCTATTGAACAACATGGAGAAAATTTTAAATTTTCAAATTTAATCTTGCAGGGAAACTGAGTTGATAGCAAGGGAGAATAGAAATGAAGACAAATTATAAAGTTGTCTTAGATTAGCAATATAACAATAGAGAAAAGGAAAAGGTCAATATAATTGTAAAAAGGATCATGACTCAGTTAGTGCAAAAATCACTAGTGATGTTTACTGATATTCGTGACGTTTGGGATTACTTCTGAAGAACAAAGTAGGATTTCAGAAGGAAAACCACCTTTTCATTTAGGGTGAAATGAGTCGGTGTACTAAGTGCCACTTCAAATGGAAGCATTTAAGAAAATATGTGTGGCTCTCCAGTTTTTTTCTTCTCCATTCCATGCTGTCTAAACACATTACAAATATTTAGCCTGAGCTTTAAAATAGGCATGAATATAAACATGAGAAGAAAAAAAGAACAACTTCAGTTATTTTAAACCTCTTGACACGTGTCTCGGATAGAAATTCCTACAGAAGGCAAGTCACAGGAGAGCAGAGACAAAAATATCAGCTAGTCCCTACAAATGAATCTCCTAGAAAAGGGCTGTGGACCCTGGTGTTTCTGTAACGCTGTTAAATAACTGTGCTAAGGTTTACCAAGAAACACCAGTCTTCTCACTGCTCAGTCCCTGCTTGCTAAGCATACGGGAGAACACTTTGGCCGCCTCGTCTGAGCATAAGGAGCCCTGATGGTGCCGTGGGCGGGCGTGGGGCTGCTAACCACAGGGTCAGCACCTGCCACTCCTGGGGAGGACGCTGTCTGCTCCCGTATCGGAACACTCGGGAGCATTTCTACTCCGTCCTATAAACCCCAAACCAAACTCATCGCCACCGAATCGATTTCGACTCAGAGCCGCCCTTATATGGCACTGTGAGTTTCCGAGTTTCGAACAACTGACCTTGAAGTTAGCGGAGCAACATGTAACCACTACGCCATCAGGACACCTGCGCTCTGTCTTCTGGGAATCGCTACATAATAGAATGGAGTTAATGGCAGAGGGGCTTGGCTTAGGGTTTGTAGGAGAAACGTCTGAATTCGGGCGGGGACCAGAAACGAAGCCCACACGTAGTGGAAGGGTGCGGAGGATGGGAAGACCGGCGGGGAAGGAG
>NW_022109827.1:1288056-1310451 GCF_000313985.2 Echinops telfairi | reverse complement strand
CGTCGCTGTTAGCACCCAGCACGAGTTCTCTCCGGAGGGTAAGCGCTTTGTGGTGGAGAATGCTAGTTGATGAGCTCGGGCCTTTCGAATGTCCATGTATCTTTGGGACCTGTCGGCTGTGGCAGTCTCCCTTCCTAGCCATGGAAGAGTATATGCTTGTTTATTGGCAAAGCTGTAACCATTTAATTGGTATCAGATTCTGACTGGCACAAGTAACATTCTTAGCTGTTAACTGGATGTGTTTTGAGTGGCTAATGGACAGACTTTTAACTGTAATTGAAATATTTCTAGGGTGCAGAACTAACCCACGGACGGAGGAGAGAAGATACGGTACGTTTTATTTTTCTTTTCTGAGTTATGTAACTGCATTAGCTGTGAAGTCAGTTGGCTGAGATATAACTAAGTTGTAATTGTTGGGGTGTTTTTTTGTTTGTTTTTTTCCCTCACAGATCCCAAGAAAGCCCAAGTGAAGAGTCTTAAGCAACTTGGATGAAATTTTATTTTAGATCTGAACTTCCTGGACTTGGATGTTAGTGATGATGGCTCAGGACATTTCAAAGCCGCAGTTTATTTAATTGGTTTTAAATGTCATTTTAAGTGAGTACTTTAGAGAGTTCAAGCAGACAATAAAATATATGCTTCTTGTTAAAATTGAATAAAAGACGATTTCATTTGTATAACCAGTGTCCTTTGCATATTTAAGTAGTCGGAGATAATGACTCCTCTTATCTCCTGGTAAGAGCATGTGGAATTAGTGTTTATATTGACTATTTCCAGCGGGCAGTACAACTCGGCTCTACTTGTATAAATGTTGAATGCCTAGCACTGGTTTATAAGGTCCACCTGTAGAGTATTAATGTTTTTTCCAAACCCTTGGGTAACACTGTATATACCTCCAGGGTATGGACTCAAGGAAAATCTTAATACTGTTATGCCTGACAATTTTTGCAAGATACATAAAACACTTTTAGATAACACCAGTATACATTGCAGGGCTACAATTTTGACACTGGTGGAGATGATAGTGTATTTAGAATAATGGCTTATAGAAGATTGTTCACAAATAATTGGGGGATTACACTTTATAAAGTACACCTTACATAATCACAAATTTTAATATTTTGTTGCTCTTGAGTTTAAAGGTAAACACCAAGGGGAAAGACTGCAGACAGCCAACAGCTAAACCATTTGTACATTACTGTAAAATCTTACCTGCCTCCTTGCACTGTAAGTGCAGGTGGGGGATTCATCGGGAAACTCGGTTACCAGAAGGTGGCACTCTAACATGTTCCAAAAGAGTGGTGTGACTGGGAGACTTACCTGGTTACTTAGATAAAATCTGAATAGTAGTGCTCCCACCTCCCTATCAAATATTGTAGAGCTAAACAAGGGTAAAATTCACTGCCATTAAGTTGATCCTCTGACTCATAGTGACCATATAGGGCAGTATTTCCAGACATTCTTTGTAGGAATAAAAAGTTCCCAACTGATGGTTTCAAACTGCTAGCCTTGCAATTTGTGGCCCAGCATGTAGCCAGTATGCCATCAGGGCAGGAGGTATTTTGGAACAAAATTCACTATCTAAAGTAAAAAATCTGCAACCCCGTGGACTGGGCAGTTTGCAAAACACAGCTTCATCTTTCAGAAAAGCTGGTTGCTGCTAACCCTGACAGCTCAAGTGTAACCCCCCATACCATCAGGGGCCTAGTTTGAGAGTCTGTTAAAATCCTTGGTTATAACTGATTCTCTACTGTTTACATCCAAACCAGGAGGAACAGTTATATCAAAAATTCTCGAAAAGAAAAAAATAAAAAGGGACAAAAAAAGCCCAAAAAAACTTTAAAAATATAATATAAAAAAAAACACAAAAAATCTTCACATAAAAAAGTTACAGTACATTTTTTCCCTTAGAACTTAGACCGTGTTGGGTACATAACATGGACATATCTACATACCAGATCACTTGGGAATGTATTGTGATGGGCAAATGTATTTGACTCAATGATCTTATTTCAGTCTAGAATTGGGGAATTTAAACGTTTGTCCCTCCATTTACTCATAACAAAATACGAAGATTTCCTGAAGCCTTTTGAGAAACTGAGTTTACAACAATACATACATTGAAAATAATGGCATTCTTATTTTGAGTGCAGTAAAGCATATTTTATCATGACAGATGTCTCTTAGTCCATACACATTGATTGGATTTTAGGAAATTAACAAGTATAAAAGGCTTGATGTAAAATCTGGGGAATGAAACGAAAGAATGTAGTGACACTTGAGTAGCCAAGTGGTAATTAAGGATCGTATTACACTGAGGTATCTATAACCAGAATGTTCACATCACAACTCTTCAAAAGCAGCGAGGGGTACACGAGCCTGAAACCCAACGTTTTTCACACAACAGCAGAAACATCAAGATCAGTCCCCCGTTGTCACCTTGGGCTCAGCAACAGTCGGAGCGATGGAGAATTTTTCCATCTTGTTCTTCAAATATTTTTTCTTGCCATTTCCATGAACAGTTATATTTTGGTGACACTTTTTATCCAAGGAACAAAGGCTGAGACCTTGGTGTAAACACCAGGAGAATCCTTGACTCCACATCCATAACCCCAGGAGGTCACCCCAAAAACCACCCAGCTCTCTCCAGGTCGTTCACACATAAGTGGTCCTCCGCTGTCTCCCTGGCAGCTGTCCACAAGTCCGTGTTCCCGGATGTTTCCAGCGCACAGCATCCGCCCTGTGAACCGACCCCTGTAGCGTTCTTCGCAAAGCCTCTTGGGAAGCAGTGGGATGGCTGCTTGCTGCAGAGTTCTTGAATAGGCTCGTCCTACCCACAGCAAGTGCCTGAATTAGTCAATGAGATCCCAGCCGACATGTCTACTGAAAAGAGCTACACTTAAACAGTTAAAGGTAGGGAGGCATAGGGCAAGAATCCCTATTGGGGCATAATTTAAAAGGCAAGCCTACAGCTATTGTATGGATTCTGCCTCCCATGGAGTAGAACTGCCCTCTGGGTTTCCCAGACAGACTCATCTTTCTCCCTTGAAGTGGCTGGTGGATTCAAACAGCTGACTTTGCACTTAGCACTCAGCTCACCACCCACTAGGCCAACAGGGTGCACGTCTAACAAACCATTTAAAGATTTACCATCCATTGCACACTCAAAGGGGTGGATAATCCCTAACAGCAAAATACCTAGACTTCCTATTTTGAATTATTTACATTACCTGTGTCACCCCATCCTGTTATATAACAGTTGGGAGCCGTTTTCTGTGGCCGCTCCCTTTTGAGTGGTAAACAAGCTGGCAAAACGTGGCTACTGAATCTGGCACATTGTTCTTCTTGTCCTTGTAATCTAACCAGGGCAATGTCATAGTCATTGCTATCGGGTCGGTATTCCCGGTGGATCACAATCTGCTGCACCCCAATTTCCTCTTCATACTCCTCAGGCACCAGGGTATGATAATCCCCGACCCGGACAGCATAGTTCCTCGTGCTATTCCCATACCTGAGAGGCAGAGAAAGCAAATGAAGGGTTGATTTCAAATCACTGGAAAATGGTGACTATCAGCAGAAGTTCATAGACATGCTGTGAATCTGTTCAAATCATCAATTCCTTTTGTATACGTAGCCTTCCATTTGCCCCCCTGGCCCCTGGCACTTTACCTGAAAACCCACTGTCCTGACCGTTTTCACGATTTAGTCCAACATTCTTTTCTACCCTTAATCTAATTTCTGAGAAGAAACGAATATGGAAGATGAGTGGGAAAGAAAGGAGCATCGTTAGTTTCTCATTTCCCCACCAAAAGGAACAAATTATAAAGGACAAGCTTACTGTCTGCATTTGCTATCTTTATTTCTTTGTCAATTCCACGACTGTTAGTTTAGTGTGAAGCGGTGTAAGGACAGAAACCATGTCTGGTCTAGTTTATATCCCTCTCATGTTTAGCACAATTACTTCCCTTTGCTGAACTTTGTATTCATTATATTCCCTAATTTCCTAAATCTTTGTTCACGTGTTACTTCTGTGGAGCCTAGTTTGATACTCCCTTAAATAATCTCAACTCCAACCTTCCAAGTCTCCCGAGCTCCAACACTCCCAACCCCTATTAAACTGCCTTATTTTCCCTTTGTTTCTTAGCATTTATAACTTTCTAACAAACTATCTGGTTTACTAATTTCTATGTTTAATGTTCTCTGTCTACCGCCTCTGAATGGCTGGCACACAAGGGCACAGATTTTTATTCTGTTTAAAAGTGTATTTTCAGCACCTAGAATAGGTGTCTGTCCATCTCATTGACAATCTTTTTCACTGACCCTCTGCTTTACAATGCATGATGTTCTTTGCCAGGGCCTGGTCTCTCCTGATAACATGTCTAAACTCCTGGAC
Source organism: Echinops telfairi (assembly GCF_000313985.2). Lineage (NCBI taxonomy): Eukaryota > Metazoa > Chordata > Mammalia > Afrosoricida > Tenrecidae > Echinops > Echinops telfairi. The sequence continues at coordinate 1,306,058 of NW_022109827.1, read as the reverse complement.
AACTGTAATAATCTACTAAATGGCCTCTTTGCTTCCATTTTTACCTTTATTCCATCCTTTGCACTGCAGCCAGAGTGGTATTTCTGTCTGCTACCTTAACGACTCAAAGGCGTCTACAGAACAAAGTTCGGATTCCTTAAGCGATAAACAAGCCCGGTCTGTGCCCGTGTCCGTTAAACTGCTTTAAGTTATGCCTCACACGTGTCTTTATTTCCACTCTCATCCCTTTTTCCTCTCTGATATGTATCGTAGAGACCGCTCTTATCTTTCAAGTCCTAAGTCAAGGATCAGGAAGCCCTTACAGACCCCTCACCTCGCCTGCATTCCTGTGATCATTCCCAAAGTGCCAAAGCAAATCTAACACTCTAGGGCTTAACTTGTGAGGTAGCAGTTCTCCCGAATTAAACATGACATGAGGGCCAGGGCCAATGGTATCCTCAGCACCAAACAAAGTGCTTGCCCCAGAAAACTCCATCAGTGTATGCTCAGTGACTTCTTCTGAAGACATCCATATAGACCTGCACACTCGGCTCTCACCTCTAACTTCAGAAACCAAAGGAAAGATGATCAATTACCGTACTGTAATAGAACCATTACAAGTCTTTGTTTCAGGAAGAAAAACAAAAACCTTTCCCCACAATGATTCAATGTTCTTTTCAATGTTGAGTGTCCTTCAGAATTATCTGTTCTATTTTTTAAATGCAAATGTCCAGCCCAAATCATCTAAGAGTATAAATGAATACAGTTGGGGTAGGGACACAGGTAATTCAAATTGTCAGGCTTAAGAACCATTGTTCCCCAACTGCTAAAGGCATGGACATAAGTATTACCCCTGCACTCCTAGAATTTCACCAGGTGAGGTAAGCATCTTAGCAGCTACCATCAAAATGCAACAAAAAAAAAAGCATACACATTCTCCATGTACACTGTTCTATGTTTCAGTGTGTTTTTAAATCCAGGCAATTTATTCATAGGCTCACGAATCAGGAGGTAACACAGGCAGCTCCTTGGTTCCTGTGCCTTTGTAGGGTAGTTGGAACAGGTACATAGAATTCTTATTTAACCTGACTTCAGTGCAAGAAAAGCCTCATTTCTTTTCAGTAAGCCACCAAGGCAGCAAGGGAAAGTGGGCTGGCTCAAGGTTTCAAAGTTAGGGTAAATTTACATAACATTAAAGGGCAAGTGTGTATTATTCTTATTTCTGAATGTAACTGGAACTGCCTAAATTGGCTTCAAAATTTAAAAAAATGAATAAAGTGTTTACATAACAAGAAGAACCATTGTTGCCAAAATGCAGTCACTGATTAGTACCGATGCTTTTAAGGAGGAGCTATGGTGGTGTAGCAGGTTCTTTGTTGGGCTGTAAACTGCAAGGTCAGCAGTTTGAAACCACCAGCTGCTCTGAGGGAGAAAAATGATGCCTTCTACTCACGTAAAGGGTCACGGACACATGATTGAAGGTAATGAATGGATTGACTCAACTTGGGCCATGATTACCACACTCCTGTAACTTAGATTGTTTTTAGAATAGATTTGGAGCTTGAAGAGCATGAGACTGGGCTCATTGTCCAACCAAATATTTGTCTTCTAGTGTCACCTCTTCCAGTGGGTGTGACTAAACTTCAGAAATAACACGGACTGAGGTTCCTAAAATGCCAACTTTGAAAGCATTTATTATGGTGCCAGGCTTCTCAAGGGGGTTTCCACACCATACACGCAAACCTTTGGGGCTGAGCATTTGTTATTTTGATAGACTTTGTTTATCATAGTCAAAGCTGCTTCTAAAACAAACACTTCTCATTTTGGCTGACACATCATTCAGATGTTTCCTTTGCTGAAATGCCCTAACTCCCCCTCAAAAGCAGGTTGAAATTCCCACACAAGTTTAAATATGAGGGAATCTAAGACACGTAGCTCAATACAAGCCAGCATGCCTGATTCTCTGAGACTCATAAAATAAACAGTAACAAACATGTACTAGAAATAAAAATGGAAGAGTTAACAATTCAAGCTGCAGGATCATATTCTTTATTGTCTTCTCTCCATGGATTCATCGCTACAAGAAAACATTTTACATCAGTCCGTGCACATCTGCAACTGCTAAGCTCTGTTTTTCTCACTGTCTGGAGGAAATTAAAAAGGTGGTTAACTGAAGTGCAATTGGTGGAAATGGTTCCAATTGCCTAGAGAGAAGTAGCCCTCCCTGTAGAACCTTCCTCTATGCCTCACATATGTGAGTGCTCAGGAAATGGTTATCGTATTGTGTACATCCACGGAGATCATGTTCTTTGGGTCTTGTCAGCTCCAACCTCCACTGTGTCACGATAGAATAGATGTGAGGTAAGAACACACGTCTCATTCCTCCGGAGTTCATCTTCTGAATTACCAAGATCTAGACATTTCTAACCATTTCCAGCTGCTATGGCGTTTCTGGGCAAAAAGTCAAAAAGATAAAATCAAGCAAACCTACATACTTTGGAGAACTCAAGTTTGGGGCAGAATAACAGGAATAGGAGAGGCCATGCTTTTTCAGGTAATACTGCCCTCCAAAGACTGCTTGTTTTCAGGGACTTTGTTTAGTCTGCAAGGTTTTTTCCCTGTCAAGTATATTGCTGCACTTCTCTAGATAGATGACTGGGACATAGTGCTTAAAGTCCTCACAAGGAGCCCTGCTGGGATAGTGGGCTATGCTTTGGGCTGCTCACTGCAAGGTCGTAATTGGAACCACCAGCTGGTCTGAGGGAGAAAGCTGAGGCTTTCTGCTCTGTCACCGAGGCAGTTCTCTGACCTACAGTATTACTGTGAGTTGGCATCAACTTGGTGGCAGTCAGCAGTGCGTTTTGAGAGTTTTTAGTTGTCAGAATAGCAAGCAACAGAAGCAAGCTATATTGTGTAAGATGAACAACAAGAACCGTTATCCAAGCTTCCTCTTGAACCTGCCAGTTGTTGTTGTTCGAAGATGCCATCAAGGCCGTTTCGACTCCTAGTGACCTTATGTGCAGTCGGATGAAACAGTGCCCAGTCCTGAGTCATCCTCGCATTCGTTGCTCAGCTCAGCTATTCGGACTTTGCATTCCAAAGTCCGCATTGCATTAATCCTAAGGAAAAATGTGAAGAATAAAAGCTATCAACAGCCTTTAACCAGTGATTCCTACCGGATGCCTCAAAATATACAAAAACTGTAAGGCACTCAGGAAGTTAAAAGCTAGATGACTTCTAATAAAGTGCTTGGACTGTGAAAAGAGACTACTAACAGGAGGTGAACCGAGACTAGTGGTGCTGAGGAACTGCATTCTGAGCGCATTCTCCCCAAGCCACCACTCCTAGGGTTTTCCGACTTGAAAAGGATATAAATCGTGGCTATTCTGGCAGTAAGTTTGTGATTTTTAAATTTATTTATTTATTTTGGTGACTCTATGAAGAACATAAACATAAAGGCTCTCATTACATACAATAAAATAACCTTCATGGTAGTAATCATCTGTGCCTTATTCAGAAACAGCATGCCTCTGTTGACAGATGATGGGTCTTGGCTACCTAGACCAGATGTGTTGGCCAGGAATTGATCCTGGGTCCCCGACATGGAAGGTAAAGTGGTCTCCCCTGTGATTTCCAGAGGAGGGGGCTCTTAAGCAATTAACAATTAGACAAGCTAAAACTGTAACCTTTATTCTAATGGCCAAATCCAAATGTCTATCTATCAGACTCTACCAAGATCTTTGTCACCATCTCTCTCGTCCTTACATTTTACATCTGTTATTTCAGTTATTACAGTAGGCTTACAACTGGTCTCCCTCTAATACCTATCCTAGATTGTCTTACTCTTTTTGTGATACTGGACAAACACAAGTTACTCCAGAAAAAAATGGCACATAGGCATACGTATAAAATGTAATTTCTGTTCATTCACCGACTGCACTGCAGGAAATTATTTAACATGACTCTTCTAGCCATAGCTTTTGTAGCTTCCACCAAATGACTTTTTCCCCGATCGGTCTGGGTAAGAAAAGGTGGGGGAGGACACTGGAAGAAATTATAATTCTGCTTGGAATGAAGGTTACCAGGGTAAATTGTGATTGACACCTGGCTGGGTATAAAAGGAGCCTTCTCAGACACAGGAAGTGGGGACTCTCACTGCTAGAAAGAAACTAGCCAGGTGTGGTGTGTGTTCCTTGGACCCCGCAATCCAAGCCAATCGAAACTTCCTGGGTCAGGAGACAGTTGTGATACCAGAGTAGCAACAAGGAGCAACAGCAACAGAACCAAGAACATGAGACAGAGTGGTGGGCTTCCCAGCCCACAGAACAAGTCTATGAGTACCTTCAGGCTGAGACGTATGGCCGAGTAGTGTTCCCTTTGGGCATTTATTGGTAGTCCTAAAAAAGCTTTGTAATATTGCATGACCAAAGCAGAAGCCAATGGGCCATGTGGCTGAGAAGCCAAAGACCAGAGAGAGGCCTGCCAGCAGGCACTAAGGAAGAGACTGTCCTGTTTGATTGACTGGATCCTGGACATCTATAGCCTGTTAATTTCTTTCATAAAAACCATAATCGTGAGTATTATCTGTGAGCTCCGAGTGGCTATGGCAATGAATTATTGAACCCAGCTGGAACATGGTGATGTGTGAGGGGCAGATGATGTCAACCTTGGTAGGATCTTTGGTGGGTGGAGGCATGTCTGACTTCAGCCCCAGAGGAACTGGCCTTGGCAGCCAATGCTGATAATGGTCATTTCCTTCCCCATTGCATAGCTGGAGGTGGTCAGACACCACCCCTACTTTTCACACGGATACATAGATTAAGAACGTTGTCTTACCCCCTCATCATTTATCTAGGACATTTCTCAATGATTAAACTCCTAAAATTCATCTTTGAGCCTACTGTATTTCAAGTCTTAAAAACCTTTAGTGATTGCTAATCGCCTAGTGAATGAAGTAGAAAACCATTATATGATTTTCCATGTCTTTTCAGTTCCTCTCCTCACACACACACAAATCCCAGATCCAACCCCCACTAATAGTGACCCCGTGCACAGCAGAACAACGTGCTGCAAGTCCCACGCCTGCACCATGATTGATTGAACAGTTGATTGGACTATTGAGAGCCATAAGGTTTTCATTGGGTGCTTTGGGGGAGAAGATCACCATCACTAGGCTTTCTTCCTGGTCTCTCTTAGTCTGAAAAGTCCACAGGAACCTGTTCAGCATCATAGCAACATACAAACCTCTGTGGACAGATGGCTGTTGGCTATACATATGCTGCATGGGCCAGGAATCAAACCTGAGTCTCCCACATGCAAAATGAGAATTCTACCACTGAATCATCACTCTCCCCTCAGCTTTCCACCTTTCAGTCTGCCCTGTCCTTCCTTACAACTATAAACATGAGACATTATGTACAAATATGTAAGTACAGTCCCTCTCTTTCAGCTTGGTCAGACTCCTTAACAGAATTTACAGTTCCTTCCAAATTTGCTATTCCACCTTTGAACTGTGGAGCAAAACAAATCTGGATTGGAAGCAGTACAGACTGCATGTTCCTTAGAAGTGAGGACGGCAAGACTTTGTCCCGTGTTCTTTGGGCACGTCCCTGCAAAAAGACATCAATGGGTGATAAAACAAAAAAGAGGCAGGGCCTCCCCAAGACGGGCTGACACCGTGCATGGCTGCAACAGCCGTCTCACACATGATGGCAGTGTGAGCATGGTGTAGGACTGGGCCGGGTTTGTTCTCTTGTACACAGAGTAACTATTAGAACAGAACTAACAACCACAACAAGTGCTAAAGAGATAAAAACAACACTAACAAAAAAAGTCCCCCTTTAAACGTTAAAACAAAAATTCTCTATCTCCTTTATCATCTGTAGTATTTGAAGCAACAGCCAACAATCTAGCGTGACTCGACACATCAGTACTAAATATCTGAAAACCAATTATGTGACCTGCTAAGGTTCTCTTCAAGCCTGAGCATCCTTGGTTTCTTAAAAATAGTTGAGACCTCTTCCTTTCTGTTGCCTTCTTGATATGCCTTGTCTTTCATGGCGTGGCACCCAGAAGGAAGCACAATCTATGTGGTTAAAGCAGTACTTTTATCTCTCACAGTGACTTGAATATGGTAGGATGGAGAATATCAAGTCTCTCTTAGTTGCTTTGTCTGAGCATTATTTTTCTGTCCATGCTGCCCAAGATTGAATTAACCTTGTGGGCACAGAATTGCAGGGCACGAGAGAGGCCCACGAGTCTCTCTCTCGAGCACTTAACTTTGTCCTTATTCCAGACTGTTGGAATCAAGGCTATCGGACTGGCAGCACAGTCCTGTCTTCTGACATATTTGCTTTCCCTCCCAGACTCCTGGCTTCCAAAAATATAATTAACTTTCCATCAGTGTCCTTTTTCAGTTTAATGATTAATATCTTCAATAGGATAAGGGTAAGGATCATGGTGACCACATTATAGCTTTCTCCATAACTCTTCAAATATAATCATGGCAACCTCATTATACATTTGTAACCTCTAAATCACCTAGGTTATGGAAATATAATACATAAACCTTTCCTGAAATAGACAAGTGGAACAGAGAACCTAGAAACAATGATACATGAGCAATTAACAATGGCAGAGTTGGCAAGCATTAGTGGGTCAAGAATTTTTAAAATGTCTTCTTAAAAGTGCTGGGGAAACTAATAGATAAAGATCAGGCCTCCTCTGCACACTATATAAAAAAATAAACTGTAGCTAGATTAAAACCTTAAATATAAAAACCAAAAAAGTAATATTTTAAGGATAAAAGAGAACATCTTCATTTGCTAGGGAAAGATTTTAGAAATAGGATATAAAGAGCTTTTATAAAATGTTAAAAGAATAAACCAACACATTTAACTATATTAAAATTTTAAATATTTTTAAAAGACAAAGACCATAAAGTGAAAGGACATGCCCTTTGAGAAAAGATATTTATAACATACAAAAACAAAAACATAGGATATAGCCAAACCTTATACAAATGAATTATAAAACGGTATAGAGCCAGTAGAAAAAAATAAAACCAAAAAAGTAGAAACAAAGAATTCACCAAAGATGATGAGATTGATAAGAAATTACAATTAAAAGGAAATTCAATAACTCTAAGATCAATAAAAATTTTAAACTTTGATAGCACCAAAATTAGGTAGGGCTGTGAGGAAAGAAGAACCTGACTGATAGAAAAATAACCAACTCACTGCCATCAAGTGGGTGCCAGCGTATAGCGACCCTGTAGGACAGAGCAAACCTGCCCCTATGAGTTTCCAAGACTGAACTTGAATGGGGTAGAAAGTCTCATCTTTCTCTCTCAGAGCGGCGAGTCATGTCAAACTGCTGACCTTGTGGATCATCGCAGCCCAACGTGTAACCACTATGCCACCAGGGCTCCTACTGTGATTTAATCTGGCACAGATACTCTATAGAATAAATTAGTGATGCCTAGGAAAATGAAGGGACCATATGCTACACCCAGCCAAATGACCCCATGGGATTTTGCTAAATAGGATACATACAAGTACATGGGTGCTGCATTGCTCTTTGCGACTGAAAGAGTGGAAACCACCTCTCACCAGTAGGTGAATAAGCCAACTGCGGTCGAGTCCATGACGTTCACTGCCATCGCACCAATTCTGACTCAGTGTGACCTGAAAGATTGGGGTAGAACTGCCCCTGTGGGTTTCCAGTCCTTACAAGAATAGACTCCCTCATCTTTATCCTGGTGGTCTTGAACTGATAACCAAGAGACATAACAGACTACACCAGCAAAATGCACATGGCAGTTAATGTGAACGAACAAAACCTACATGAGACAAAAATATGTGTCGTGTGATATCACAAATGAAAACATACAAAACATATTTTTGCCTGAGAAGCTTTCTCAATCACAGGGCAGACATTTTTAAATCTTTTTTTTTTAAAGCCAAGTTTCAAATGCACAAAATTAAGAGAAAATAGTATATTTAAACTCCATGGGTTTATCACCTTGCCTCAATTATTATCGATATTATGACAAGCATCAGCAAACACTGTTAAACACCAGAATCCATGATGTGGGCGTGGCTAGTAACCAGGACTTAAGAAAGAGCTCCAAACAAGAAGAGGGGAAAAGTCCCACCTCTGTGAGTTCGCTAACTCTGCACTCGGACTTCCTCTGCCTGGTGCCCATTCTGGACTGAGAAATCTTCAGATTGGATTGACACCGTGTTTGGGACAAGTGGGAATAACCAGGACTCAATTGTTTTAAAGTCCATAATGCAATAGATGCAACCTGACTTTCGAAACAGTAAAAACAGAGAAATTCTAAATGCCAAAGGCACAAAGAAGATCCAAAACACTAAAACTGCACTACTTTTTCCTTTGAATTTATCACTACTGCCTTCCTCCCCCTCAAATAACATTTCCACATAATGAATGCACCAACAGATACGGTATAACACATGGAAGTGATGACGCTGAGGAAGCCAGTTCTAGCATGGCACACCCAGGTACACCCTGCACAAGTCTCATGACGTTCCCAGAGGTGAAGTTTGGCCTCGTTCACCGACTTCCCATGCTGCAGACAGATCATCATCACCACTCTGTTCCTTTTCTTTTTTTAATCATTTTGTTGGGGCTCGTACACGCTTATCACAATCCATACAGCCATCCATTGTGTGTCAAGCACATTTGTACATTTGTTGCCATCATCATTCTCAAAACATTTGCTTTCTACTTGAGTCCTTGGTATCAGCTCATCGTTTTCCCCTCCCTCCCCACTCCCCTCTCCATCATGACTTGATGATAATTTACAAATTATCATTATTTTGCCACATCTTACACTGTCTAACATCTCCCTTTACCACTTTTCTGTTGTCCGTCCCCCAGGGAGGGGGTTATATGTAGATCCCTGTAATCGGTTCCGCCTTTCTCCCTCACCGTCCCTCCACCCTCCCAGTATCACCATTCTCACCACTGGTCCTGAAGGGATCATCCTTTTCTATAATCCCTTGCATTCAAGCATAAAAAGTCTGAAAATGTTACTTTTATCATAATTGTATAATAAAGGTATAAACTGTGGTTTAGAAGTCACAGATCGAGCTGCGTAGTCCCTCTGGTAATTGGAAAATAAACTATCAAAACTATGCATTTGTTTCCATTTACTCACATAGATAATGACAGCGCATTAGCTCAATAGTTGAACATGAGAACCTTATCAGATCATCTTAAGTAAAACGATTACGTTATATTAGGTCTGCTTATTTCATGGCTTAATTCTGTCTTCTCAAAGCCAACTGAAGTCGGTAACATGTAAAAAAGAATAATAGTGACATAGTATGCTTATATAAATAAGGCCAGTGGGGGGAATTTCGTGGATGACAAAAACCATACAATGTGTGCATAATTCATAAGAAAATACAGTAGGGAATCTAAAGTTGCTTCTTAAAGGCATAAATACAGAAGTTCAAAATATTCAAGGATATGGTTTTGCCCTCAGATATGTTCTTGGGAGAAAAGCCACTCCTTCTTATGGTTACATCCCAAAGACCAGGTCCTCCTATGAAATCACAGTCAGGGACTCTGCCCATTTGGTGACAATGTCCTCCATGGCCCTGTCATTCATTGTCGAGTGCCCCTATGCCACACTGTGGTGCCCCTGACACAGCCGCCTGCCCCCTTCTCCAAGCGGCCTTCCTCACCACTGTGCAGCACGTGCCGTTTGAGGTGGTGCTGGTCAGTACTGGCTGCGGAACACGGCCTCCATCACCTGCTTTGGGCGAGGACCTCACTCGTTCTCTGCCCACTGCCTCATGCCACCCATCTTGGGTCTGGACCCTCATCCTCTGTCTCTACCAGCCCATTCAGACTCTTTAGTTTTCTTCCCGTTCTCTCCTCCACGAACCTCCCTCGCACCTCTGGGCCCTGGCCCAGAGTCCCCTTGTCTACCTGCAATCTGGCTTCATCCCACTGTGGCCCCATACCCTCTTTGGCCGGACCGAGACATCAAGAATGAACAGAAGAAAGCATCCCTGGCCAGTCAGCCACTATCCTTCATGTGGCCCAGCCATCACTGGGCCCTCTGTTGGACCTTTGAGACAGTACATATGAGGCAACTCAGGTCTGGCCGGGGGTCCACATAGGGGACCTACGAGTTTTTTCAAAGTTGTTGTAAGTGCAACATGTCACATAATGAGATAGGCAGCAAGGACTAGGTGTCCTAGCAGAGTGACTTCCTTTACATTACTAACCCATCTTCTACCTAAATCCAGAGTCCTGAGCTTCCAAGATAGCAGTGGCATGACTCCTATATCACCACCCTCACTTCCACGAGGCTACTGGCACAGACAGAAGGCCCACAGCTTCTCTAACACGCTGTACAGTAGGAAGAGAGGGGAAGAGTTGGCCAATAAAAGTCCGCAGGAACTGTTTGATAGGGTGGACACATACCTCTTGAAACAGTGAGCTGCTGTCAGGACCCAGCAACTACTCAGGAGGGTGGCTCCACAAAGGAGCCTGCCATGGCCATGGGACGACTTCAGCCGAAGGGAAACTTGCCAAGGCCAACCGCCCCTAGGAAGCAAGCAAGCACACATGAACCTGCAGTTGTCCTTGCGTCGACTCCCACTCCTGACACTGCTCGTGTGTCGGAGGAGGGCTGTACTACGTAGGGTTGTCACTGGCTGATGCTTTCTGAAATAGATCACCAGGTCTTTCTTCCGAGGTGCCTTTGGCTGGACTCAAACTGTCGACCTTAGGCTAGCAGCCGTGCTTCACTATCGCCACTACCCAAAGACGGCAGCCACAGATCAATGAAAAGCAAAGAAAAATACTGATTAGAGCCATCGTTTTGGATGCTTGGGGTTAATGATATGAAATGATTCTATGGCAAAAGCCCCTTCTTCTCGAGAAGGGTCCTTGCACAGCATTGGAAATTTGTTTATAGACATTTTTGTGCATCTCACCTACCCCTGACACTCTTGTAAACAGGTTTAGCCCTTTTTGCATTTCAAGCTTTAGATGGAAAATCAACTTTTCACTCAACTACTTCCCCTGAACAGTCTGAAGAAGTATTTAATAAACAAAGTATTGGGTGTTTCAATAATTAATAAACAAATAAAAATTGGATTAGCATGAATCATGAAACAAATACAGTCTAAATTAAATGAATATCTTTTCCAGATACTCGAGTATAAACCAACCCAAATATCATCTGAGGCACCTAATTTTACCACAAAAACTGCATTTAAAATGTGCTGGAAAACGGCTTATACACGAGTATATATGGTATCTTGTTGCTCTCACATAGTACTCCAGCACCATATTCATTTCATGAATCAGGGGATTGTGGTATAAGAGCATTGTCTACATAAATATAGATGAAAGTCACAAAGACCAAACTCACCACCACTGAGTCGACTCAGACTGACAGTGAGTGACCCTATAGGTCGGGGTCACTCTGTCCGTCGGGCTTCTGACGCTTTAGCACGCTTTATGGGAGTAGAAAGCTTTATCTTTCTCCCAAGGATCGGGTGGCGGTTTGGAACTACACCCCAACACTGTGCCACCAGGGCTCCTAAAATATATGTCAAATGGCAGTAGAATTTCAAAATAATCTGAACTTAATGTCGAAGATAAAAAATGGGTAAGATAAACCCCTTGTATAAGAGTAGACAACCCCAAATTTGTAACTCTATGTGTATACAAAAATTCCGTAATATAAAAAGAAAATCTCGTCTAGAGGTTTTTTTACCTTAAAGAATTTTTCCCACCAATGATCCTCTTCTGTCTACGGTGCAGTAACCTCAAACCACACACAGATGTAAGGGAATCTGAAGTAGAAACGGGTCATCCATTAAACTACCACATGTGGACGCAGGGATAAGAAACGTAAGTGATAGAGTGTTACTTAGTTATTCCCTCCACCTCTATTTTTAAAATACCATTTCTCTGCAAATTATAAAATACTTTTTCTTTTCAGAAAAGCAAAAGTTGTTGTTTAATTGGACCAATGTGACAATGATTTGCAAGCCAGGGAGGAACTGTGTGAGACTCCTACCATCCATGTCTAAGGTTTCACAGGCAGCTGAATGGGTCGGCCCCACCCAATACCTCATCCCTGTAGGTACCTGCATCGTCTCTGCTGAGGGCAGTAGCTGCGTCAGAGTTCCGCAGCAGTACGTAAATCAAGACAATTGCTTGCAAAGACAGTAATGGTCTGCATCACCTACTTTCCACCTGCAGCACTGGTTTAAGCCACATATGAAATGTAATTCAGGGGAGTAAAATACATTCAAGCAAAGCAACAGAAAGACATACTGTTTATAAGTAACCCCGGCATTGGAATCAGATAGTCTGCCGCTCGATAGTCACGTGCCATTGAATGAGTTTGCTAAGTAAGGGCAAAATCCTGGGATAAAAGTTTGATCTGACTTTGCATTGGCATACAGAGTATCCAAGAAAAGAGTTGCCCAACAGCAGTAGTGGTTAGCTCTTTGTGTACACAGATGTTAGCCACTAACATTTTTCTGTACTAAAACATCTGGATCTTTTTTAGCAGCTAATTCTTTGAACCACGGCAGGGTCAAATTGAATGGGCCTGGAGGAAATGGTTACTATCAAAGATGCCACAGCATTGAAACACAGGATGAAACTCAATGATGTTTGTTTTATGAAAGGTCATAAGTTTGTAATGGCATATGAGAGTTACATTAACAAGATATGTGAAACAGTGCTATACCAAAAAAGGTTGACTATAACAAGGTATGCCTAATTTAAAAAAATAACTATACCAGTAGGAGAATTTATGTAGGAATATTTTATTTCTTTGGAAGGGCAGATGGGTGCCGCAATGTACTTGCTGCAGCTCTTCTAGCTGTAATCTTTGAAATTCCCAAGGAATAATTATGTGGGACCACGCAGATTTCTGTCCTTTTCCTAATAAGTCTGGGTGAGAGAAAGTGGGGGAAGATGCTGATAGGATTATATGATTCCATTTTGAGTGGTTGCTAATTGTATTAATTGTGTTCATTGTGGTTGTAAAACTTTGGAACTCTAATATGGGAACTGGTTAATACTGACATCCTGATAGGAATAAAATGATCCCATTACCAGGATAGGAGCACATTATTTGAACCCCAAGATCCCTGCATGCTGAACCTCCTTAATCCAGGAGACAAAGTGGTAGCACCTGAGGAGTGCAGAGCAGTAGGACAGCCCTCAGAAAGAATGAAGCTCGGTGCCTTCAGGCAAGATGCTAAATTGCAGTGAGGTCCTTCAAGGATTGGAGAATGTAGGCTTGCTGACACACAGAGCTACTGTTCTGCACGTTAAAGCTAAGGATTATGGTTGAACTGACACGCCCACATGGGCATCTGTCAGCAATGCTAAATGAGTTTTGAAACACTGCCCAAGTATGACAGAGGCCAAAGTGCTGTGTGGCTGAGGCCAGTGACAACAGAGAGGTGTGCCTGTGGGCACATTTGAGAAGAGGCTGCCTTTTTTTTTTTAATCATCTTATTGGGGATTTGTACAACTCATCATAATCTATACATCCATCCACTGTCTCGAGCACATTTGTACATATGTTGCCATCATCATTTTCAAAGCATTTTCTTTCTACATGAGCCCTAGATATCAGCTCCTCATTTTTGCCCCTCCCTTCCCCACTCATGAACCCTTGATAATTTACAAACAATTGTTATTTTTTCAGGTCTTACACTGTCTGATGTCTCCCCTCACCCCCTTGGCTGTTGTCCATCCCCCCAGGAGGGAGATATAGGTAAGTCATTGTGAACAGTTCCCCCATTGTCCCCCCACCTTCCCCTTATCCTCCTGGTATGTCCACTGTCAATATTGGTCCCGAGGAGTTTATCTGTCCTATATTCCCTGTGTTGTCAGTTCTTATCTGTACCCATGTACGTGCTCTGGTCTAGCCCGATTTGTAAGGTAGAATTGGGGTCATGATAGTGGAGGTGAGGAAGCACTAAGAAGAGACTGTCTTGAGCAAAGCACTTTATCCTGAGCACTTCTGAACGTGAACTGTAACCTGTGAACTTCCCTAATAAGCCTCATAATCGTGCACATTGGTTGAGTTCTGTCTGGCCATTGTGATGAATTGTTATTGAACCCAGCAGAGAAACAGAGACTGCTGCTTGGTGTCAGAATTGGGAAAAGATTTGAAAGGTGCAAGCAAGTCTGACCTTCATCTCATAGGAATCAGCTTTGGGCTGTGGCTAAGTTCGTTTGATTATCCTTCCCACTTGATGGTTTTTCAAATCTCAGAGGCATGCCGTGAAACTCTGAGCGTGAGACCTTTATAGTGACACTGCAAATGATAAGATTGTAGAGAGACATGCTTCCAATAACTCTCCAAACCAAATCAATGCATGCAACACCAGGACAAAGAATGATGTCATACTGAGCAGGCAAGCCATAAAGTTGACATCATTCTTGGGCAGAGCTCCAGATAGTAAAAACCTTGACCTTACTTAAAGCCATGAAACCCACTGTTATTAAGGGAGTGGGGGAAGCAAATAGGAAACTGATTTTGAAAAGGATTACATCACATGGTTTGTATTTGAATCACCTTGATAGATGTCACCAGAGCCTGAGTCTCAACACATCAACAGGTTCATGAGTCAGACTCACACCACACTGGTCTGAGACTGAAATATTTTGATTTCAGGTATAGTGCCCAGGTGACAAAAATGTTTAAAGACTCAAATACTAACCAAATGGTTGAGAGTTCAAACCCACCCAGAGATGACATGGAAATTAAGGCAGAAAGCTTCTGAAAGGTCATGGCCTTGAAAACCCTCAAGGGCAGCACGATTGTGCACACAAGAGGTCACCATGAGTTGGAACTGACTTCATAGCCATGGACAACAACATCAACATTGCCTCAACGGCCAGAAGGCATTAGAGCAAATGCAGAAATAATGAAAAAACAAAAGCGTGGCATGGCACATTTTAAAGAAGGTTTATGTAGAAGATTAGAAAGGCCCTGGCAAATTTCTTTAACCTATTTTCTAGCGTGGAGGGGGGGGGGTTGGGTGGCGGATGTTAGTCAACCCATGACAGCCCTGCTGGTTTCTGCTTCAGTATGTTCCTGCTTTCTGGTTCTCCAGCCAACCACAGCCAACCACGTGAATCCACTCCTCTCCCTTAGATAATGCTCCAAGATGAGGAGCGGGGGCTCAGTCTCCAGAAAAGAATCCACTGAGCCATGTGTCAACACAATTAATCCTTCCTTTTGTTACAACGCGCTTGGCATTGGCAACTCCTTCAGAGCAACTGCGTAACAGTAATTTTTATATTCCATTTATAATTGCAGTTTAAAGAATTGAAAGGAATTTAATCAACTAAGTGATAATCAATATTTAGGGGGAAAATGGTTTACCAAGAAGAGGGGTACCCCCCAAAAAACAGAAATTTTTTCAAAGCTAGGTAGTTAACTTTTTTTTACACAATAACCTTATCACCTTCAAAATACTCCTGATCACACTTAATATATTTGTCAAATCTGTGATTCTATTCTTGGAAACATTTTTGAAACTCGTCGGTTTCAATGGCTGACACCACCTCCCTCGTTTTTTTCTTCACCTGTTCTAAGTCATCAAATCACTGTCCTTTCATGTACCTCTTCATTCATGGAACCAAAAAGAAGTCACATGGACTGAGGTCAGATGAGTAAGTTGCATGGGGCAAGAGAGGCATGATGTTATTTTTCGGTTAAAAACTGGTGCATTGAAATGGCTCTATGAGCAGATGCTCGTGGCAAAATCAGTCCTCCATCTGCCACAAATCAGTTCTTTTTTGTCACACACTGTTATGCAATCTTTTCAGAATCTCTAAATAGAAAGCTCAATTAACAATTTGACCTGGTGGAATGAACTCCATATGCACTATCACATCAAAAAAACAAATGAGCCTCATCTTGGTCTTTGAATTCACTTGAGGAGATTTTTTTTGGGTGAGGTGATGATGGCATCTTCCACTGGCTTGATTGATGTTTGCTTTCGAGTCATAAGAATAGCACCATGTCTAGTCACCAGGAGTAGTAACCTTGGAAAAAAAAGTATGGGTCCCTTCTGAGCTGCTCTTTCAAAGCACAGCATGTTTCCTGGTCAATCAGAACCTGAGGCACAACTTTTCAGTGACCCTCTAATCCCCAAATCTTCCATAAAAGTTCATTGAACCAAGCTCTAAGATAGTCAGATGAACTTCCCTACCTCGTCAATGGTCCATCATGGGTCTTTGAGAACAAGTGCATGAATTTTGTTGACATATTCGTCTTTTCAGAAAGTTGATAGATGTCCAGAGCAAGGTTTGTCATAGATGACATTTCACCATTTTTGAAATGAGAAAACCACTGGTAATCTTGAGTTTTTCCCTAAGTGCTGTCTTTGTAAACTGTGTTCAACATCACAACTGTTTCTGTGGCATTTTTCCCAAGCAGGAAACAAAATTTCACAGCTGCATGCTGTTCTCCTAAATCGGCCATCACTAAAAATGAAGTTCAAGTGAAACTGCTTTTAAGAAAAAATTCACTATGACCAGAGAGAACCTTCCCAGGCAACGCCACTGGGTGCACTAACTCAGAGAGAATTGCTCTATGCTCACCTAGCAGGAAAAATGCATATGATGAAAACTCCACCCAGTGGAACTGTTTCTGGGTACCCCCTCATATATATAAATATGTATAATGAATAGAACATAAAACAAAGTACAAAGTCTTTTCCTCTGCACCTTAGATGGGAAAATTTTATTTACAACATCCAATTCATCTGTTAGCCTTTTACAATCCTTACAAGAGGTTAGAAAAAGAAAATGCTCGGTTACAGTTTTAAGACAACCCAATGTATCGTAATAATGAACATTTAGCCCAGATAAATAATTATTTTATCCATAAAATATGACCAGGAATTTCTCCATATATGTTTCTTTTGGACTTTAAACAACTTTTCTATTTTTTAAAACAGAACCACCTACTTATCGCATCATACCAAAGACCACATTTCATTTTCCTTATTTTTTTTTAAATTTCAGAAGATAGAACCTACATAATGTCATTTTCATTTTTAAATCCATTTCAAAATGATCTCTGTTCTTTTAAAAAGAATTACAATAAGTGAAATAAGTGCCTTTCAATGATTCATCCTTTCATCTCATTTCTATTTTAATGAAACTTGTTTTTTAAAGATAACGTATCTGGCCATTTTTATTACATTTAGAGAAGGAATGGTATGGAATTGGCTGTAAATATAAAAAGTGGAGAATTCTGGGGACTGTACAAAAACCAAACCCAAACTACTACCATGCAGTCGATTCTGACTCATAGCAACCCTCTCTGAGGTCCCACAACTGTAAATATTCATGGAAGCAGGGAGCCTCATCCTTCTCCCAAGGAGTGGCCAGTAGGTTTGAATCTATGAACTTGTGGTTATCAGCCCACAGCACCACCAAGTCTCCTTACCAGGAACTACAAGGTACTGTAAATCCACTCAAGCCTCTGAATCTTGTGCTCATGATAAGCTTTAACATGGCCTTTAAATACTAGCACAAGATACACAGTGATAGTATATTTTCTTGTTGCATGAGATTTTTGTTATCAAAGTACTACACACAAAGGGGGTTCAACAGTTGATGGAAAATGGAATTGAAAGATGATAGAAAATCGCCATCAACTTTTTGCAGTAGTTGTATAGTAGTGAACTGGGGATGTATATTCTTTGCTTTGTATAGGACCTCAAAGGCTGCTTACCTTTTTTACTGCTAGCTGATGTTTTTTTGCCAAAGTAATCACAGATAACTCCTGCATCTTCACTGTGGCGACAGTTGTGTCTTCCAATATCCTGTTTAATGCAGTCAGCCAACGATCTCTCATTTCCCGTGCACTTCACATTATCCACATGGATGGGTCCTATGCCTTCCCCAAAATAAGCCATGGTTCTTGCTCTGGCGGGACCCCTGGAAACAGAGTATTCTTGAACATGTGGAGATTCAGT
>NW_022109827.1:1284269-1286042 GCF_000313985.2 Echinops telfairi | reverse complement strand
TAGAGAGCTAAGTGTGAATCCCAGTTGCGTCACTTACAAGTTATGAAAACTTAAACAAGTATGCAACCTCTCTGGCGAAGACCAGTAGGCAAGCCTCATCGGTAAACTGGATATAGCAGCAACTACCTCATTTGATTATGAAGATTAAATGAAACAATGCCTTGTACATAGCTATATCATTCAGCATCAGTATAACTTAGTTATTACTGTAGTTATTAAATTGATTGCATTTAAACATACAGGAATTAAAAGGGAGGGCTTGTGATCAGAGTGTGACATTTGGGCGTGGGGACTGGAGATATCATTATCCACCAACGGGGGAACCATTGCCTTTGTCATCCTCATTCATCTCTATACAAACCCAGCGAAACCACCTGGGCTTCTACATCTCCAACAGCAAAGGTCTTTCCTGCAACCGCCATGGGCTGTTGGGTCAGTTTCGGTGCCAGGATGTTAAATTCACAGAGGCGCCTGCAAGGCAGAGCAAGAATCAGAGGGCTCCTCCAGTTCCTCATGCTCACAAGAGGTCTGAGGCTGTCTGAAGGTGAAAGGGCACCGAGTCCCCATGGTCTGGATACAAATGAAGATCTACAGTGGGGCATTGGAGATCCGCTGCTTGCTTACCAAGAACAACGCTGCCAAACTGATTGATAGGATTATAAGAATTACCTAGCATCTCATACTTTGGCACAGAGACTAGGTTTGGCCTGGGAATGCCCAGGGGAATCTGAAACCAGTGGCCTTAACTATACAGGGAAATGGTCTGGGGGCACTGTAGTGGAGTTCTTCTTATTGCTTGTCTTCCCTCAACTCTTGGCAGTGAGCTGCACTCCATAACCCACGCTGGGGAGGATAGGTTTGCTTGGACAAAGAGTAGAGCCAAGAAGCTTGTATGAAACTACCTTCTGCGGCTGCCTGCCGGCCTTCTTCCTGCACTGAGGGAGGGACAAGTAGAACCTAAGGAAGTCTATGTCTAGTGCCTACTTGCTTGTCCTTCTCATAGCCTTCCATAGGGGACCCATCTGATGAAGGAACGTTGTCATAACATTTCTTCCCCTCTTCTTTGTGGAAATGGTCAAGGTGGGTGCTCTGCTTTTTGACTTATACTAATGTTTGGGAATCTCTGCATTCCCCAGAGGTGGGGCCAACCTCTGCCTCAAGGGGACCACTCACTGAGCCCAGACCCTGGGTTGTGCAAATGACTCATAGAGTTGATCATTGTAAACAATTAAATGTCTTCTTAGGAAGTTGGGGGGGGGGGATTAAAAAGGACGATGTGAGAACAAAAATGCAAACAATCAGCAAACAGACCACGCTAGTATATATGCTTTAAAATATCATCACTTCATATTTTTCTTTGGCAGCATTTAGTTTTTCATTTCCAACCTAGGAAGACAGCTATTACATATTTACTTGTGTTCATATGCACACCATATGCAAAAGGAGCACTAGGATAAAAGACAATTCCTAGTAAAACATTTGGAAGAATGGCAATCATCGAAAGCTTCAAAGTTATTTACCTTCCAGACATTGAATGACAGAAAAACCTTCATTAAGCTCTGGCAGGAAGACAAAGTAAAATGTACATCCTGCTTAGAGGCACTGCTGTAGCACATTCTCCGAATGTGGGCTGCTGAGCAAACATATGGGGCGGCCGTCCACAGCCTAGACTAAGTGCCTGTAGTCTGTCTACTGTTCTTCCAAGTGCGAATGTCAAATTAAAAAAGAAGGTTCAGCGTCCAGTTTCAGAGCTACTTTCTGTTCTGATAACCA
>NW_022109827.1:1278591-1280002 GCF_000313985.2 Echinops telfairi | reverse complement strand
CTGGTCAATACTTCACTTTTTACATAGGTCACAATTTTTGTAAAAGTTATTCGTAGTACTTTTATTTGGTTTAATTTTTTTAGGTTAAGAGACCCTGTGAATGAGATTATTCTTTTTATTTTCTAGATAGAATGCAGAAGCAGTAATGGTTCCTTTAAAGAATTTTATTTTGTTAAATGAATAGACATTTCTAATGACTTTCCAGGGGGTTGCCTTGAGCTGTCCGGGTAGACAATCACCCATGCCATTCACATAACAATTCTTCCTTTACAACACTACGACCTCAACTCTTTCTTGTTCAGCATATGAACAGCAGCAAAACAGACACCAGTTCACAGTTTGAACATGTTGCTCAATGACATCGACTGCATTCTTCAAGTTGTGCAACTACTTACTCTTAGCCTTTCGTCATCGTTCCTCCTTATAACAAATTCCCAGTCCCTTAAGATGCCTATCTAATTTTTCAAACTGCTGTGATTAATTGGACCCCCTGTAGATAGTCCTTAAAAGAGCATAATGCTCAAAGCAGACTTTTTCACTAGTTCAACTAACCTATTAAATGTGGTTTGGGAGAAAGATGAGGCTTTCTACTCCCGTAAAGATGTACAGTCCCGGGACATCCGCAAGGAGAGTTCTAGTCTATTCTGCAAGGTCATTCTGGATTGAAACCATCTCGAGATGGCAGTGAGCTTTAGTGTAGCCACACACACAAACACACACAGCAAAATACATGGTGCTAACTAAATGTCTTTTAATTCAAACGCCAGAAACCCAAACTAGCATTTGCATAAAAAACGGAGTTCAGAAGGAAGAAAGGAGTGGGAAAGAACAAAAGGGAAAATGCCTCCCATTGAGTCAATGAAGTGAGGAACTGGAAGGGTCCTGTAACATGGAGGAGCCTGCACTAGATGAGTAAATTGTCAAACGGAAGACTAATGTGCTCTGTCAGCTCTCCGGGAAACTATAATATAATGTTCAGGGAAAAACAGTTAAATTGACATTTTAAAGAAATGTACAAGTTAAGAAAAGAACAAATAAATAGCATTGGCAATCTTTTTTCCTTAGATTTAATTATCAATTTTTGGTGTATATTTTGTTTTTAATCACTTACATATCAACTAAAAGAGCGAGATACTTAATTTTGATTTCTTTTCAAAGAAACATTCCTAACACACAGTTCAAGAACAATCCCATATGGATTCACACAAAATTCAAATAGAATGGCTTTTCCGGCACAGCTATGTAGTCCACCTCGATACATTTAACTGCTCCCAACACATTCACTATCAGCTCTTCAAAACTGTGTGTTTGCATGATAAATCTTGTCAGACATTGTGTAATGCATCAGTGAATTTTTTGTTCATGCTAAGCATCTATACATTAATTACCATTCATATTTACTGGGTTTTCT
>NW_022109827.1:1275694-1277191 GCF_000313985.2 Echinops telfairi | reverse complement strand
AAAGGCAAACCACCAGGCCCTTTGCCTGAGGTGCCTCTGGGTCAGTTTAAATAGCCAGCAGGTGATCAGTTAGTACAGTAGTTGTGAATTTAACCATCTGTGCCGCTGAGGCTCAGTAAAGTGAAATTACGTGGCATTGCTCTTCTACACATAGTCCTTATAACTCCCACCAAATGATTGGGGAGACCATACAAATGGGTCAAAATTCAAAACCCACTGCCATCAGGCGAATTCCAACTCATAGCAACTCTAGAGCGTAGAGGAGAACTGCCCTTGTGGGTTTCCAAGACTGTAACTCTCTTTGGGAGTAGATACTGATAGAGGGGACTGGTCAATTTTGCCATTTAAATGGGTGTAAAACAACAAACCATTTCAGAAGCAGGAACAGGAATCCTAGTGCCATCAAGAAAGAAGAGCAGCCAGTGCTGCAAGTGGTGCAGGCACCAGAGGCTGCAGCACAAAGACCATGAGACAGAGCCGAGGAGTGGCACTGAGACCACGAGGAAGGAACGAGTAATGCTGTGTAGCTTTCAGCAGGAGACTGGTTTGCAGAGTGTGGTGCCCTTTGGGTATTTATCAGCTTTAAAGGAACTTTCTAACACTTGCCCAAGCCAGACAAGGCCAGCAGGTCATGTGGCTGAGAGGCCGAGAACCAAAGAGAAGCATGCCTGCCAGGAAGGCTGACAAGAGGCATTGGGGGCAAAAGAACTCCATCTTTGACATTCTGTAACCTGTAGTGTCCCTCATAAACCCCATAATCACAAGGATGGGCTGTGAGTGCTGTGTGGCTTATTGCACCCAGCAAAGAAGCAGAGTGCCATGAGCGAGATGGGTGGGGTCAGAAGAGTGTAAAGAAGGTAGAGGTGTACCTGTCATGCCCCACTCGTGTGGATGGAGGAGTTCAAGTGTGATCCCCACTCCACTTCCAGACTCTGACACCCAAATGAGGAACTCCATATATAGAGCGTGAAAACAAAAAGGATGGAAGGCCAAGCCACGTGTCTATCTGTGAGCTCCTCAACGTGCTCCAAGGCTTCTCTAATTTATTATACAGTAATAGAACCCTTTACAGCAAAAAACACGAGTTGAAGGAGAAAAAAATACTCTATTGTTCTCTGGAACCAAATGAAAACGAAAAAAGAAAAAGAAAAATACTGATATGCCATTAAGACAAGTTACTTCTAAGTCTTTCTCACTACATCATTTCTTTAATCTTTAAAACAATTCAGTCCTAGAGTGTTGGGCTGCTGATCGTAAGGTGAGCATTTTAAGGGCACCAGCCACTCTGCAGCCTTGAAACATAGAGGGTCATTTCCATTCTGTTCCGGGAAGTCACCAGGAGGTGGAGTCGACTCAATGTCAGTGAGATTGGTTTTCTGGGTTGTTTTTGAGAGTTCATTTTTCATGTTTGGCCTGATGTGAGGGAGAGATTGGGGATCCTTATGGACAGTTTCAAGAGGCCTTGTGGTGGCATTGGCTTAGTGTCGGGCTCCTCCC
>NW_022109827.1:1272959-1274373 GCF_000313985.2 Echinops telfairi | reverse complement strand
CCCATTGGTAGACAATGGGATATCTCCTCACAGAAGGGTCACAAGGAAGGGACAAGCCAACCAGGGTGCAGTACAGCGCCGACAAAACATACATTTCTCTAGTTCTTTACTGCTTCCTCCCCCACCCCTACTAGCATGACATATCCAGCTAGCCCAGAGCATGTACACTAGTACACAGACAGGAGGTCTCACCACAGGGAATCCAGGACAGATAAATCCCTCAGGAACAATAATGAGAGTACCAATACCATGAGGGTAGGGGAAAGGCGGTGGGAGAAAGGGGGAACCAATATCAATGATCGACATATAACCCCAGATACAACACCCAGGATAGAAAACAACAGAAATATGGGTGAAGGGAGACAGCAGATGGTGTAAGATATGAAAGTAATAATTATTTATAATTTATCAAGGGTCATGAGGGTGAGAGGGTGGGGGAGGAAAGGAAAAAAATGAGACACTGATACCAAGGACTTAAAGTAGAAAGAAAATGTTGGAAAAGGATGATGGCAACATATGTACAAATGTGCATGACACAATGGATGTATGGATTGTTATAAGAGCTGTAGGAGCCCCCAATAAAATTATTTTAAAAACAACAAATAAAAGTAGAACAAATGGGGAAAAATTGTCTTTCCACTTATATGTCCTTACCCTATTTTCTTCATATGCTCAAGAATACAGTGAGTGTTTAGGTATCATTTCAATAACTCATGAGTCTCTTGAAAGGTAAGATTGGCATGACATAATTCACCATGAAAAGGTGCTGAACTACTTAAACTAAGGAAAGAAACATTATTAACCGTAAGCTATATTTGATTATTTTCCTATTAGAAATAGAAAATTCATTTGATATGTGACATAATGTGCATTTCTTAAGAGAAGCTAGAACATTTTAAATAGACTTGACTTAGGACGTCTTGATAATTCTGAATCAAGTCAGCATGCTGCCATGAATTTTTCAATTGAGTGATGGCATTTCATTTTAGGTAGGAAATAACTCACTAGAAACAGCCTTGAAAGAAAGAAAGATGTCCATCAGGTAACCCACGTAAATAATTATGGTTTCCTTACTTGTAACCAAGTTGTCGACAGATGACAGCTGCATCCTTATCAGTCCATCCATCATCACAGATTGTTCCCCACTGGCCATTGATGAAGACCTCCACTCGTCCTTCCTTCTTATTTTCTCCATCCATCAGTCGGATAGGAAAACCTAAGTCATGATTCAACAACATTAGAAAAGCCAGAACAAGCAAGCTGATGCTAAACATGAGTGACTACAAAATAGCTTTTCCTTTCAGAAATCATCAGCTATAAAGTCCTCTGGGCAGTCCCTGTCAGGGGGGCCGAGCTGTGTGGAGCTTTGCAGAGCTGTGGGACATTAGAGTCGTGGGTTGCGGGTGAGGACAAT
>NW_022109827.1:1265264-1272557 GCF_000313985.2 Echinops telfairi | reverse complement strand
TGTCTGGGAACACAGATGTGAAAAATGGCATGTCTACTGAGGACGGAGGTGGGAAGGGGTGTGCTTGACTGAAATGTCCATCAGTGATTGCAGTGCACTGACTCAAGCCTAGTTGGGGAAAGTGGCTAGCTTTCTCCTTGAGGTCTGCCAGGTAAAACATTTATAATGGTTTAAGGACAGGCCAATTGAGCCAGCGGTCATACTCCGGAGTAAATTTTGAGAGAGAAAAAAAGATGTCAACAAAGAACCGTTTCAATATGTTTTGCAGTCTTAAGGTCAAAGGAACGCATCTTGTTCATCTCGGTGTCTCCAACACTTGGAAACATGTCTAGCAGACAGAGCGTGTGCAATAGCTGTGAATGTTGGAACTAAAGAATGAATAAAACTTACGGTCTCCTCGCAACCCTCTAGGGCAGAGTAGACCTGCTCACAGAACTCCTGAGAAGGTACATTTTTGCAGGAGAAAACAACTTCACCTTTCTTTCTCAGAGCGGCTGGTGGATTCAAACTGCTGCTCCTTCCTTCAGCAACCCAAGATAAACCCACATATAATTGTGAATTATTTTACTACCACTAACTTCTAAATAATAAAAGGACATTAAATGATAATAAAATTGAATAACAAAAGGACATTTTAAAAAGGACATTAGATTGGTGTTGTTTTTGTTTCATCTATGAACATGGCTAGAAATGTGTACTCTAAAGCTCAAATTTTTAGGGAGGAACAGATAGATACATCCTTGACATAAATGAGTAACCCGAAAGAGCCTGAAGAGCCCTGGTGGTGTAGTGATTAAGAGTTGGGCTTCGATCCACATGGTCAGCAGTTTGAGACCACCAACAGCTCTAAAAGAGAAAGACTGGGCTTTCTACTCCCATAAACAGTTACCGTCTCAGAAACCCACAGGCCATCACTATGAGTCAGCACTGACTCAATGGATGCGAGTTTGGTTTGCTTTTTTTGAATGAGCCTAATGCTTATGACAACGAATAAAGAAAATGGGAGAATTAATGACTTTGGCTTATAGTGTTGCCAAATACATTAAATATATCATCAATTTCCAAAACAGGGAAGTACTGTATTCTATCTTGGAAGAAATATACACAGAAGGCTCCCTAGAAGCAAAGGTGATTGGACTTTGTCTCGTGTACTTTGGACATGATACCAGGAGGGGCCAGTCCCTGAGAAAGGACGTCAGGCTTGGTAAAGACAGCTAAAAAGAGGAAGAGCCTCAGCAATATAGAATGGCACCGTGGCTGCGACAATGAGTTCAAACATAACAATGAATATGAGGACGGTGTATGACCAGGTCGTGTTTCATTCTGTTGTACACCGGGTCTTCTTTCAAGGCGCATAGAGTTTAAATGCTTGTAGTCATGAAATTAAATCTGGAAAATTAGAATGTACTAATACTTAGGATTCTTCTTCTTTTTTAATATAATACTTTCCTCATTTGAGTAATAAAAGTAAAATTTGATAACTCAAAAATGTTTGGGAAAACTAAACAAGTATACAACATATTTAATTTTATATCCCAAACTGTTTATGAGAGTTATATTTTCATTTTTTCTCTAACCATGATTGACTATATCAAAATTAGAAAACATATTCTGACTCATCCTGACCCTATAAGACAGAATAGAACTGCCCCTGTGGGATCCCAAGACTGTCAAACCTTTATGGGAGCAAAAAGCCTCATCCCTCTCCCATGGAGGAGCTGGTGGGTTCAAACTGCTGACAGTTTGGTTAGCATTCCAACTCATAACCCACCATGCCACCAGGGCTCCAGACAAAAGGTGAAGGATAGCATTCAGCTGAGTTAAAATTCTAACACTGTACTAAAGAATTAAGAGGCAAGCTCATTTTAAAGAAATACTTGATGGGACATAATATTTGGACTGCTACACTCTATGCAGTATTAAAATGAGAAATCCACAAGTTTACCACCCCAGAAATAGCCCACACATTTATATAGACATTAATTGTGTTCTTACTAGGATTCGTTTTGCTGATCTAGACAGTTGTTCTTGAATACTCCACCTACCAAATTTCCAAAATTAAAAAATGTCATTTGAACTTCAACTCATCTTAAAAATAGTTTCACATACCTTTAAAGATCCAGAATTTACACTTCAAATAACTGAAAATAGTAGTAGTCTAGTAGGTTATTATTGTACTGCCAAAGAAGTACAAACAAATCTCTTCTGTTTCTCCAAAAATGTTGTTCATGTCACTATTCTAGGACCTTATCTAAGCTTCGTTTTAAATATGTAATACTGTCTAATAAGCAAGGCAACAATGATTTTTCTGCGTTAAAGAAATAGTAATATGATTCTGTGTCAAAAGAATATTTGGCTCAGACAGAATGTTCTTCAGACAAATGATTTTAGTTAATAGACACATTACTGAGATTAGAACCGATGAGGTTTGTAATAATGATGACATATTTTATTAATAATTATTACCATCCACTTTTGAATATTTAAAACATACATCCAGAATGTAGAATTAAAAAGACTTTCAGGGGAACTGAAAAGATGAGCTGTCCTCACCATATGGATATATTTAACCTCAGGCTGTCAGAGAACTCAAATCACACAGTATGTTGTCATCTATGTTCCAGAGGAAGCAAACCTGAAGAGAACAGACCTGAGCCAAACACATGCTACCTACCTGAGGCTGAGAGGGCTCGTTTTTAGTAAAGAGGTTCTATCTCCCCCAGCCATTCATTGTAAATTCTCAATAAGAAGAAGTGGGTAAGGAAGAAGGGTGGGGGGAATTAAAAGAAAGAAAACTAGAAATGTGGTCTCCAAGAGATAGTTTAAAATGTATTTCTGCTTGGTATCATTAGTTTCAGTGAGTTACCATGACCTACAGTTTACACTGTAATGAGGAATCAATCATTTCATGTTTGGAATATTCAAAAAGGGGATCAAATGGTTTTTCTATTTTTAGAACCCAGAAGATTTGTAGTTCACAGTCTCAAAACAGAAGGATACAAGAGGGGTTTGAGCAATTGACAATGGCAACTAGAAAGGTTAGATAGGAAGCGGAGGGGCTGGTGAGCTTAATAGGGAACGAGCAATTTGAAAAATAGGATGGTGAAAATGGTCACACAACTTGAAAGTAATCTATGCCACTCAATTGCAGAGGAAGAAACTGCTGGATTGGCCTAAGTTCTGCTGTGTATGTTTTAAACAACAGCAACTTAAATAAATTATGAAAAAAGAAGGGAATTGTTACTACCATGAGGAGAAAAGGACAGGGCACCTGTGGTTATTGTAGCTCAACTTCATTCATTCACAAAAATAAGTGTGCCGACATAAAAGGGAACTATGGTAGCATCATCCCGGCAAATACTCTGCGCATGTCATTCCATACGGTTCATGGTTAGTTCCTTCTGCCCTCCTTGTCAGATGTGAAAGATTGTCAGGTTTGTTGAGAATGCCAATGATGCTCTCTGCTCACGGGGGCCGGGAGGTGGGGGTCTCCATCTGTAAAACGCTCAGGGTTGTTGGAGGAATTACAGACTTTTCCTCAGTCTGTAATTCTGAAGGGTTTGGGAACTGCGGAATAGCAAAAATCCCTGAGGAATTTCTAGAATATTTTATCAAGCTGAGTAGACTATTAATTCCAATGGAAGGTTAGTTTAGGAGCACACTCCGAGGGTCTGCAGCTACCAAGATGGCAGTGTTGGAAACTCTATGGGCCAATTCTATTCTCCCACTATGAGCTGGGACCTACTAAGAGGCAACAGGAAAGACCCAGGAACCCCCAGACTAATGAAGAAATGAATGGGAGACTAGGGGTGGTTATTCTCTCTTTCTTAATACTTTAACATTGTTCCTCCAGCTCATTCAAGTCAACGGTAGATCAGATAACTACGAGATAAGGGTATAGACACAACAGCTTCTTTATTTCCCCTTGGAGATATACGCAATTACAAACATCTGGGGGAGGAACTCGGGCTCCTAGGTAAGGAAAAAGAGGAAGGGACAAAAATTCATAAGACTGGTCGGCAGCTTCAAAAGGTTACTTTTCTCAGCAGTTCAAACTTAAAAATCGAGAATTTCAGCAAATGTGCTGTAAAAAGAGGTCAAAAGAGAAACATTTTACACTTCAGACCACACTGGACGCACAGCGGCTGATCGGTGACAGATGCTGGAGAAGTGTGGCTGGGTCCTCACCCTGAGAAAGTCTGTGTCCCTGGCCGGCCGGGTAGCAGGCGATGCCAACATCTTCCCGGTGGCTGCAGTCGTGTGCTCCCCACTGTCTCCTGGAGCACTGAAGGACACTGGTCTCCTTTCCCGAGCAGCGGACATCATCCAGCCAAATGGGCCCGGTGCTGTCTTCAAAATGGCTTGCTGAGGCCTGTTTGCCGTATCTGCGGCAACAACATAAGCATTTTGCACTGAACGGCAGTCTCTTGTTACAAGGATCCACAAACCATAAGCCAAGCAACCTAATGTGGGGACTTGATTCTAAAAGCAGTGGTTGCTACATCCCCCCTTTAAACCATCTTAGCAGTTTATATTAATTTAGTGGGTAGCTAATGAAGAATTAGCTCTTGCTAATTCATTCTTGCACTCACTCACCTATTAGAGAGAATGGAGAAAAAAAAATCTCAAATTCCTAAAATCGGTATACTTCCAGAGAGAGAACTCCCTGAGCTAGAAAGTAAGACTGATTCTCGGATGCGTGACTGTAAGCAGCCATCTGAGTTCATTTCATCCACCTCATTTAGGCCTTCTCTTAAGACCTAATGATTTCGAGAAGGTGCCTTGATGGCAACATAGGTTATGTATTGGACTGCTAACTGTAAGGGCAGTAGTTTGACCCCACCAGCAGAAATCCCCATCGGATTTCTCCCTCAAACATGTTCCATCTGGAAACCCCAAAGCGGCAGCTCTACCCTGTCCTGTAGGGTTCCAATGAGTGGAAA
Organism: Echinops telfairi; assembly: GCF_000313985.2. Taxonomy (NCBI): domain Eukaryota; kingdom Metazoa; phylum Chordata; class Mammalia; order Afrosoricida; family Tenrecidae; genus Echinops; species Echinops telfairi. The sequence continues at coordinate 1,267,614 of NW_022109827.1, read as the reverse complement.
TGGACTTGATGGCAATGATCTGTAGGCTGACTTTTAAAAACCCAGAAAACCAAACCTCACTGCCCTGGCATCAATTCTCACTCAGAGTGACCCAAAAAGGCCAGAGTGGAACTGCCCCTGTGGGTGTCCGAGACTGTAACTCTTGACCAGAGTAGAAAGCCTCATCTTTCTCCCACGTTGGTTTGATACAGCTATCAAAGAGGCATTTCCTGCTCCAAAATGAAAGGTATGTATTAGCAAGTGATTCCTACTTGCTACTACTCCTAATCTACGATGACCTTTGGGTTCAGAGCCAAGCACTGATAGGTATTCTATATATAATGCATTACCTGTAGAAATAGGAAAGAATTGCAAAAATAAGAAATAAAATAAAAATCACCCTGCCTCTTCTTTCGTCCTTCCATTAATTTTGTTTTCTTCTGTTCTGCAAAATCGAAAACTCCAAAAATCACTGAACTAAAAATTCTTTAAGTTATAAGAGTCTATGGAGTTCAAATTTTCCTCATAAATCTTATACTAATCTTTTACCTCACTATGTGATTTTATGATTTCTGTACTAAGAATGGAAGTCCGTTGGGTGGTGCAAATAATTAAGTGCTTGAAAAGTAACCTACAGGTTGGCCATTTGCATTCACCCAGAAACGAATGTACTCATTGCACTGCCAGAGAAAATTCAAGGTATGGAAAATCATGTGCATTTAATTTTCATGACCGAATTATTTATAATAGAACTTAAACTAACCAAAATATTAAGTAAATCATGGCATAAACATTGGATGGGTGTTTTATCATTAAAAATCATGACTATGTAACAATATAAAGTGAAAAATAAGCAGGAATACAAAATTACATGTCCTGAATTTTCAGTGGTCGCTGGTGGCGCAGTGGTTCTGTGTTGGGGTAGGACTCACAAGGTCAGCAGTTTGAAGCCACCAATTCCTTAGGAGAAAGATGGGGCTTTCTACTCCCTTACAGAGTTATAGCCTCAAAAACCCACAGGGGTAGCTCTAGCCTGTCCTACAGAGTTGCTGAGTCAGCATCGTCCAAATGGCAGCAAGTTTTGTTGTTAATCTTAACACTGTATCTATGGTTATAATCCCATTTGGGAAGGGTGGTATTATGTTAATGGATGTGACTAGTGGAGGGTGTGTTTTAAGTCAATCTCTCTCTTTTTTTTTTTTTAAGTCAATCTCTTTTTGAGAATTAAAAAGAGCTTAAGCAAGCAAAAGGGAGAGGCAAGGATATGGAGAAGACCATGCCATGGAAATTGAAGATGGCCCAAGAGCACCCTGAATTTGGACTTCTCGCATCCCTATAAAGCTATATGTGAGAAAAGAAATTTCCATTTGTTAAAAACAAAAAAAAATTTACATGTTCACTTCTACCACCGATAACAAGTTTCAAACCTAAGTTGTAATGGTAATGGTTTGCTAGTGAACAATGATAGCTATTTTCTTTTGTTTTCTCTTTCCCAAATGTTCTTTAATTTTAATATGACTTTTATAAATTAAGGGAAAAACCTGTTTATACAAGGCCTTGACTAAGCATGAGTAAAGGTATATTTTTAAGGTTTAGTGAATTAGCTCTATTTCATACTAAAATGAAATAATTTTGCCAATAGTGGTAAAGATTGAGCCAATTACTTTAAGCATGACGCAGAAGTATAGAAAACAAAAAGAGAGGACATCAGGGGCCCCATTTAAATGTTAACTCAAAGACATCGTTTGCAGTTATGTTGACCTATTTAAGTCTTTATTCTGGAATGTATTATGTGTGTGATGTGAACTATATTAACTAAGTGTAGTACTCAGCTTTCAGAACAATGAGGGCAAGGGTGTGTTCTGAGGTCATCTCGTGATAAAACCAAACCCAAGCCCAACTCATTGCCATCAAGTTGACTGCAACGAATCATGACCCTGTCGATCATAATATAACTCCACACTGGGATTACAAAGCAGAAGAAGACTGCCACATTTTTCTCAACAAAGTAGCCAATTGCCTACCTTTTAATTAGCAGCCTCGTGGTTAACCACTGCACCACCAAGGCTCCCATCTCATGATAAGAGGTGGTGTTCTCAAATAAAATCAACAATTATCATCACATTCTGAGTGCATCAGAATAAAGTGACCCTTTAGAGCATTCAACGTTACTTGAATAAACACAAAGAGCTCTAGCAGTCATCCGTGACATCAATCAGTTCTTCAAGGCAGGAGTGGTGAAGGGGAAGAACATGGAGAAACAGTAGATCTGAGTCATAATCTTAGAAATGTAATGATTATTTACTATGGTATTGCCATGGATAATGGATGGGTGGGTAGAAGGAAGGAAGGAAGGATGAATGGATGGAAG
>NW_022109827.1:1263010-1265164 GCF_000313985.2 Echinops telfairi | reverse complement strand
TGGATGGATGGATGGATGGATGGATGGATGGATGGATGTTATTAGCTGCCATTGAGTTGGCCCTAACTCATGGTGACCACATGCACAATGGAGTGAAACACTGCCCCGTCCTAAACCACCTCCCTGATGGTTTTCAGATTAAACCATTGTGATTCATACGATTTTCACTGCAAGTTTTTGAAAGTAGATCACTTGGCCTTTCTTTCTAAACTAGACGCTCCGCTGAAACCCACACAGCATTATAGTAACATGCAAGCATCCACAGATGACGGATGGTGGCTGTGAATGAGTTGCGTTAACAAGCAATCAAAACTGTGTCTCTTGTAAAGAAGGTGGAAATTCTACCAAATTGTTTCCAGAAAGATAGAGAGATAGACAGATAAATGGATAATCCATACAGAGAACATGTATTTTTAGTGTTAATGGAAATCACACATAGAGATTAGAAAATGAGACTTCTAAAAATATAATTTGGAATTCGGATGAATCTTACTTAAATCCCAGCTGTCGGCAAACCACATATGTGTTCAGTTCTGTCCAGCCATCATCACAGACAGTGCCCCACTGTCCTTTGAAATACACCTCCAAGCGACCCTCGTGGCTGCCTTTCCCACCTATAAGTCTGATGGCCCCATCTGTGATGAGAGAGACAAGGAGACTAAGCAAACCAATTCTCCAAGAAAGAAAAGCAGCAATTTCATTTCACTAGAGAGATCACCATATTCAGGCCTCTCTCTGAGTCTTCTGTAAAATGTGTAGTAGGAATGTGCTCTATGAAGACCTGAAACCTATGAATAGTTTCTGAAGTTTGAGTTAACACATATTTATCCGGACAAAATTACCTTTCTTTCTGTTATATATAGTATAAATAAATATATTATGATATAATTCCAAAGTAGCTACTTACATTCCATCATATTAAATATTTGGGAAATGTCCTATAGTGAGTAGCTTCAGTCTACTCATGTCTGAGCAACAATGGCCATTTAAATTTAAAAACCAAACTGAAAACAGAAAAAAAATGTAATCGAACAAAAGTGATCCAAAATTATTTTAACCACAAATGGAAAAATTATTGCACTATGAGGACAGAATTAGCTGTTTGACATAAAGATTAATCTATAATGTCAATGCATTTTTTGTTTTTATTTTTTTAATAAAAGATAATATTATTGGGAGCTCTTACAGCTCTTATAACAATCCATACATCAATTGTATCAAGCATATTTGTACATATGTTGTTATCATTATTTTCTAAACATTTACGTATTTTCTATTGGAGCCCTTGGTATCAGCTCCTCTTTTTTTCCCTCCCTCTGCCCCTTGATAAATTATAAATTATTATTATTTTCATATCTTACACCAACCTCTGTCTCCCTTCACCCACATTTCTGTTGTTCGTCCTCCTGGTGGGTGAGAGTGGGGGTGGTTATGTGTTGATCATTTTGATTAGTTCCCCCTTCCTCCCCTCTTCTTCCCCTACCCTCCTGGTAGCGATATTCCCATTCCTATTCCTGGATTTCGTGTGTCCTGAACTCTTATCTCTTATCTGTACCTGTGCACAGGCTCAGGTTTAGCCCAAAGTGAAAGGCAGGACTGGGGTTATGATAGTGGGTGGGAGGAAACCTCAAGGAATCAGAGGAAGAGTGTGTGTTTCATTGGTGTGCCCTGGTTGACTCATCCCTTCCTTGTGTCCCTTCTGTGAGGGGATGTCCCATTGCCTACAGATGGGTTTGGGGGTCTCTGCTCTGATCCTCCTCTTTCTGAACAATATGGGGTGGTTTTTTGGTTTGTTTATCTGGTGTCTTTTGATGTCTGTTACCCGATCCCGTCAACACCTCATAATTGCACAGGCTGGTGTGCTTCTTCCATGTGGGCTTGCTGCTTCTTGGCTAGATGGTCACTTGTTTATCTTCAAGCCTTTAAGACACTAGACGCTATATCTTTTGATAGCCAGGCACCATCAACTTTCTTCACCACATTTGCTTATGCACCCATTTTGTCTTCAGCGATTGTGCTGGGAGGGTGAGCATCACAGAATGCCAGCTTGTTAGAACAAAGTGTTCTTGCGTTGAGGAAGGGCTTGAGCAGAGGCCTGAAGTCTGTCCACTCCCTCAGTGTATTGCCATATAAATATATGTACATAGGCCAATA
>NW_022109827.1:1261679-1262910 GCF_000313985.2 Echinops telfairi | reverse complement strand
AGTGTTCTTGCGTTGAGGAAGGGCTTGAGCAGAGGCCTGAAGTCTGTCCACTCCCTCAGTGTATTGCCATATAAATATATGTACATAGGCCAATACCTCTATTTTTATGAATTAATATACTTACATATATACACACCTATGTTTAAACCTCTATCCGTAATGATGTCAATGCATTTATTATTCTGTATTGTTAGTTGCTATTGAGGTAGGGCCAACTCATGTCAACCTCTACATCAGAATGAAGCATCTGATCCCATGCCATCTTTATGATTGCTGGTATAATAAAGTGCATTTTAGTGCCTATTTTGAGTGCCTTCCAACCTAGAGGTCTCACATCTGTGGTGGTATAGTAGACTATGTATTGAACTGCAGACCACAGGGTCAGTGGTTCCAACCCACCAGTCATCCTCTGAGGGAGAAAGATGAGGCTGTCTGCTCCTATAAAGATTTCAACTCTCAGACTCAAAGGGGCAGTTCTACTCTGTCCTACAGAGTACTATAAATCATAATCAACTCTATGTACATAAGTTTTTGTTGGGTATAAACTAATAATTATCTATAGGGTTTTCAATAGCTTTTTTTTTTGAGGCTATGCACTCCCATAAAGATTTCCAGTCTCAGAAATCCTTAAGGAATGATTCTATTCTATCCTATAAGGTTGCTATGCGTCCAAATCAACTCAATGGCAGTGGGTTTTAATTTCTGGAAACAGATGGAAAGGCTTTTCTTCTTAACCTATTTTAGTCTGAAAGCTCTGCTGAAGCCTCTCTACCACAGGTGATAATACTGGTAGTTAAAATAACAGTAAAATCAAACCAAGCTCACTGACATCAAGTCAATACTGACTCAGAAAGACCCCCTGTGGGTTTCTGAGACGGTAACTGTTTACAGGAGTAGAAAGCCCAGTCTTTCTCCTTCAGAACTGCTGGTGGTTTCAAACTGCCAACCATGCGGATCGCAGCACCATGTACAAAGCCCAATGGCATGGGAGTATTATTTCCTGCTGTGTTGTTAGATGTCCAATTCTGCACTCTCTTCACAAGCCTCACTGTCTGAGGCATTGCTGCAGTCACTGTGTCAGTCCATCTCGTTGAAGGAGCTTCCTCTTTTGCAGCGACCCTCCACCTTACCAAGCATGGTCTCTCCTGACAACATGCCTAAGGCTTATAATATGAAATCTCACATTTGAGACAGATTATTTGTATGCTCTCTGTCAACAGTATATTCAATA
>NW_022109827.1:1247472-1261579 GCF_000313985.2 Echinops telfairi | reverse complement strand
TATTTGTATGCTCTCTGTCAACAGTATATTCAATATTCAAAAACACAACAATTCAAATGCATCCGTTCTTCCCCTATCATCTTTACTCACTGGCCAGCTTACACATGTATACAAAATGACCGACACTGTCACTGCCTGGAGGTGCACTTCAGTCCGCAGCATGACATCTTTGCTCTTAAGACTTTCAAGGAGTCCCGATGCTGTTTCCATGGGTATTGGTTGTGGATCAAAGTAAAACAAAATCCTTGGCAATTTTAATGCTTTCTCCTTTCTTCATGATGTTGTTGTTGATCCAATTGTGAAGATTTTTGTCCTATTCTTATGTTGGGGTATAGTCCATACTGAAAGCTATTGTCTTTCACCTTCATCATCAAGTGCTTAAGCTCTCTTCATTTTTAACAAAATTATGTTATCGGCATATCAATTTATCATTAACTCTTCCTCCAACCCTACTGCCATGTTCTCTTTCATAGAATCCATCCTCTTAGATATTTGCTCAGAATACAGAATGAATAAGATTGGTAACAGTATGCAATCCTGGTTCACAGCTTACCTGCATTTAAACCACACGGGATTTCCTTGTTCTCATCCAACTGTTGCCCATTGGTCTTCACTCAGGGTCTTGAAGAGTACAATTAAGTGCCCTAGAGTTCCCACTCTGCACAATTCTATCCATAATTTGTTATGATCCACCTAATTGAATGCCTTAGCATAGCTAATAAAGCACAGGGAAGTATCTTTCTGGTACTCTCTCCTTTCAGCAAGGATCAGTGACATCTCTCATTCTACACCCTCTTCTGACTCTGGCTTAGATTTCTGGCAGTTTGTTATCAATATACTGCTGCAGCCATCTCTGAACTATCATCATCCAATTTGGTCCTTAATAATTCATAAATAATATTCAAATGATAAAAACCAAGGTATAGTTTCCTTTCCTTTTTATTTACATAGTCCAGATTTGATTTTTTAACTCAACGAATAAACCCCAGAGAAAGAATAATAGAAAGAACTTCTAAACAGATCCAATACCATAAACTCATACCAAACGAGATTTAAAATGTGTTTCCTTCCAAACTAATGCCAACACGTTCAATGAAACACTCTTGGACAGAGATTATACTTTTCATGACTTAGCAAAAACCAGAACCATCTATTACTATAATAATTTACAAAGCACTGGTACCCATATTATTCCATCTGTTCATCATACCAATACTACAAGGCAAATATTCCAGGTATTATTTTGCTCATTCAAGAGAGCAGAAAATTGAGACTGAAGAAAATGGAATGCTCAGGCATAATATGCACGTCCTAAGAGAGAATTAGGCACTAGGAAACAAGGTCTCTTTTTCCTAGCCCAAAGCTCTTACTGTTATAACTGTGTTCTATTGCTAATAAAAACAACAACATAGGTGAACGCAGTTGATTCTGACTCATAGCAATTCTATGTAGGGTTTCGCAGCTGTTAAATTTTTACACACTCAAGGTCCTATTTTGGCCTCCGTGCACTTCTTTTCATTTTTTTCTGCTTCAACCTGAACTTACATGAGAAATTAGTGCTTTGTTCCACAATCAGCTACTGGTTTGGTTTTACCTCTGATACTGAGCCTCTCCAGCCTGGCATTCCACAGACATAGTTAATTTGATTTCTGAGGATTCTAGCTAGAGAAGTCCATGTGTATAGCAGCCTTTTGTGTTGTTGACAAAAGGTACCTGCTATGAACAAGTCGCTGGTCCGGCAAAATTCTATCATGTGATTCCCAGCTTCCTTTCTAGCACCAAGTCCACATTTCCCAACTACTGCTCCTCTTTGTTTCCAGCCTTTACACCCCAAGCACCGGTAATTATCAACGCATCTTGATTGCTTGCTTGATCAATTTCAGACTGAAGACCTTGGTTAAATTCTTCAATTTCTTCATCACTAGCAAGTTGTTGGTGCATACATTTGAATAATAGTTGTATTGACTTGATTTCCGTGTATGTGGATAGATATAATTCTATCACAGATAGCTTTGTACTTCAAGAGAGACCTTGACATGTCCTTTTTGATGATGAATGTGACGAATGCCATTCCTCTTAACTCTGTCACTCCAGGCAGAGGTGAAAGTATGAGATGTCCTGGTTCAAAATGGCCAAAGCAGTCCACTTGAGCTCTCCAGTGCCTATGATATTGATCCTTCTTTACACACCTCATTTCTATTATGACGACTTTCAGTTTTCCTAGATTCATATTTCATACATTAAAAGTTCCAATTATTGGAGTGCAGAGGGGAGACCCAAAGCCCATCTGTAGGCAACTGTACAGAAGAGTCGTGGGGAGGAGCCGAGTCAGTCAGGCTGCAGGATAGCACCGAGGAAACATCCAACTTTCCTCTAGTTCTTCAATGCTTCCGCCCCCACCCCACTAGCATGATCCCAATTCTACCTTACAAATCCGGCTAGACCAGAGGGTGTACACTGGTGCAGATCAGAGCTGGTAACACAGGGAATGCAGGACAGATGAGCCCCTCAGGACCAATAATGAGAATAGCGATACCAGGAGGGGAAGGGGAAGGTGGCGGGACAAAGGGAGAACCGATCACGAGGATCTACATATAACCCCCTCCCTGTGGGATGGACAACAGAAAAGTGGGTGAAGGGAGACATTGGACAGTGTAAGACATGAAAAAATAATGATGATTTGTAGATTATTGAGGGTCTGTGGGGGAGGAAGGGGAAAAAATGAGGAGCTGATACCAAGAGCTCAGGTAGAAAGAAAATGTTGTGAGAATGATGATGGCAACATATGTACAAATGTGCTTGACACAAGAGATGTATGTATAGATTGCGATAAGAGTTGTACAAGCCCCCAATAAAATGATTTTAAAATATAATTTTTTATTTTTTATTTTTTTTAAATATAAATTTTATAAAGTTCCGATTATTAATAGATGTTTGCAGTTGCTTCTTTCATTTTGAGTTGTGCCCCATCAGCAAATGAAGGTCCCGAAGGCTTAATCTTACACACTTTATTCCATCCATTATGGTCAACTCTAGAGAAGAAGCTCTTCCTCAGTCATCTCAACAGGTGACTCAGCGGAGGAGACCATCTCCTGGCACTATCTCTGACAATATTCTGGTTCTGTTCATGAGGTTTTCATGAGATTTCAATCTTTTGATGCTATCATAGATCTTCAGCGGCTAATTCCTCAGAAGTGGACAGCCTATTTGTTCTTTGTAGTCTGCGCGTAAGCTGCAAGCTCTGTCAAAACCTGTTCACTTTGGGTGACCCGGCTAGCATTTGAAATAACCATGATATAGCGTCCAGCATCACAGCCACAAGCAAGCCACCACGGAAGGACAAACTGACAGACAAGTGGTGAAGCACTTGCTGATGAATACCAAGGAATGTAGCTTTCAGTGTGGATGACAATGTAATTAACAACTCAAACCCTCACAACTGGATCGACAGGTAACATCATGATAAATGGAGAAAACATCAAAGTTGTCAAAGATTTTGTCTTGCTTGGCTCCACAATCACAGCTCATCAAGAGATCAAAAGATGAGTTGCATTAATGAGGTAAATCTGCTGCACTAAACGTCTTTAGAGTATTGAGAAGCAAGGATATTACTTTGAGGACATATGCCTGACCCAAGTCAGGTATTTTTAATTGCCTCATCAGCATATGAAAGTTGGACATTGAGTAGGAAAATCGAGGAAGAATCAATGCATTTGAACTGTGGTGTCCGAGAAGAATATTGAAATTACAATGGACTATCAAAAGAACAAACAAATCTGTCTTAGAAGAAGTACAGCCAGAATCTTCTGAGAGGCAAGGATGGGGAGGAGACTTTGTCTCGTGTACTTTGGGCATGTTGTCAGGAAAATATCAAGCATGCTAAAATAGAAAGGCAGTGAAAACAAGGAAGCTCCTCAACAACATACATTGACACAGTGGCTGAAACAAAGGCTAAACCATAAAAGATATTGTGGTCTACATATAACCTCCTCCCTGGGGGACGGGGAGCGGAGAAGTGGGTGAAGGGAGACATCAGACAGCGTAAGATATGACAAAATAATAATAATTGATAAATTATCAAGGGTTCAGGGGGGAGGGGGGAGCGGGCAGGGAGGGGGGAAAATGAGGAGTTAATGATACCAAGGGCTCAAGTAGAAAGCAAATGTTTTGAGAATGATGATGGCAACATATATACTAATGTGCTTGACACAATTGATGTATGGATTGTGATAAGAGGTGTATGAGCCCCCAATAAAATGATTAAAAAGAAATTGTGAGCACAGCGCAGGAGTGGTCCGTGTTCTGTTCTGGTCCATATCGGGTTGCTGTGCATTGGAACCAAGCTGCCTGCACCTAATAACAACAGCAACAAACCTGTAGGGGAACAGGACACCTCATCTTCCTCCCTGCGAGTTCGATGGCTGATCTTGTTAGCAACTCAATACTTACCCCACAGTGCTAACTAGAAAAACACAAATTTAGCCCTTGATAAACTCACTCTCACTGCCACTGAGCTTATGCCATCCTCGTAGCAGCCCTATAGAACAGGATCGAGCTGTCCCTGTGGGTTTCCCAAACCGAAATGTTTTTAGGAAGGTAGAAAGTCTTGTCTTTCTCCAGTGGTGTGGCTAGTGGCTTTGAACTGTGGACTTTGTGGTTAGAAGCCTAATGCATAACCATTATGCAACCAGACCTCAAATCATTAAAAAATAATTCTCCCAAAAGATTTTTTAAAACATCTTTTTTCTTAAGTTCTTTTTAATTTTAGAATAGATTTGTGATGCCCCAGCCACTCTCGCCCGTCCGTTTCCCCTTTTACCCCACAAAATGTAGAAGAACATAGTTATGCACTCTTTTGCCTTCACCCACAATCTTCTTACCATACATGAGATTTTAACAAGTGGACTGCTACTTGACATTGTCTGGACATTGGTAAACACAATTTCTTTGGTCTCTTTAATAGTGTGCTCTAATTAACAATTTCACAAACAGTTTTAGCAGCTATATTCTGAGACTCAAGATAAGATAATGCATGAATGGACTAAATATATAATACTCATATCTTTGTTTCTTTTTTTTAGCATTTTTTAACATAAAAACTCTTGTCCATAGCACCATTTGGGCTTCCATACCTCCCCAACTTCTCAATTTAGATTTTATTACCAAACGAATGTTTAAATTAAGCAATTTCTCCAATTAAAACTTTACAAAAAATTCTGTCAACAATAATTATATGTGAAACGCTTGCCTGTCAAAGGAGTGCAGGACACGCCAGCATCTTCTTTATGGCCACAGTTGTGTTCTCCCCAGGAGCTCTTGGGACATTGTTCAATAGAGAGCTCATTCCCAGTGCAGCGGACTTCATCCAACATGATGGGGCCAGATCCTTCCCCAAAATATGCCTGGTTCCATGCTTTGGCAATGCCACTGAACATAAAAATAAAAGCACTCTGAGTTAAACGCAGAATTATTTAGGTATCTGGCTTATTTCCTTTGCCTTTGGTAAAGAAACAGTTATGATGAATTCACATGAGAGCACTGGTGATTCACTCGTAGCCTTCTTGACTTCCTTGTGGGAGACCTGGGTTCCATCCCCAGCCATTGGACTTTCTGCTCAGCCACCGCCCATCTGTCAGTGGAGGTTTGCACATTGCCATGGTGCCGAACAGGTCTCAGCAGAGCTTCCAAAGATGGACTAGGAAGAATGACCGGGCAAACTGTGTTTCATGCCACTCGATATTACATTGGATCCAGAGTCAATTCAACAGTAACACCACTGTGGTTAACTCATGCCTTCCCCTTTCAATGGAACCCAACAATCATGTATGATTTTTCTCTTTATACATTTCAATTGTTACTCAATTACTCAATTATTATTCTTTACTTCAGTAGTAATGGAACCCCAGATTTTTTTTTAATCAATTTATTGGGGCTCATACAATTCATCACAATACATAGATCAATTGTATAAAACACATCTATACATTTGTTGCCCTCATTATTCCCAAAAGAACCCCAGATTTTTTAAGTGGTCAGAAACTATCCAGACTAAAGACATTTCCCAACCTCCCCTCCTAGATGACTAAATTCTGACCATTGAGATGGAGGTTGAAGTGTCACGTATCATTTCAAGCGAGGGGACAGGAAGACCTCCTATGGACTGTAAGATAGAGGTGGTGGCTGGAGCAAGAGCAGGTATACTGGGCCATCAGTTGGCATGCTAAGGATGGGAAAACATTCAGCCAAAAAGAGTCTGGTACTTTTATGGTTGGGGAATCATCACACTAACTCCAAGTTAACGATCTCCGGTCTATTTGGGAGAGAAAGGCACTCGATCTTCTTTAAGCTACTGTTATTTGTAGTTCTCTTACTCACAGATAAGCCTAGTTCTAATTAAAACATTGTCATTGGGATCTTTTATTTGTGCTAAATATATTTCCTCCACAATAAAAGTAGAGCCATATTCAAAAGCTCTCTATTTCAAGGAAAACCAAGATTGCCTATCAAAATTACAAGTGACTCCAGACGAATGTCTTTAGTCTCTTTTAGCCATTTAAATTTTAGAGTAGAGCATTTACTTTTCGATTCATTTTTCAATAACACTGTATCTAATCCCCTAAAGATGCCCTTTTCTTATGACATTATAACTGCCTTGAGGTTTTACAACCAAAGAATGCGAAGAAGTTTGTTAATAGCTATACTACCTCAGTATTGGAGAATTCTTGGATAGCCAAGTTATTTGTTAAAGGGGACCTGGCCTGACTACCTTTAGTAGACATAAGGGTGGCATCTGTTGAGGGAGGACGTGTATTATAAACTCAAAATATCTGAAATCTGCTATTAATCTAAAACTTCCATTTAAAAACACCCAAGCCCAACTCACTGTCATCAAGACAATTCCAACTCATAGCAACCCAACAGGACAGAGTGGACCTGCCTCTGTGGGTTTCTGAGGCTGAAAACCTTTATGGGAGTAGAAGGTCTCAACCTTTGCCCTTAGAGTGGCTGGTGAGTTCGAACTGCTGACCTTGTGGTTAGCAGCCCAGCCCATAACCCACTCTACCACCAGGGATCCTTACAAAGCAATTTAAACACCGAACACACTCCCATTAAAGGCAGACTATGCCAAGGACAAGGATAAAGAAATGTGTAAAGGAGAAGGTGTGAACAACGGTGAGAAAAAAGTAGATTGTCGATAAGGCATTTGGACAAGGTTAAAATTTTAAACCCAAAACCTTAACACTTAAATCACTAGTTGATTTATAGAACAGCGAACTCTGAGCAGTTTTGCTGGACAACTATTAAAGATTCTTATCTTTCTATTCAGACAAATATGGAAGAAATATAAAACAAACCAAAAAAATCTAACGTGAATGATATTGCCAAAATGAATTTAGTTTGTGAATCAGCTTTGCCAAAAAGAAATTCAATGGCAGAATAGAAAACTAGTTTCTACTTCTCTGGATAAAAGTGTGGGGATGTCAAAAGTGTTGTACTTCTCTAGACAGAATGATTAATGAGGAAAAGTCAAGATCATAGAAACCTTTATTGAACTGTCAGTGTGAAGCTCCTCTTTCGTGACGTGTCCTTCATCTAGGTCCGTACATTTGGGAAGAAAGTCTTTCTATCGCTCTAGCCCTTCCCTAAGTAATGTTATGCAAATTATGAAGTCAAAAATAAAATATGATGTCACAGATACAAACTATGCTTTTTAAAATAAAAAAAATGATAAAATGCTTTTAATGTGAAGCACACAAATAAAATTCTGATTAGCATGTCTCACCTGAAACATCACTGTGTACATACACATTCTCAGGTATCTTTTCTCCTAACATCTGGCTACCTCTTTTCCTGCTCCTCATCTTTCTCCAAGTTCTAGGTTAATTGAATTTAAGTACAGCAATTCTTTTTGTATTTGGAAGTCTGCCAGCCACCAAACAATACAGATACCATTAAAAGATGAGGGTTAACAAAGATGTCATCTCACAAAGAAATTGCAAGCATCACTCTCACTCCAGGGCGGCTTGATATAGTGTCCCACTGGGGATTCAACAAAGCAAATAAGACCGAGATGAACTTTGCTTAATAACGGATCATAAATTCAGACAAACAACAAGTATGCTACCTGCTATTAACCAAATGCCATTAAAAAACAATTTTATCTCAAAGTGCTTAGCCTTTAAGTGAGCAAAGCAAATTAGAGAGGAAGAGAAGCTGCAGAATATGGCTCTACTGCAATCTTATGAGAGACCTGTACCAACAGACAAAAGAAAGACAGACGAACCATGTCACCTCCGAGGATCAGAGCACGTATCATGAAAGCAAACCTTGACGAAACTGGATTTGCTGCCTTTACACTTAGAGGCATTTTCCCTTTCAATCCCTTTTCCAAACAAGTAGCTTCTCTTTAAAAACACAGTGGGGATATGGCATGGAGGCCACATCTAGCCTTCTCTGGCTTCAGTAGGGAGAAGGAGAACCCAACTAAACCCAAGCCCAAGGGTGACTGCCACCAGGTTAGACATGCCTCTACCCTTATTATTCTGATACTAACTGTTCCTCCCAAGGCACTCTATTTCTCTGCTGGGTTCAACAGCCCATTGCGAGACTACACAGAACTCAGAGATAATACTTATGGGGATTTACTAGAGAAGTTACAGGCTACCTTCCCTAGTCAGGATTAAAAAAAATAAATAAATGAACCAAAGAAATTAAGGATACAATTGTTTGTCCACAGCAGTATGTCTTTCTCTGGTCCTCAGCCCCTCGATGCCAAGGCTCTGCCTTGCTCCCCAGGCTGAGAAATCTCTCACTCTGCCTCAAGAGCTCCTCTGCGCTGCCTCTTGTGCCTCGGCCACTTCAGGAAGGGGTTTCAAATGTGCTCCGACGGTGGCTCTTCTTCTTGATTATCGTAGGAATCCGATTCCTGCTCCTGAGATGTCTTCTTATACCCAGAGGACGAGTAAAGCTGGCCCACCCCTCCCTTAGTGTTTCTCACGCCCTATGTACAGGGTGTCACCCAATCATTTGGTGAGCGTTACAAAGATACAGACGAACTCAGGCTGGAGAAAAATAGAACATCTTACGATGGAGTGGCTACAGGTTGGGATGCTAACCACAAGACTCGCAGTTCCAAGCCACCAGCTACTCCGAAGGAGAAAAACAAGGCTTTCTACTCCTGTAAAGAGTTACGGTCTCATCGAGTCAGTTCTGACCCATAGCTACCCTGTGCACAATAAACGAAACACCACACGATCCTGCACCATCCTCCCAATCGTTCCCACACCTGAGCCCTTTGTTGTAGCACTGTATCAATCCATCTTGTTGAGGGTCTTCCTCTTTGTAGCGGCCCCTCCACTTTACCAAGCATGATTTCCTTCTTGAGGGACTGGTCTCTCAGGACAATATGTCCAAAGTCTTGCCATCATTGCCTTTAAGGCGCACTCTGACCATACTTCTTCCAATACAGGTCTGTTTGTCCTTTTGGCAGTCCATGGTACTTTCAATATTCTTCTACACCACCATGATTCAAATGCATCAATTCTTCCTTGGTCTTCCTTATGCAACATCCAACTTTCACATGCATAAGGCAATTGAAAATACCATGGCTTAGGTCAGGCACACCACAGTCCACAGAGACACATCTTGGCTTTTCAATCTTCTAAAGAGATTTACTGCAACAGAATTACCTAATGCATTGTGCTTTTGGATCGCTTGACTGCTGCTTCCAAGAGCATTGGTGGATTCAAATCACCAAACTTGCAGTTAGTAGCTTAACCATGTGCCACCAGGGTTCCTTCTTTGAAATATAACAGTTCTTAGACAGACCTTGAGCGCTAATGTGTCTTGGAACATTCTATGTGTATTAACTGCTTTATACATTCTTGTTTGATGTCACTGATTTGGCAGCCTACTCATAGTAACCGTATGTTCAACAGAACACAATGCCACCCAGTCCTGAGCCATCAACATAATTGTTTTCGATCAGATTACTGTAATCTGGAGTTTTTAATGACTGCTTTTTTAGAAGTATATCACTAGCCCTTGCCCCTTAGTGCATCTTAGTTTGGATTGACTGACACTTGTTTGGCATCATAGCAATACACAGCCATCACTAGCCAACAGGTGATGGAGCACATGAGGTGCATTAGTTGGGAACCCTATCTAGTCTCCATGTGGAATGTGAGAATTCTACCACTAAGCCATCAGTGCCCACTTGTAAACACTTGTTGTGTTCCCTAACTCATAGCAACCCTATGCGACAGCATAGATACGTCCCACACATTTTCGTAGAGTAGATAGCCAATAAAGGTAGGTTTTAATCATCCGCCTTTCAATTAGCAGCCAAGGGCTTCGCCACTGTGCTTCCAGGGCTCCTTTTTGAGACACTTATTGGTGCAGTCAAGTTGGTTCCAACTCATAGCGACTTTCGATACAACAGAATGAAACACTATCCAACCCCGTGTCATCCTCATATCATCATGTATGTGAACGAACTGTTGCAGCCATTTTGTCAATCCATCTCCTGGAGGGCTTCTTTTTTTCAATGAGGATAATGTCCTTCTCCGGGGTCTAATGTTTTCAGATAGCATGTCCACATTACATGTGATCTGCAAGCAATTACGTCTCATCGTCCTCACTTCCTCCGAAACAGATTTGTTCATTCTTCTGCCATCTATGATACAGTCTTTGCAACACCAGAATTCATCTTCAGCTTTCCGTAGTCATTGCCCAGCCTTCTCGTGCACAGGAGGCTCGTGAAAAGGCTGTGGCTGGCGGTGTTAGGCAGGGCAAATGTGCCCACTGTAATACTTTGTTTGATTTCTTGATTGCTACTTCCATGGACATTGATGGTGGATCCAAGTAAAATTATAGACTCTAAATCCTATGAATTATAAAACAGGCTGTGAATGAGGAAGAGTGCTGTAACTTCTCTCAAATCCAGAGGTATGATTCAAATTCAAGTCATTTGGAGTCCAGAGATCATGCTCATAATTCTTATATTATACCAACTCTAACCACAGCACCTGGAAACTTTAGGAAAAGGGGTCTGGAAGCTGATACACAGTCAGAATATTTAAAAATGTAGCCGACACCCCCTTCAATCTTAGTCACACTAGTGGTGGAAAAACCAGAGGTAGTCCCTGGGACTCCTACAGATGAGAATGCATCATGTGGGACAATTTCTAGCCAAAATGTTTACTTTGATCTCATCAAGTCTTTGGCCCTGGACCTTCAGTCTCAGGAGTGACAAGAACCAGAGGGAAAAAATAAACCCAATGACGCTAGGAAGAAAAAAATGAGGCAAACCCAGAACAACTGGTCTGATCTCCATAATCAGGCAGCAAGAGAAGAGAGAGAGAGAGAAAAAGAGAGAGACTACTCTAGATTTAAAGACATAACATCCAGAGGCAATGCAAAAGTCTGCACTAAATTCTGCTTCAGACAAATCAGCTGTAAAGGGCATTGTAAAGGCAGCTATGCACATTTGAATATTATGATTATTAATCATATTAAGGCCAATTCTATTTGTATCACTGTAATTTAGTTAAGCGAGGTATATATAGGTAAAATTTTAAATTTTCTAAATTTTACTTTTAAATGTCAACACAAACAAACAGAGGAGTCAACAGTGTGGGTGGTGGTGGATAGTATTGCATATCTGGTTAAGGTCTCTAAATCATACTCCAATGTAAAGGATTATGCTTAATGAGACACAATGAAACATGGACAAAAGAGCTGCATTCTCTAGAGGTCGTTCCACTACCCTCCAATATGTAAAACAGAATCGTTTACAAATTAAAATTAAAATATTAACTTCAAAACAATCCCTGAAGAGAAGGTTATTGAGGCTTGTAGACTTATCACCCCAAATATTCAGGAGAACCAAAGAGAAAGACGAGAAGATCCGCATTTATAACGCAGCATCCTAGAATAAACACAACGGAAACATCAGGGCACGCTGTCAGGAGTGCGCGTGCTTTCCCTCCACAGCCTACGTGGCGATCAAGAATGCCTTTGTACATGAAAGAGAACCTTTGTTCTAAGCACTTCTGTAGCACACAAGGAAGCAGAGTTCAAACGTTTAGACATCTGTTAGTTAGCGGTTCTCACCCTGTGGGTATCGACCCCTTTGGGGGTCGAACGACCCTTTCACGGGGTCGCCGATTCATAACGGTCGCAAAATGACAGTTATGAAGTAGCAATGAAAATAATGTTATGGTTGGGAGGCCACCACAGCACAAGACACTGTCTGAAAGGGTCGCGGCATGAGGAAGGCTGAGAACCACTGTGTTAGGGTTTCATTACATTGTCAAGTCACCATGGTTGACAACGCTGCTCGTTACCTGGAAGGAAAGCGAAGGCTAACAACAAAAAAAAACGTAAAGGGCTTAGAGTTTCACCTAAACTCAAACACAAACAAGAGAAACCTGCAGGACTACGGGTAATTTCTTTACAAGGAGTCCACAGCCTAGTCCAAAAAAAAAAATCCAAAGGTAACTTTTTCTTTGTTCAAGGAAATCTACAGTTTAAACAAATACCACCTGCCTTGGGGTATAAAAATAATAGATTAAAAGCAAAATGAAACAAAACAAAAGCACACCTGAGACCAAGCTGCCTGCAGACCACCTCGGCGTCCGCATCATCCCACTGGTCGTCACAAACGGTTCCCCACTGACCCCCGTGGTAGACCTCCACGCGGCCTTCATACACGCTGCTCCCTCCAGCAAGGCGGAGGACTGGGAAGGTGAGGGCTGTGGAATGTGACATTGAAAACCAATTAAACCTATATCTTTAAATGGAGCAGTGGTATAGACTGAATTGTGTCCCATAAATATCTGTGCTGTAAATCTCGGCTTCTATCGCATTTGCAAGAGGATTTTCCTTGTTACGTTAATGAGGCTGGTGGAGCTGTGAGCTTGGCATTGGACTGCTACCCACAAGATCAGTGGTGTGAAACCACCAGTCCCTCTCCAGAAGAAAGGTGAGGCTGTCTGCCCCTGTGAAGAGTTACAGTCTCAGAAACCCCCAGTGCCTTGCTTCACAGAGCAGTCAGAGTAGACCTTAAGACAGTGGGTTTGAGTTTGGGTTGTCAGTGCAGGGTTTATCTTAAGCCAATCACTTTTGAATATCAAAGAAACAATTTAGGCACAGAAGGCAGCAAGAGCAAATGAAGAGAGGCTGATGCCACGTGGAAGGGACAGAGGGACAGACAATCTGAGAGAAGGATTGTCCAGCAGAGCAGAGGGGCCGTCTTCTAGACACTAGAGCCCGAATTCAGTCTTCTAGCCTCCTCAACGGTGAGAAGATACATTTCTCTTCATTAAGCCACCCACCTGCAACTAAAACACTGAGGTAGTGTTCAATAAATGGGCCAACGGAACAGAATAGAATGTTGATAAATTCTCTCAAGTCTATGTTTAATCCAACCAATCTATAACACACGGGGGCAGGCACGCCAAGCATAAATGATACTTTCCAACCATTGAGGGGCATTACAAACTGGTAAACCCGTCTCTCCCACCCTTATCTCCAGAGACTGTCCTCTACTCAGACACTGGGTAAAAGCCAAACAGTAATCATTGTGTCTTTAATGATAGCATGTGTTTTTAATCGATGAGATATGCACACAAAAAGGAGCCTATTAACAGTCATCACTTTGAGAGATAAAGTTTGAATGAAAGCAGGAGAAACATGTGCTGTTGATTATCTATTGGGAAGGGTGTTATTTCTTTTCAGCACAGGCTTGTGTTTGTTCTGAGACCTAAAATGTGCTGCTAGTGAGCCCATGCCAACAGATACATCTCTGCAGAACAAAGGATCATGGCCCACAGGGTTCCGAAAGCTCAAGGCTTCATGAAAGCGGTCTGTGACATCTTTATCCCACCGAGCAGGTGCCAGCCACGGACCTTCTAGCTACCAGCTGAGCGCTGGTAACCCACTCTTCCATACTGATTATCTAAATCAATAAACACAATGAAAAATCTATATCAGGATTAGATGTGAATCGACCCCTCTATGGCACAGGGGAGGTGCTGTTGGGTGCTGGACTCCTAAGCCACAAGGTTGGAGGTTCAAACTCAAAAGCCACTCGAGGGAGAATGTT
>NW_022109827.1:1243104-1246911 GCF_000313985.2 Echinops telfairi | reverse complement strand
AAAAAAAAAAAAGTCTACAGCCTCAAGAACAAAGCTCACTCCTATTGAGTCAAAACTGACTCACAGCAACCCTATAGGACAGGATTGAACTGCCCCGGGAGTTTCCGAGACTGTAAGGCTTTAGAGGCTAGAACGTTCTGAGAAGTGGCTGGTGGTTTTAAACTGCTGACTTTGCAGTTAGCACCTCAACTCATGATTATAGTCTCTTCTACAAAGAAAAAAAATATCGTGCTGTATACAATGTATTTTATTTTTGTTTTAAAGAGAATTTTTCCATTTAGAGTCCACTATGGTTTTCCATTATCAAAAGATATGTTTCTTACACAGTATGTAATTCAGTATACCATGTATGTAAATAGTATAATATGCCCATAAGCATATAAAATTGACACTTAAATAAGAAATTCTATAAAAATAAAATGAAAATCAAATTGTTAGATGTACTCACATGAAGACTATTTGATTAAAATGTAGAATATGATGCTTCAACCTTGTTTAAAACTCTCCCAGGAAATGATTTAACTAACAGATGCTTATCGTCTGGGACGGTGTTTGAAACACAGTAACAGTAAAGTAGGATAATAACTTGTTTTCTTTACCACGGGAAAAGCTACACATGACCGCAGCTGCCATCTTCTGAGGACATGCCTGGCCCTGCCAGACATCTTTCCCACACAGCAGGATGTTTTCCTCATCTCCTCGGCAATGAACGTTGCTCCAGTGCACAGGAAGGAGGCCCAGGGCAGACAACGGTGTTGTTTTTGCTACTCCTTGTCTTCTGGAAGTAGAATGAGCAGTGTCAGATTTAACAACTGCAGGTGAAACTTTTTAACCAAGCATTTAAATTTTTTAAAAAAATAACCACTTTATTGGCATATAATACACATATCCCACAATTCAATAGTTCCACCACATTAAGGAGATGTACAATCACTATCACAAGTAATTTTAGAACACTTTCTTCGTCTTGTGCCCATTATTAGCTCCCCATTTCCCCCCAACATCCCCTGTCATGCCCCCAAGAAACAAACCATCAATCCAGTTACAGCCTCTATAGATTTACCTATCCTGGATTTCATATACAGAAAATCCTACAACTAGCAACAGTAACAAAGTAAAACAGTGAAAAAAATCTGTCAATAAAAAGCAGAAAATATTAAAAACTAGACCAAATTAAAATGGGTCAGAAGGGAGATCACATGCCAAGGTGTTAACTTCACTAAGATAGAGAAAACCAACCAAGATGAACATGGAAAGAAAGAAAAGCATACTAGATTGTGCACATTTCAAGGGAAACAAAATGCTTGATCAGAACTTGGATTGATTATGGAATCTGAAGAAGGTTTTTCACAATCTTGATTAACTATTGATATGTATGTGCTTTACTTACTCCATATGGATGTCTTTGTGGGTTGTACATGGGGCTGTGAACCCCAAGATCAGCAGTTCAAAACCACTAGCCACTGGTCCTTGGGAAAAAGATGAGGCTTTCTACTCCCGTAAAGATTTACAGCCTAAGAAGTCGGAAGCAGCAATTGTACTTTGTCCTATAGAGTTGCTATGAGTCAGAAGCGAGTGAATTAAGAGCTTTTATGACTATAACAGCAGTGAGTTAGAGTTCTGATAGATATACAAATGAAGTTTAGGGGACCACATCAAGCCCAGTAAGGATTGGATTCTGATCTGGACCAGCTGCAAATTACTCTCTAAGGCTCTGATTCTACTATAGAAAAGGAGAAAGCTGGAGGGCTGAATATTCTAACTCCAGTTTTCAGGGCTAAGGTTTCTAAAATGATTATTATTACTCCATCTAAGCAAAGGGATATCAAGGGAGCAATCCACTTATAGTCTGAAGATCTCATCTCTTCATTCCATTTTTCCAGGAACTTTTGGAGCCCCTTCCTTAATCATTTGCTAGTAAAAGTTTACAACTGATGATTACAATAATAACTTACAGATGGGCTCCATTCTTAGCCCATCCAATCCACATATTTTCAAAAATAACTTCTGGTATGTATGAGCTGATATGAAATTTATTGTTTTTAAATTAAACTAAATGTTTATCTGATCAGCATAGCAACCTCTAGAATTTTCTCCATGTAACAGCATCTATCAAACAAATCGTAAATATTTGCAGTATGTCTCAAAGATGAATGTGTTGCCACAGCAATGAAGCTGGCTTCCTCTGTTGTTGTGGTGCAACCTTTAAAATACACTAATAGACAATATATGTACTCAGATAGACTTACCTTACATTGGTGTTTGCTACAGGACAGTTTACAACCTTTCTTCAACAGCAAGCCTCGTAACCACACTATCATTTACATCTCCACTATATTATCCTTGCTTTTTCATTCGTGAGACTCACAGGAAATTATTTTGCTAGCCAGATTTTCAGAAGTAATAAAAGCATATGCAGATAGGTGGATAAGGAGAAGCCAGTCCACACACTGGTTACAGCTGCCGGTCCTCAACAAATGCAGAGGCTGGACTCTCTTTATCATTTATTACATCGCTCAGTTCTCAAAAGGAGTCCCTGTAGCGCTTTTGGCGAAGTACTGACCGGTCACTGCAAGGTGTGGCCACCAGGGCTCCTAGTGCTCTCGACGTGGATTTCTAATATAAAGATATTGCTCATGCTTTATATAGGTCTCTGATAATAATTATCAAGGAAAAATTCATAAGACACAAAAACAGAACACTAAGAACCACAATGGAAACAAACAACAAAACAGAGAGAGGTGCTTCGGGTGCAGCACCGGGCACAGGCATAAATGTGCTGGGGTTGGAGCGCTCCCTGTGCACAGCCCATTTCAAAGGACAGGTCTACGGTTGGGGGGGATCAGGTCCCTGAGCAGAGGACCACAGCCTCTCAGGGTGGCAGCACACTGGTGGGTTGATCAAAGCACCAGAGGGCCAGGACAGCAAGCCTGAACTCTGTACAGGATAAGAACACAGGTGAGCATCCCTTCCTTCACACACCGAGAAAAAAGAACTTGTGGATGGCTAAAAGTAGAAAGCTAAAAATAATAAACCACTTGAATAGATATTTCCCCAAAGGGGATATTCAAATGGCTACCAAACACATAAAAAGAAGTTCAGCATCATTAGCCATGAGAGATTTACAAATCAAACTCAACAGAGAGATACCACCTCAGTCCTAGTAGATTGGCTAAAATAAAATAAAATAAAATCATTTTTTAAAGAACCTTGAAAGCTGCGAGCGCACTGCTTGGATAGATACTGGTAAATCCTCTACCTGGCCACACAATCCACCTTCCTATCTGCCACCACCACCACCGGCCCTTGCACCCCAGACTTATGACCCTTAGTCACCCTTCAGGCCTGGAACTAAACTCACACCCTGTGGTTCAATTTTCAGCAAGGTCTATAAAGTAAAGAAAAACACCAGGGAGGGCTGTTCTTAGAGCAGTCAACCATTTGAGATCAAAAGGCAGCACTAGCCTAAGGACAAAGTTCATGAGGCAGCAAGGGTTAAGAAAAGAGGGGGAAGGGCGAGGGGAGACCCAGGGAGGGTGCTGAAGCAGTGAGGTTCCCTTGTGGGATTGCAATCAAAGACATGCACTAAAATGTGCATGACATTACTGCATGCAAAAAGAATTGCTCTGTCAATCTTCACCAGAGTCACAGTGAAACGTTTTAACTGGTTAGTCAAATTGATAAAAGAGCACCAGTTGAGTTTCTGTTTCTGTCAAGGTGAATCTGGTAATGAATATTGGTGATGGTGATACACCAAGAGGGAAGTGGTTGGTGTTCCTGAACTGTACACATGGGAAAATGTTGAAT
>NW_022109827.1:1234285-1241901 GCF_000313985.2 Echinops telfairi | reverse complement strand
GAGTGAGACGGTGAGTGAGTGAGACAGTGAGTGAGTGCTTCTCTGTGTTTTTAATAAAACATTTTTTAATGTCCATGACAGCAACCTAGGCTGTACAGGCTATTAAAAAAATAATCATTCTTAGACTCAAATGACTTGCTTCCTATACCTAAACAATTATTTCATTAATGCCAAACCCCAAAGATACTCTTAACTTTCATCCACTTGGCATGGACTCATTTCTTCATTCTGTGAGGCGGCATGAAATACCTGTGTCTATTCAAGCATGCTTCTTCCCCTGGGGCCCTTTCCTCACAGTTCCTTTGTGGAGGAAGAGAACGAGGAACGTGACCATGAAGAGGAAGGACCACCATCTAGGATAGATGCCCCGCTTTGTTTCCAGGTGTGAGCAGACTGATAGGACCAGCGAGGATCGAACTCACCCAAGTTGCAGCTGGTGACAAATGACGGATGCATCGGAGTCATCCCAGTGGCTGCTACACACTGTGCCCCAAGCACCGTGTGCATATACTTCCACTGTTCCTTCAAACTCATTTTTGCCACCTCGAAGCCGTACTGCCCCTAAAGTAAAAAAGGAATGCCAAAGCCCTCAATAACAGATCACAGAACATACTGAGCCAATTCTTTTACTTATTTATTTTATACATCTTTTTATTGGGGGCTCTTACAACTCTTATAACAATCCGTACATCAATTGCATCAAGCACCTTTGTACCTATGTTGCCATCACCCTTTTCAAAATATTTTCTTTCTATTGAGCCCTTGATATCAGCTCCTCTTTTTTCCCTCTGTCACCCTCCCACCTTCGTGACCCCATGATAAATTATAAATTATTATTATTTTCATATCCACACCAGCCGCTGTCTGCTTTCATCCACATTGCTGTTATTTGCCCCCCCCGGGGGGGGTATTTATACATTGATCATTGGTTCCCCTTTTCTCCCCCTTCTTTCCCCACCTTCTCCCTACCCTCATGGTATCACTATTCCCATTATGATTCCTGAGTGCTTTATCTGTCCTGGATTCCGAATGTCGAAAACTCTTATTTGTACCAGTGTACATGCTCTGGTCTAGCCAGGTTTGTAAGGTAGAACTGAGGTCATGGTAGTGAAGGGGAGTGGGGAGGAAGTATTCAAGAATTAGAGGAATATTGGGTGTTTTGTCAGTGCTATACGGCACCCTGACTGGCTCTCCCTGCCTTGTGAGCCTTCTGTAAAGGGATGACCAATTGTCTACAGATGGGCTTTGGCTGTCCACTCCGCTCCCCCTCCACCTCATTCTCATCGATATGACTGTTGGTTTGGGGTCTTCTGACGTCTGATACCTGATCCTGTGGACGCCTTGTGATCACACAGGCTGGTGTGCTTCCTTGGCTTTGGTGCTTCCCTGCTAGATGGCCGCTTGTTCAACTTCAAGCCTTACTGATCACAATTTTCACACTGGAGGTGAGAGATCCAGCCAAAGTAATTCAGCCTCCACTGTTCAAAGTCTATGCTTTTTCTTTAAATTAGGATTCAACAAGCTATTTTTTAATCCATTCTGCTATTGGTGGAAATTATAAAATGCAATGTAGTTATTTTGAAAAACAGATTCAAAAATGTGTTCTTATTGAGTTGATTCCAACTCACAGTGATCCTATGGGACTGAATAGAACTAAGGCACCGCAGGGCGTCCCAGGCTGTGATCTTGAGCTGAGAAGCAGAATGCGTATCTTTCTCCAGTGGGGCTGAGGGGCTGGGAGGTTCAAGCCTTGAACCACTGACCTTCCCGTTAGCAGGCAAGAGCTAAACTGCTGCCGTACCAGGATTCCTTAACATAGCTACACTTTTTTCATTTGAAACAAAGCAGACGGTTCGATTATAGTTTCACGAGGAAGGAATTACTAAAATAACTATTACCTTGAATTCTTAACATTTATGTCGCACCTTCCTTTTTGACATAAGGCCATAGATAAGAAACACAGGACAAAATAGTCAATTCTCCAACTAGCAAATAGCTATGATTTGCTTTGATACAGTGTGCTTCTGTATCAAACTTGCTCATCCACTAATGAAGAGTAAAGTGCTTTTTTTTCCTCTCCTTTTATCACCAAGCAAAGTCAAGAAAGCTCTAAAGATTATGACCATACTTTGAAGAAACATTCTTTCCTTTCACAAACATTGCCTAATATTAGTCTAAGGAAAGCGTATGCAGTTGTTTGGTATAATTAAATCTCTCTAGAAATTCACCTCTCCTTACACATCTGGAGACACCTCAGTGGGTTTGAAGCACCCATCTGCCATCTAACACGTGAGCACATGTAACCATGTGCAACACTCAGGACTTCCTTCATACTTTTCGGACCTCTTTGACACTGTCTAAGCGTCCTTTGAGAAGCCCCAGTGGCATAGTGGTTACTTGTTGCACTACAAACTACAAGGTCAGCTGTTCAAAACCAGCAGCCACTCCATGGGAGAAAGACAAGGCCTTCTACTCCCATGAAGATCTACAGTCTTGAAAACTCCCAGCGCCAGTTCAACCTTGTCCTGTAGGGGCACCAAGAGTCCGAATGGACTGGGTGGCAGAGAGTGAGAGAGAAAAGTCCCTGGGGGGTGCAGCGGGTGAATGCCAACAGCAGCAAGCCCAAAAGTTGCTGAGGCAAGTCCACCCACAGTGCCTCAGAAAAAGAGGTCTGGCAATCAGCTCTGAACAAATCAGCCTCTGATATGGAGCGCAGCCTTGCTCAGACAGACATGGAGCTGCCAGGAGCGGGGATAGCCTTGACTTAGTTTTTCATCCAGTCTAAGCAAGAGGAAAGCACTGCCCTGCCCAGTGACAAGTGCGAATTACAGAAGATTTTAAAAGAAATATGTCTGAAGAGTTCAATGGCAGTTCAAAAATTTTTTAATCACAAAATTCCTTTGACAGAGATCTACATACTCTTATAGTTACCACAACTACCAGGAGTTTATTGCAAATTTAAAAAAATACTCATGTATTCACCTCAAACAAAACATTCTTTGAGATATTAAATAAATGTGTGACTTCTTTGTTAACTACCCATCAGATTACCCGTGTCAAAAAAGATTGGAAAATGAATTAATAACATGCAAAAGGATACTGCTCAATAATGTCCTGATACATTTTATAGCGCGGATGGACCTTGAAAACATTTTCAGAGTGAAGTAAGTGGATCAGAAAAGGACAAGTGTTATTTGATCACATTTACGTAAAGTAACATGAAGAGGCAAATGGAGAGAGACTATAAACTTTTATTCGTGGTTACCAGGGATGAGAAAGAGGGGGCAAGTGGGAGCCACAGTTTTAGGAAGCAGTGAGTTTCTGTTCATGGTTTGGGGGATTATTAGTGTAACTGACGTCACCATATTGTACACCTGGAAAACAATCATTTTTCACTGGTTGTATAGCACATTCAGATTTTGCAATCAGATACAAAGGACAGTTAAAATTCATATGTGGCAATCAGAGATACAGAGGTTCAAAAATTAGAAAATAAAAGAGAAGATATGATTTTTTAAAGGTTCGGAGGTGAATGGATTACCAGTGTTCTCATAATCCGATGGATATTATTCCATCAGAGAGGGAAATGAAGTTCAGGTCCTTGCTATAACATAGATAGATCTAGAAAACATCAGGTGAAGTCAATGAGTCAGCTACACCAGCACGACTATGTCATCGACTTACATGAACTATCTAGGAGAGGCAAGTACGAGAGACAAAGGCTTATCTGTGGCTACCAGGGCCCCGGGGAGAGGGACACGGGAATGCTTGTTTAAGTGGTGCTGAATTTCTGTCGAAGATAATGAAGACTTATGGGAAAGGATAACACAGTGTGGGGAATGCTGTCAACATCACCAAATTACCCACTTTCAGAATGGTTAAAATTATATTTTTGTTGAATCTATTCAATGTCAGTTATCTTTTTTAATAAACAGCCAGAAAAATTTGTACGTAAACGGAAACTCTACTTATGCATCATTAAGTAATCTAATGTATATACCTTCACAATAGCATCTTGCATCCCTCATCAGAAAGCAATCAAAAGGAAATGATTGTATGCCTGTTATTTAAATGTTTAAGGCACGAATAGATGGAGAGGAGAAAACACTGCATAAAATCTAATTATGGTCATAAACTCCTTCTAATGGCCAGGATAGAAGCGGAAATAGTGTCCAGGTCCACTACCAATCCATCATCATTTCTCAGACGCTTCAAACACACCGGGATTCGTTTAGCTGCATCTGCTCCATGGGAAGCATGGCTGCTCATCCAATCTGCCTTTACCAAAGGATAAGAAATTTGCAATTCTGAACTTTTCATTTGCATGTCAATGATTACTTATTTTTCCTTGAGAATTCCCACCCTCAGCCTCAGCTCACACACTTTCTAAGCAGTACTCCAACACTAAGTTTATCATTTCTTTAGGGTCGTCAAAAGTTGTGAAATAGTCCAAAGAATCCATTTGCCTTGGTCTCCCGGGTGAGTACTTGTACATGATGTATAATTCTATGAAGTTCCCAATTTTTCTAATAAATATGTAGAAGATTGTATCCATACTATCAGCCCAATAACATGCTTCTGAATATTATTGTGGGGAACAAATATATGTAGGGAAACAAACAGATGTAGGGAAAAACCCTATATCTTAAATATAATTGATGGAGAACATTTATTAAGTCTTAAACAGGACAAAGACACATTATGTGGATGAAGGTGACCATTAGCACAAGGTCATCATAGTATCCGAGGGTTTACAGAGAACCCGCAAAAGTATTATTAACAGCAAATCAATACATCGCAGTTTCAGGAGAGACGACAGAAGCAGGAATGGAATCCCGATTGGACAAATACAATATGCTAGACAGAAGAGCTTCAAGATCGGTACAAGGTAGTCTCCCACGAGGGCAGTCATGATATAACTCATTACTATGCAACCCCAGTACCTAAAGTTCAAGAGAAAGTAAATATTTAGAAAATAATGATGGCAACATATGTAAAAATATGCTTGATATAATTTATACATGGATTGTTATAAGACTTATAACAGCCCCCAATAAGATGATCTTTTAATAAAAAAAAAAAAGTATCCAGGCAATTCCTTAAGGCCTAGAACTGCCCCTGCCTGGATGGCTAGGGAAGAGGTGGTGGTAGGTGACATCCAGTGGGTTCTGACACACCCACGCACACCAGTACAGGAAGGCCGGTCCTGCGCCATCCTCAAACTGGTTTCGATGCATGAGGCCATCATCGCAGCCACTGAGTCAATCCATTTGTCCAGGGCTTTCCTCTTTTTTGCTGTCCCTCCACAGGGTAGTGGTAGTAATCCATTTTCTTTTCTTGTTTTAATTAGTTTGATTGGTATATAATTCACTTTCTATTACACTCGGTCTGAGGGCAAGGCTAGCAGATGAATGGTCAAAAGGAATTCAGGAAGGTTTAATCCACATGGAGACTCAAAATTGGATTTTGGACTTTTCTCGTAATCGTTTGCCTTCTGCAAACTTAGTGCTCAGAATTTAGACTCTAAAATAGTTTTAAAAGTGTTAAGTATACAACTGCTATTACTATGTATTTAAGACTGGCAGAAAAGTCTGCCTGTTTTTATTTTGGAAATGGATAGACCAAAGAAATAATCAGTTGAAAAGCAGAAACTATTTGCTAGGCTCCCACCCTTTAAAACTATCCACCTATATTGTTCTACTGCTTAGAATTTAAGCTCTCACAAATACAAACCTAAGCAAAGACCCTGCCATACAATAAGCAACTCTAAAACTTCAGGTATTATTTTAGACATCATCTCATATTGACTTCTACCACAATATTTGAAGTATTACAAATGATCTAGCAGCCATTTTATGGGGATAGAAGGAAAAGAATTTCTGCATACTGTGGCTTTCTGGTTATCCTTTCAGACTACCCTGAAGGGGCCTGAGTTGTATTTTGGGTTACAAGTTGGGCAGCAGTTCAAAACCACCAGTCACTCTAAGTGAGAAAGATGAGGCTTTCTACTTCCATAAAGATTGACAGTCTTGGAAACCTGCAGGAGCAGTTGTTGTCTGTCCTATAGGGTCACTATGAGTCAGAATCTACCCAATGGCAGTGAGTTTGGTTTTGAAAATTTGGTTGTCGGTGTTGTTGTTAGGTGCCATCAGGTCGGTTCAATCCCATAACCATCCAATGCAGAACAGAACCAAGTACTGCCCAGTCCCCGCCATCCTCACAGTTGTTCCTACACCTGATCCAATTGTTGCAGCCACTGTGTCTATCTCTCCTTGAGGGCCCTCCTTTCTTTTACCATCACTCAACTTTACCCAGTATAATGTCATTCTCTGAGGACCAATCTCTCCTGACAACATGTCCAAATGATGTAAGACAAAGTCTTGCCATCCTTGCTTATAAGGACCGGGCCTCACTTCTTCCAAGAGAGATTTGGTTGTACTTTTAACAGTCCACGGTACTTTCTTGCCAACACCACAACGCAAATGCATCAGTTCCTCTTTGGTCTTCCTTATTCAACGTCCAGCTTTCACATGCATATGAGGCAAGAGAAAATGTCATGACTTTTCAGTACTCTAAAGGGGTCTTCCGCAGCAGATTTACCAAATGCAATGTGTAGTTGGATTGCTTGACTGCTGCTTCCATAAGCATTAGTTGGTGGATGTAAGCAAGACAAAATCCTTGAGAACTTCAAGCTTTTCCCCATTTATCATGATGCTACATATTAGTCCAGTTATAAGGATCTGGATCTTCTAGACACTGAGTTGTAATTCACCCTGAAGACTGTAATCCTTGATCTTCGTCAGCAAGTTCTTCGAGACCTCCTGACTTTCAGCAAACCAGGTTGTGGCACCTGCATATCACTAATGATATGGTTGCTTAATGAGTCTTCCTCCAATCGTGATGCTGTATTCTCCTTCATATAAGCCAGCTTCTCTGATGATGTGCTCAGCATACAGATTGAATAAGTGTGGTGAGAGAATACAACCCTAACTCACACCTTTGCTGATTTTAAACCCTGCAGGATTCCCTTGTTGTGTTCACACAACTGCCTCTCGATCCATGTACAGGTTGTACATGAACACAATAAGATGTTCTAGAATCCCCATTCTTCTCAAGGCTGTTCATAGTTTGTCATGACCCAAATGCCTTGGCATAGTCAATAAAATACAAGTAAACACCTTACTGGCAATTTCTGATTTCAGCCAAGATCCATCAGGCATCAGCAATGATATCCCTTATCTCATATTCTGAGAGCTCCCTGTTAATGTACTGCTACATCTATTCTTGGCTGATCTTTAGCAAAACTATACTCCATGTAATATCAGTGATATTGTTCTATAATTTGAGCATTCTGTTGGGTCATCTTTCTTTGGAACAAATATGGATCTCTTCCAGTCAATTTAACATAATCGCTGTCTCCCAAATTCCCTAACATAAACAAGTGAATGCTTCCAATGCTTCACCAGCTTGTTGAAACACCTCAGCTAGCGTGCCTTCGACTCCTACAGCCTTATGTGTGATTCGTGCATTCATGCCGTGCTTCCTTCAGCATCATTGGTCCCTGTTCATACACTACCTCCTGAAATGGTGAAATGTCAACGAGTTCGTTCTGGTAC
>NW_022109827.1:1223611-1233681 GCF_000313985.2 Echinops telfairi | reverse complement strand
ACCTAAGGAATCCTACAACAAAAGCGAGGTGGAGGCACCCTTCCCCCAGGGCTCCACCGACAATGAAAAGTAGAGGGCAGTTAAGACACATTTCCTTATCAATGGAGGAGATGGAGATTGGGAAAATGTGTGGGTGAAGGAAGCCTCCCAGTGGCTGAACTGACCCTGGGTTTCTTGACCTTCGTGAAAAGACACAGCATGGACTCTGGGGAGCAGGTGGTGCAAAGGGCTAAGTACATCACTCCTGACCAGAAAGTGGGCATGGGCACCCAGCCAGAGGTGCCTTATAGGAAAGACCCATGCATCTGTTTCCAAAGGTCACATCATTAAGAACACTATGGAGAAGTTCTACTTTGCACACATGTGAGCACCATTTAAGGCCTATCACCCAGTTAAGCAAGGTAGGCCTAGGTGTTTTTGTGCTTCCTTACTAATCCTGTTGTGAAATTTTCATATTTTTCTACCCCCTCAACATTTCTGCATCTAAGTGTGACTGGTATCTGCCTCTTTCCAAGCCCCATGGCCCCTTCTCCCAGAATGGAAGCCCTGTTTCAAATTCACAGAACACCCAGTACAAAAGGCTAACTCCCCATCACCACCACTTAATTCACAATTTAAAACAACACAAAACGCTTACTTGTGCTTACTTGCTAATGTATGATGAACAAACTCAGTTTCATGTTTTTACACCTCCACAATTAGTAAGTACACACAAGTAAGGCCCTGCTTCTGGGTGATCATTGCCCTCTGGATTGGAATAGGGTCACTCTGAGTCAGAATTGACTGGCAGGCAGTGAGGGAGCGTTCTCCTGCATTATGGGAAGTTCCTACCCCTGCTACGATCAAGGAGGGCTGGTGGCTTCAGGGAGCCCAGGGCATGGAAGGTGGTGAACGGGGCTGCTAAGGACAAGGTGGGCCGGCCGTTTGAGACAACCATCCGTGCCACAGGAGAAAGAGGAGGCTCTCTATCCCCAGGAGGAGTTCAAATCCACTCGTGGCAGTGGTTCTGAGTGAGGCAGCAATGGGTTTTCGGGCTAACCATGTGACCGAATGCCAATGACCCAAGCCGTCATTTTCAATCCCACCACAACCGTTATAAATCTGGACCCTGAGAAAGGACAAAAGAAATGATGTATTTGAAAAACCATTGACTACGAAAGGGCTCCACGTTTGGTAGAGGGCCAATGAAAATGAAGAAGGGCTCAAAGACAACCAAGCACAGCAATTCATCGACGGCGCCAATTGCATGCAGAGAATGGCTTGCACTGTTTGAGGGAAAGATGAAACAGTAAATTTAGGCCCGTCTCAGGACTGTTTTCTCAATGAAACTACAAATAAATGCATCAAATTCACGGTTTTAAGAATTCATGGTTTCACACACAAATTTGCCTTCATTTACATTTGAACTTCACAGATTTATAAAATATTCAAAATTTTTTATTCCAAGTTTTCTGGGGGAATGGAGGTGGCATTAAGCCATTGTTCAAATCCTTAAATCCATGACAAAAGGTGTAATTATTTGACAAATAAATTCAATATAATGCTGAATTACACCAGATACAATATTAAGGAAAATATATTAAATGGCCATTATGAAATATATGAAGGGAATAAAACACTATCTGAAAGCAACTTATTTGGGACCTGTTGGTTCAATCTCTCTCTTACTGCCATCAAGTAAATACTGATTCGTAGCAACCTTTTGGCCAAAGTAAAACTGCTGCTCTGGGATTCTGAGACAATTAACTCTCTACGGGAGTAGAAAGCCTCTTCTTTCTCCCTGGAGGGGCTGGTGGTATAGGACTGCTGACCTTGCAGTTAGCAACTGTATTAGTCTGGGTACTTTAGAGAAACAAATCCGCAGCAACTCATGTATAAGAGAGAGTTTTTTATAAAGGTTAAGTGAGCAACAAGAAAACATCCCAACCCAGTGCTGCCCAAGCCCACAAGTCCAACATTAACCCATCTGTCTGACACCAGTCCACAATGTCCTCCTCCATCTCACAAAACAGACACAACGATGCCGACTGCAGGAGGAAAGCCAACTCAGTAAATGTGTAAGCATCTCAGCACTGACAGGGGTCTCCACATGGCTGCTGCAGCACCCAGGGCTGCATCGGGGTAGGTCCATGTGGCTTCTCCTTGGGGATGTCTTGCAGGAAGTCAGCCTTGCCAGCTAAAGCTGGAATTGCTAACCCTGGTGCAACCATCACAAAGCAAGAGACCCAAGAACTAGAAAGGCGAGGCACATCGAGCCATTTAATCCCTCCGCCCTTCAATTAATTCCACGTGTTTATCGGCCAGGTTAGCACAATAAACTAACTCAGCAACTCAACTCATAACCACTACACCACCAGGCTTCCTACTCAGGTACCAGAGGGGATGCTATGACTTCTCACGTTATGTTCTTTCTATACCATAATGAGGTGTGCAAATTTTTTTATAATTATATTTTACTCTAACTTAAACCTGTTTAGCACTGAGAAATGGTTAAGTTTTTTTGAATTGACCCAGGTTAAAAAGAAAGCAAGATAGCTTTTAACATATGGTATACCCTTGAATGAAGAGCAAAATCAACTAGATTTGCCTCCATTAGTTCACATCTATAATTCATATTAACTGTTCATTTATTATTCATGAAGACACCTTTACTGCTGAGAAGAAAATGGAATTGATCTAGTTCAAAATGAGAGACCATCCTCTGAATGACCAAATCTGCCCAATTACATTGTACTTAATTAGAAATTTATAAATTTCATAAATTATTTCTTGATTTAAGACTTTATATGAGATCACCGAAAAGGAGCAGCCTCTACTCACGGTTTAGTTAGGGTATACTAGCAATAAACGATGTCTCCTCAGCAGACATGCTCTCAAATTATGAGTCCCTGAATTCCACATAAACAAATGGCATTGGGATGACCATTTCATTGCACAGCACAGAATGATGAAATTAGACGATGCTGGATAGTAATCCCTGTATCTGTCTTCCAGAACATGTTCCACATGGAAGGCAAAGGAAGTGCTCATCATTCGTCTGATGCCTCAGCCGAAGAGTGTGTGCCCGCTCTCCAAGAACCCACGTGATCTGTTCATCTAGTGGAGGCTGCCTCACTCATGTGAGCTCAGGAAACATTTCAGGAATACATGGTGTGAGCGCGAAGCTCAAAAACTAAAAATAAAACTATAGCTGATCTAACAACTGACCTAATTTCAGTATTCTCAACAACTATGGACTATGTATTTCAGAAGTAGATCTGCCAGTCAAATACATAGTATCTTAAAAAACAAGTGCGCATGCTCAGTTAGCCAGATCAAGCTCTTACTGTTCATTTAAATCCACGTGCCATGAGTCTATTCCTGCTCACCCATGTGAGCCAGAGGGTTCTCCAAAGCTGGGTTTGGTTTGGTTTGGTTTGGTTTGGGGGCGGGGGTTGGGGGGGGCGGCGGAATTAGACCACCAGGACTTTCTTTCACGGTGCAACTGAGTGGATTCCAACTGTTTGTCTTTTGGTTAGTAGCTAAGTGCAAATGGTCTACATCACGCAAATCCACACTGAACCCACTGCCATTCGGTGGATTCTAACAGCGTCCAGGTTAGTGGATAAGCACAAAGCCTTTGTACCACCCAGCGAACTCCATCTTGCCACAAGCCTAAGAATAAAGTTACCGCACTCGCAGGATGAGAGGAGCCCAGAGTATCGCAGAGAAATAGAGCTGCGGTCCTGTGTAGGGAAGTGAAATTACTAAGGACTCTTCTAGTCATTTCTCTGTGACTTCCACCAAATGAGTGGGGGGGACCGTGCAAATAGGGTGAAACACTAAGAGAGGGGATTAGTCCATTTTGTCATTCCCCGAAGTGTGAGAGAGCCAACTTAGAATCAGGAACAGAGATTCCAGGGACTGCCAAGAGAGGCAAGCCCCCCAGCAGAGCACGTGGGAGATCCCTGCCTGAAGTGGGCAGAGGCTGCGAATGGCAACACGGAGCCTGCGATCCACAGGAAGTCTTCGTTTCTGGCTCAGAAGAGGCACTACTCTGGACCAAGGACTGTGTCTTAATGTGTTCTCCGCCTGGTTTGATAACCTGTTAACTTCCCAAAGAAGCCCCCATAAAAGGGAGGATTGTCTGAGAGCTCTGTGTGGCCATTCGCAACAGATAATGAATGTAGCGGAGATATCGGTAGAGTGCGATGGGAGGACTGGTGGATATCAGAATTGAGTAACGATGGATGGAGGGGGAGGCAAACCTTGTGGCAACTGGCCTCGGGATGGTGAAAAGTTGGATTCTCCTTCTCCCTACTGAAGCTGGAGGAGATCAGATGTAGCCCCACACCATTGTTTAACCCTGTGAAGGTAAGGCTTTCTGGTCTGTACAGAGTTACAGTCCTGGAATTCCAGAGTCCCTTCTCCCCGGGGTCCGATCACTAGGCATCAGCATCTACTCGAAGGCAAGGAGTATAGTTGAGGTAAGTCTACCTCGAGCATGGATTTCTTGCGATATGAATAATAAGTCTCTTTGTTTCAGGCATTTTGAGCTGGGTTTCCATTCACAACCGTACTGCAGACACATAGCTATCATTTCTCGCTTTGCTACTTTCCACAGCCATCCATATTTTTGCACAATGTGTCATTTTGTACCTGTCGTTTCCCTTTGTCTTTATCATAAGCCTGTCCCCATTTTTTACTTATAGTCTTTACAACGATCACTTTATGTGCTGCTGGTCCTTTGCTATTAGTTAGGCTGGCTCTCACTAATGGATAGTTTAGCTATAAACCCAATTGCCTTTACAATGGTTCCCTTAATGTATGAGAAAATAGTAACTATTATATCTGTGCACACCTATGGACAATAGCTCAGAAATGGTAAAGTTGTCAGACATCTCATTTTCCTTCTAAAGACTCTTTAATCTAGCCAAGAGTTAGAGATGCCCCAAATTGAAAGTAATTTATAATCAGTCTGTGCCTGAAAAGCAGATTGAACTAAATATTTAATATCAAGCCAGAGAATGTATCCAATCTGGTATTGCTAACAAATGTTTTTCAGCACCTGCTAGACTCAATTAGGAAAAAAAAAAGGGGGGGGGGAGCAGCTTCAAGCCAATTTTTAAATTCACATTCACTTCAAACAACAGATGGACTTCAAAGAGTACAGCTATAAACAGTGTACTTGTCCAACATGTCCCTTTTCTCGATTTGAATTAGAGATGTGGAGCTGGGTCGGTGCATATGAACAGACAAGGGCGGCACAACAAAAACAGGTCTCTACACCATTCTCTCTGGTAACATTTAGCTAGGAGAGCATTATCATTTATTCTTCCCCGTTTACCCATCAGGTGTAAGCCACCTGTCAGTAAGCTCCATTTAACTTTTTGTAACAAAGTGATGTCCCTAGTACCAGATGCCAACCAGAGATGGCAAAGGTGATTTTTTCTCTCAGCCAAGATTCTGTTACTACAAAGTATCGTTGGGGAAGCAGAGGGAATCCAGTTCTCTTCATTCCTTCTCTCAAACCAAACCAAACTCCCTGTTATTGAGCAGATTCTGATGCATAGCGACTGTATAGGACAAGGTAGAACTGCCCCTGTGGGTTTCTAAGACTGTAACTCTGTATGGAAATAGAAAGCCTCGTCTTTCTCCAGAGGAGTGGCTGGTTTCAAACTGCTGATTCTTATGGCTAGCAGTCCAAAGTGTAACCACTATGCTAAAATACCCTACCTCCCATTCAGTCATTAATAAGCATAGTCTGGTGAACTAGGTCATGATTATCTCACCCTGGACAAATAAGAAACAGCAGCACTGTTTGCTGAGTCACACAGAAAGTGACTGGCAGTGTGCCTTACACCTCCTCCTAGCAAGGTTAACTTAGAGGAGGGTAGGGAACTCATAGATTCACCCGCCACAAACCACGCAAGGTGGATTCTGAGGCCCTGCCACAGGTTTTCCCTGATTGTGGCAGATCTTTGGGTACTAAATCACCTTAACTCCTCATTAGACATGGTCATTCCTCAGCCCTGCTGCGGTAGACGGATGATATGTCAACTAGACACTCCTGGGTAAGGGTATTTAAACCTGTCAATCAAGAGATAGCCTGATGATACCACCTTGGGGGCGTGGCCTTTTGTATAAGAGTGAGGGACTCTGGGAACTGCCTGTATTAGTCTGGGTTGACTAGAGAAACAAATCCAGCGACACTTACATGTGTGTAAGAGAGAACTTTATATCAAAAGTAATTTCATATTAAGAAAACATCCCAGCCCAGTCCGGATCAAGTCCATAAGTCCAATATTAGCCCATATGTCCAATAGCAGTCTAAATTCCTCTTCAGACTCACGCAACACATGCAATGGAAGATCACAGGCCAGTGGGTAGAAAATCTTGTGGATCCAGTGGTGGTGGATCTCTACATGGTTCCTCCAGCTCCAAGGCTCTGATTCCATCAGTGTGGCTCCATGTGGCTTGTCAACAGGAATGTCAAGCAGAGATTATGTGTGTCCCACCTCCACGGAGAAAGACCAGAGTTCACAGAATCCTCAGAAGGACATGCCCACACAGAGGCTTCACTGGCTAATACCTGATTAACGGGCTAGACGCCACCCCTTCCTTAAACTAACAGTAGATTACATTAACTGCCACACTGTCTCTCTCTACCACTTCGCTTTCCTCCAAGCTAAGACTTCACTGGGACTCGGCGTCTGCTGCCAGGGGTGGACCCATGGGGGACCCTGTACCTTGAGAATTGTCAGAGCCGTGCCATACATCCAACAACCTTGGATCCACATGACTCCACTCACTGGCCTGTGATCTCCCTTTGTCACTTGTCATAAAAGTCAAAACGAAACAAACCTAAAGAGTTTCAAGTTAAAAGAAAGTAGAAATTCCCTTCTCTATTCCTTTCAAGCTAGCCCTTATCTACAAAACGAGGATCACTGTTCAGCGCAAGTATTCCCACATGGGTATATAAATAAATAACGAAAGCAAAACGAGCTGTAAGATGAGAGAAGTGTACATATTTAATCATATTTACTCCTAAATACCTAGTACTGTGCCTTCTAGCATCTTCATCTATAAGATGTTATCTTATAAGGTTGCTGCAAGAGTAAATGAAAAAATGAACATAACATACTTAATCCATCATCTAGCACACACCGAACCAAACTCTATGCCATCAAGTCCATTGAGACGGCAACCCTACAGAGCAGGGCAGAGCTGCCCCAGGGATTTCAGAGACTGTAACTCTTCATGAAAATAGAAAGCTTCATCTTTCTCCTAAGGAATGGGCTGATGGTTTTGAACTGCTGACTTTGAGGTTAACAGTCCAACATTTAACCACTATGCCACCAGGGTTACTATCCAACACAGAAAGAATGCTTGTTAATCCTGTTATTATCAGACCAGGTCATTTCCCAGATGCCATGGTGTAGTGGATTACAATTTGGACTGCTGCTAACTGCATGGTCAGCAGTTCGAATCCACCAGCTGCCCACTAGGGAGAAAGAGGAGGCCATCTGCTCCGGTAA
Source organism: Echinops telfairi (assembly GCF_000313985.2). Taxonomy (NCBI): domain Eukaryota; kingdom Metazoa; phylum Chordata; class Mammalia; order Afrosoricida; family Tenrecidae; genus Echinops; species Echinops telfairi. Next base: position 1,226,164 of record NW_022109827.1, on the reverse strand, counting down.
AGATTCACAAACTCAGAAACATTCGGGGGAAGTTATACTCTGTCCCATAGGGTCAACATGAGTCTGAATTGACAGTAGATTTGGATTTGGGTTTAGGTCATTTTGAATACATGCTGGGAAGGTCCTTAGAATGAAGCCATTGAAAACCTTCTAGATGAAGAAAACAAAGAGTTAATAGTCTTACCCAACACTGCATAGCACTGACATAGCCGAAACTGACACCAATGTTTTTCTAAAACACAGTAGCTCAATTCAATATGCTTTTCACCTTTCAAGGATACTTCGACACCTAGCTGAAATATACAGTCTAAGGACAGTCTTTTTTTTCTCTCTCTCTTTTTTAACATTTTATTAGGGGCTCATACAACTGTTATCCCAATCCATACACACATCAATTGTGTAAAGCGCATTTGTACATCGTTTCTCAAAACATTTTCTCTCCATTTAAACCCCCGACATTAGGTCCTCATTTTTCCCCTCCCTCCCCGCTCCCCCCTCCCTCATGAGCCCTTGATAGTTTATAAATGGGTATTTTGTCATACCTTGCCCTGTAGGACAGTCTTAAGATTCAGAATTTGCTCATCATTTCCAAGCTATGGATCATGCTTACCCAGAACATGAGGTGGAAAGGACAGAGCAGGAAACTTTGAATATGAGGCCTGAATTTTTTAAAGTAATTCAACTATTACATAGCTGGTTGCTTTCCTTTAGGGGGAGGGGCGTGGCAGGAAGGCATTTGGTTCCTATTGGATGGTTTCTTTTGTTTCTGTTGTATTCAGTCACTTTACTCCAGAAAACACACACAGCTATTATACAGCCTTTAGAATTTTGTCTAATGAGAGTTAGTTATGAACATTAAATGCCTGAGCTGCCATTAGATTCAAATATTTAAAGATATTCAACTAAAAAAAGGAGGGTCTAAGAACGGAAGGACAAACTGCTTTCATTTGGAATATAAAGAAGAGTCATGTGTCCGAAACCAGAAAGAGCAATAGATCCCGGTGGCCTTGTAACTTTAAATTCTATTCTCTTTCTCTGGTGTGTACTTTACATGTTAAAAGAATGCATGTGTATTCTTCCCCACTCTCTTATTCCCTAAAAATTCTGCACCCTGATTGATGCAATGAAGAATAATAGGAGAGGAAACAAATTGTCAGTGTTTGCTAAACCTTAGATTTTACTATAATAGATCCTTTACAGTAAATAATAAGACAATGATGGGGCTCTTTGTTTACTGTCACCACAATTTTCTATTGTCACATTTGCATTCCGTCCATGAAACAGGAGGATAGTGATGACTTCATTCTCTAGGATGAAGGGTAATTGATCTAAACCTTCCTATCACTTTCCTTTAACTCGGAGCACTAATGCAATGGAAGGCAGGAATAAATAATATTTCTGTAGGGGAAAAAATGACGTCAGAAAAGCTAACCTGCAAAAAAAAAAAATGTTTCATGATCCTAAGTCATGAAATCCCTCCTCCAACTGCCAAAAAAAGGTGTTTTATGAGGAATTCAAAATGAATCTGAAGGACAGAGGATTCCCCCCACCCCAGCTGTTAAAGTAAAATAGGTTAAAAGGTCCTAATTAAACCAAACCCCAAACAATTCAAACGGGGCCGTGGTTAAAAGGTAGCTTTGCCATTTACATTAAACCTATTAACATGACATGTTCGTGACCACATGAAAGTGTCTTCCTAACGTGAGCTCTCATTATTGCTCATGAATCTCAATCTCCCACAAATAACATATAAAAGGGAACGGTGGAAATTAACAACACTTAGCTATAGGCAGTGACTTCCATACTAAGATAGTTTCTATTCCTCCTGTTTCCCCTTTTCCTTTCTTTCCCTGCCTGATGACATTTACTCTATGAGAGCTGTGCCCTCGGAATCTGAACGTCATCATCAGACAAGCTACACTGTGGTCCGCGCTCTTTTGGAAGGTATAATTCTACAAAACTAGAAAAATGCAAATTCTGCTGTACTTTTTCAAACGACCCGGGATAGGATTAACTTGGCAAAAACCTGCAACAACATACACACACAAAATACTACCTTTTTCCAAATGGAAATTACAGGGAGTGGAGGGGCTGTTGGTGGTCACAGTAAATTTATTAGTTACCTTGCCAAACTTAGCTATTCCCAAACTTCATCTCTTCCCTTTCTCTGTCTCTTTTTCGTGTAAATACGGCAGCACCCTCAAGGCTGGCGGAACTACAAATACAGCAAACAGGCACAGGGAATTGACCGAGACAGGCACCCAAGAGGCACCTTACATAGAAATTGTTACCCTTGACAACCTGCACTGCACACACAGCAAGCACGAGTACCTTTACGTTTGTGCAAACCCGCTCTCGCCAAGAGACACGGTGCCCGTCCCCACTCGGACGGCCCCACTCCGGGGGCAGTTCCGCCGCTGCCCAGGGCTCTCACCGTGTCTGCAGTCGCAGTAGCCCCAGTCCACCTGGCCGGGGGCGTTCTCGTAGAAGCACCAGGGTCGCCCTCCGCCCTGCAGGCTCCGACAAAAGTTGTGGCGCTGCGCTCGCAGCGGA
>NW_022109827.1:1221586-1223428 GCF_000313985.2 Echinops telfairi | reverse complement strand
GGCCAGTGCGCTGCCGGCGCGGCGAGCAGGCGCTGGGCGGCGAGCGCCCGCAGGGGACGCGGGACCCGGGGCAAAGCCTCCTGGCCCCGGGGCTTCCGCAGCAGCGGCTGGGTGGCCAGGGGGACGGAAGAACTGAGCATCGGATCGAAACTGACCACTCCGGAGATCGCCCCTAAGAACAGAGCCACCCCGAACCGGGCGAGCTGCATCCTGCCGGTGCAGCCGCGGCTTTTTGGTCCATGCTCCCGGGCTCCTGGGGTTGGGAAGGGAGGCGGGCAGGGGACGGGGGGCGGGACGGCAGCGTGCCTCGAATCCCCCCTCTCCAGCCCCCTCCCGCCCCCCGCCCGGGGACCGCCTCCTTCTCCTCTCTCGCCGCCAGCTGCGAGTCCCCACCCGGTTCCCAATCCCTCCCCGGACCCGCCCCCGGCTCCGCCCCAGCCCCGCCCCGGCCCGGGGTAGGGGGTGGGCTGCTGGGGCTGCGCAGCTGGGGGCCGTGCGACCTGGAGCTCCGTCTGCAAGCTCGTGCGAACGGCTACCGGGCGGTGGAGGGACCTGAGCCCTAGAGGGCCCGCGGGGGGCGAGCCCAGGACGCCGCCCCTCTAGGCGCGAGGCGCGTAGCCTCCCCAGACCTCTGCTTGGCCCCTGCCCGGCTCCTGGCTGCCAGCTGCCCAGCCTGGCTGCGTCCGAGCCGCCAAGCCAGAGCGTGCCAATGCGAGGGATGCTCCTGATTGACTCCTGCCGGTAGACACTGCCACCCCGGCTCCTCGTCGGCCTGCACCCAAGCTGGCATCCATCTATGAAAACTCTTCTTGTCTCCACCTCCATCGCGGATCTCGTTTTCTGTTTTGAAATCCTTGGAAGGAAAGTCTGGAATAGCTTTAGATAAAACTTTCCCTGGAGAGCGCGCAGGTTAAAGGTTATCGACGCCCATGGGGAACGTTAACCCCTTTTTGCTAAACTGTGAGCCCCTCCAAGGCTAAGACCTCCTGGCCCTCGGCTTTATGTCCCGGTGCTTGGACAGACGCCGTGCCGGACACTGACTGGGTCCCACGTATCTGCTGAAAGTAAATTCCTGAGCCGACGCGGAGAAACCAGCTTGAGCCTCTGGGCTTCCTGCCTCCCACTTTCCCGTCCTGGACAACACCAGTTGTTTGGTTATTATTGGGACTCAGTAAAGTCCTCTTAATCCCAAATTTCCTCTCTAGCCAGAGAAGTCGTCATCCTCATCCGCCCCAGACTCCCTCCTATCCAAAAAGCCCATTCTCTAACACCTACCCGTTTTCGCAGGGGAAGGGACTAAAGGAGGTAGCCTACTCCTAGCCTCTCCAAAGTGAACCCTGCCTACTCACAATTCTGTCCTTGGGCTGTTGACTTGACCTTAGATTAGTAGCCCGCCCCCAGCCTCCTAAAAAAATGACTTCGGATTAGCAGGGGGGAAAAACCCCAAAAGAGGAAGGTTGAAGAATTCCCCCTTTAATTTTTCCCGGGTAACAAAAGAAAAATAAAAAAAAAAAAGGAAAGCAAAGAAACCAAACCCAGTTGCCCTGGCGGCTTTGCTGCCTAGTGACCTTGCAGAATGGAGTTGAACTGCCCATAGGAGTTCCAAGACTGTAATCGTTATGCAAGCAGCCGCCATACATTTTTCCTGCACGTTTCTCCCCATACAGCAGCACTCAAACCACAGCTCCTCCGGGCTCAGCCCAAGGCTGCAGAGAAGGCGATAATCTGCTTGCCCATTCCATTGTGATTCAGTGAATCACAGGGGAATGCTGTCCCACAATCTAATGTACCCTGAAGAGCAGAGCAAATTTTATTTATTTATTTTATTTTCATTTATTTTTT
>NW_022109827.1:1213552-1221025 GCF_000313985.2 Echinops telfairi | reverse complement strand
CAAAGTCTTGCCATCTTTGCCTCTAAGGAGCACTCTGGCCTTACTTCTTCCAATACAGATCAGTTTGTCCTTGAAAGTACCTGAAGTACTGAAAGTACCATCAGGTACTTTCGATATTCTTCTCTAGCACAATTCAAATGCATCAGTTCTTCTACAATCTTCCATATTCAATGTACAACTGTCACATGCATATGATATAATGGAGACGACCACAGTTTTCATCAAGTGCACTGTGATAGGTAGGTTTATTGTGCCAACCTAACCAATGAACACATGTGGGATTAATTGAAGGGTGGAGAGATAAATGGCTCAGCGAACCTCGCCTTTCTTATCTCTTGCTCTTTCATGATCGGATCAGTGTGAGGCTGCCTTAGCTTGTTCTCAATTTGCAAGCTACACTACCTGTGGGACACCTAACCCTTGGACCGTGTCGCTGTAGTTTGGGGTTCTTTCAAGACCTGCTTCGCCATACATCATTTGAGCTGGGGACTGTGGGACCCTGTCATCTGGCTGACTGTTGGTGACCTGCCTTGCTGTTTGCTGCCTGTGGCCGGATAGACTGAATTGCTCTACAGAGGACTCCGCTGTCTGCTTCCTTGACTTGCATCCAACGGCCCTCAAAACTTGAAGGACTGCCAGTGTATTAGCTGTCTCATGGAAGTGAGTTTCACTGAGCCATTTGTACTGCTCTATAGATTAATTAGCTGTTTATTTCTTGTTTTATCTGTCTATATATAAAGATAAATAAAATCATAAGTGTCCTGGTTTTGTTTCTCTAGAGAACCCTGTCTAACATATGCACCTTAGTCCTCAAAGTAACATCCTTGCTCTTCAATACTCTAAAGAGGTCTAGCGCACCAGATTTACCTAATGCAATATGTCTTTTGATCTTTTGTTTGTGGATCTAAAATCCTTGACAACTTCAAACTTTTCTCCATTTATCATGATGTTACCTATTGGTCCAGTTATGAGGATTTTTGTCTTCATTACATTGAATTGTAATTCATACTGAAGGCTACAATCTTTGACCTTCATCAGCAAGTGCTTCAATTCTTTCTCACTTCCAGCAAGCAAGGTTGTGTCATCTGCCTATCACAGGTTGTTAATAAGCCTTCCCCCAATCCTGATGCTGCACTCTTTTCATATAATCCGACTTCCTTGCTGATTTGCTCAGCATGTAGTTTCAACATGTATGGTGAGAAGATACAACCCTGACACACACCTTTCCTGATTTTAAACCATGAAGGATTCTTGTGTTCATATAACTGCCTCTTGATCCATGTACATGTTCCTCCTGAGCACAATGAGCACAATGAGGTGTTTTGTAATTCCCATTCTTCTCAAGGTTATGCACAGTTGATTATGGCCCACACAGTTGTATGCCTTTGCATAGTCAATGAAGCACAAGTAATCATCTTTCTGGTAGTCTCTGCTTTGAGCCAAGATCCATCTGACATCAGGAATGATATCCCTTGTCCCACGCCCTCCTCTGAATCCAGCCTGAACTTCTGGTGGCTCCCGGTAAATGATAATCACTCCAACCAACTCACCGCCATGGAGTTGAACGATCCTACAGGACAGAGTAGAATCGCCCCTTGTGGGTTTCCCAGACTGTAAATCTTTATAGGATAGAATGCCTCATCTTTCTCCGGCCGAACCGGCTATGGTTTGGAACTGTTGATGTTGCAGTTTGCAGCCTAACTCATAACCACTGTGCCTATAGGACTCCTTACGACCTCACTGGGGCTCTATAAATGATGCCAGGGATCTGGAGACAGCACATCTTTGTTAAAGATGACTTTACCAGCTATCTTACGGATTGTTGTTTGCAATTTTAAAGTTTTAAAGGAATACTTACCTTTTTCTAAAGGCATAGCTAAAACTGAGTTTGTGAAAGCATTTATAGACAGTTAGCTATAGATACAGATCGGGGGAGGTCAATTTACTTATTTTTGTAAATATCGGCAGTTTACCAATCAGATTCTTGATATAATGGTGACAATTCTAATGAACTCTTAGAAGATGGGACACACATACATTCCAATGGTCTCTTCTACCTTACGAGACATCCACGATTGGAATTACCCTTGATGGAATCAGGAGTTTCCTGAGGCCTGGGAGTGGCCATCACTCAGTTGTACAGAGAAGAGATTCCAGCTGGTGTGTTTGGTCCCAATTGCCCTCCCTTCCCTGATTGCTCCCACAGCCATCACCCTCACATTTCTTGGGAGTCTGTGATGTTGGTGCTTCTAGTCTACCCCAATCCATGCCAACGCCATGCACAAGGGGCTCAGCCTGTTGTGACCCATCAGATTTCCACTGCCTCGTGTTTGGAGTGCATCACAGGCCCTTCCTTGTCTGTTTCAGTCTGGGAGCGTCACAGCAGCACACAGACCTCCACTGACAGATGGGAGGTGGCTGCCCTTGAGGAGCATTGGCCATGGAGGAAACCTGGGTCTCCCATATAGAAGGCAAAGCATTCTACCACTGAGCAACAATTCCACACATCGTTTTACCAGGAAGAAAGGGAAATTAGGAAAGAAGTGGGCAAGAGGGAAGATTGTTGGAAGGGAGTTCCAGGAGCCTCTGGCAGTCTGGCAGCCCTGTCTCCAGGTTTCTGGAGCAAAAGGAGATGAAGGGTCTCACAGTTAACAGACTTTGAAGTGGACACATACAAAGTGAAGTTACATCCATGAGACTCCACATCGGGCTTTGGTCATTTGTAAGTTTGAACGCATACCCTTTTTGGAAAACAAATCATCTGTTTAAGTAGGCTATGGCTTCCGGGGCCACAATTTGTTTTGCCTTCTATTTTATAAGCAAAGTATGATTGCGACCGACCTCCTGCCTCTTGCAAAGAGTCCTGGTGGTGTAGTGGTTGGGTGGCTAACCGCAAGGTCAGCCATTTGAAACCACTAGCCCAGGGGTCCTCAAACTATGGCCTGCGGGCCACATGCGGCCTACCAAGGATATTTATCCAGGCCGCCTGGTGTTTTTGCCCTGTTTTTTTAACTTCAAAATAAGATATGTGCAGTGTGCATAGGAATTTGTTGATAGTCGGTTTTTTTAAAAACTATAGTCCAGCCCTCCAACAGGTCTGAGGGACAGTGACCTGGCCCCCTGTTTTAAAAGTTTGAGGACTAGCCACTCTGCGAGAGAAAGAAGAGTCGCTCTACTCCCGTAAAGAGTGACAGGTTCATAAACCCACAGAAGCAGTTCTACGCCTTCCTGCAGGGTCACACTCTGAGTCACAATGCACTGGATGACAATGAGCTTGTTTCTTGGCTTTTCTGATTCGCTTAGGGTCCCACCTCACCACAGCTCCCTCCTCAGATTCTCTTTACTCTATCACAGATGTCAAAACCAAAGGAAAGGGCTCAGTCATGCCTATAAGAATCCCACTGTTGATTCCTACTGTCTTCCCTTCTGTGATTGTTAGGCTTTATGTCAACTTGGCTGGGCCAGCATTGTCACATGTGATCTAGCTTAGTGAGGTCAACTCCTTGATGAGATCTTCTGTGAAGCAGCCAAGCAGTTGTGGGAAGTATACAGTGAAGTATCACCTTACTGTGATCATAGCCTTGATACAATGGAGGAGAGGTTATAGTCACAGGATGGCCTACCCTTGACCTTGTGGGGAAGCTAGCTCACTTATGCTGTATCACTTACACCCGATTCATCTGCCTCTTAGCTGGGAGATCAGCTGCTGATCTCAGGAGCCATTAGCAGACTGCCAACGTTGGATCTATTTGGCCAACTTTGGACCTATTGAGTTGATTTGGGATTTATTCAGGTCTGCATCCACCAGCAAGGGGTCTTCCTGCTTCATTTCTTACTTTCTGGTTCAGTGGCCCCTGCAGCTACACAGATCAGGAAGCCTTGAGCTTACCATCTGACCACAGAATTGAACTGAACTGGATTTAGCTGCTTCAACAACTGTGTGAGCCATTTCTTGATATAAATCTCTTTCTATAGACATACACATAAAAAGCATCAATGGTTTTGCTTCTTTAGTGAACCCAACCTAACATACCTTCCCTTTAGAAGAAGGAAAGAGCCATGGACAAGGAGAGAGAGAGAGAGAGAGAGAGACTTCCACTTTAAGCCCTGAAGGTTTCTGGAAGACCACAATATCTTCCAAATCCAAAAAGCAGCCTCATTATTGTGGGACCCAGGAACTCAACTTCCTCCATCTTCATGGCCTATTCTAGTAGAGTCTAGACCCAGAACTACAAGCCTAGGAGGGTGAAGGGAAAGGTCTCCCAGCAGGGGGAGATGATAATCTTGGGAGAGTGGGGCATACATACTTCATTGTACCTGTACTTTCCCATGGCAACTATGCTATCTGTGGACATAGTAGTTTGAGGGATTATCACACATAACATATATGAACTGTATGGACTGAATAGTTATCTTGCTGTGTGATTTGGAAATCCAATAATTATGTATATTACTTCTACAGAGATTCAAAGCCCAATTTAGAAATTACCTTTTAAAAAAAAGCCAACTCATTTACACGTTGGGTACACTCTGTATTTGGAAAACGCTAAGAGCTTTTAAACTGATGACATAAGAGCAGTAAGTATTTTCATAATTGAAGTCTGAAAATAATGTTAAAAGAATACTGAGCATTGCTCCGTACACAAAAAGAAAATATATGATAGGAGGGCCTCTCTAGGGAGTATGGGAGATTCAGTAATCATGATATTAGCAGGTCGTTAGCCGAAGGGCGAGGGGGGTACCAATCAAGTGACAACATAATGTTTAAGTACGAGTTCAAGGGAATTTTAAAAAGGATCCAGAAAAGTAAGTGTTAATTGCTAAAAGGGAGAGTACAGCGATTCACTGCCAGTGGAAGTAAGATTCGTAGCTCTGCTCTGTCCAAGTGCACAGACCACCCTCTTCCTTTTCCATCCTGGCCTTGAAGACATCCGGGCACTCACAGTCACGACCGCAGTCCTGGTGGGGGATCAACGTTATACATCATATTAAAGAGGAAAAGAAAAGGTCTGCCAAATTGTGGTGCCCATAGTGCTCATAAAAGTCCTTGATCTCTACTTTCCTCATGGTTTTAAGACTGGAAGTTATCATACAAAACTGAATATCTGTTTTAGTCGGGATGTTATTTTTTATATGGAAATTAATTCTCCAGATACCATTTTTTAGAGTGATTCAAAAGCCCTGGCAATCTTCCTCGGTAAAGTCACCAATGAAAATCTATGGAAAAGGGAAGCTAAAAGCAATGAGGACAAGAAAATAGAAACCGTTCTAAAATTGACTGTGGTGATGATTGTACAACTCTTCCTGCTATGATTGAACCATTGAGTTGCATGATCTGAGGATTATGTGCCAACGAAACTGTTTAAAAATAAATCATAAAAATGAAAAAAACCCTCTATGGATCACAGCCAAACATTGTTAGATATAATGCTGGAAACTTAAACTCCTAGGCAACAATGAACGCAGGCTTGCTGGTGAGCATGTAGATGGGGTGGGACTGCACGTGTTTATTGTGCTGTACGTCGGGTAGCTCTCAGTCAGAGTGCTCTCTGTTGGGCACCAGCACTCGTGGGAAAGTGGGATAAAAAGATAAAGGGATTATCCCACCAACTTGTTGAAGGCCCTCATATATCTCTGTGGAACCCAGATGGCACGGTGTTTAAGCACTCAGCTGCTAATTGAAACTCATCCAGCGGCTCTGCAGGAGAAAGATTGTCAATCGACTCCTACAAATATGACAGCCTAGAAAGCCCCATGGGACAAGTCTACATTGTCACATGGATGTCACTACAAGTTCAAATAGACTCAGTGAACATAACCCATGTGCATATAAGGACGTGTGTGTCTGTGTGTGTAGAGCGAGAAATCAAACGGCTGTTCAGGACCTAGCTCTAGTTCTAGCTACGATCTTAGCCAAGTTCCCGTTCCTCCCTAAGTCTAAGGCTCATTATCCGTGGCACGGGGCAGTCATTGGACCTGCACCATACGCCCGAGTAAGATGTAACTGAGACAACGCAGGCACTGTGGAACAGGGTCCCCAGGGTGTTCTTTACATTGGAGTAACTCAGGAACTAACTGCATTTGAAGCCCACAAACTAAGACACTCTGTGTGAAAATCTTCCTCGAAGAAGCAGGATATTCTCTCCAGGTTCCCGTCCTCCAGCATCCACCATGCTTCTGCCTCTCACCCCAGCTCAGTCATTTCCCCTCCCAGATCACTGTTGATAGTGAGGCAACTCACTTAAGCCCTTGCCCTCTCTTGTGTGTACTTTCTCTCTCATCAAAATTTGTCTGAAAACCCCAAAGAAGCACTAAGCATTCTGAATTGCAACGCTCATCCTCAGGTGTTTTGCTGTGAGTCCTCATCAACTCCGTCACAATGCGGGGACTTGAGAGTTGATAAGTGGTTTTCAAATGGCGCAGCCTTCTATTGGTAAGTGTACTATGGCCACACGTGACAAGAGTGAGTGGACTGATGGGATCATAGCACCAGAACTGCTGGGCAGAGATTCGGAAATCACAGAATCTTAGTGTTAAAAGGGTCTTGGCATTCCAACTTTCTGTCAAACTCAGAAATTCTGTATAAGAAATAGACTTCTAGTTATTTTTTTGAAAACTATTGGTGGAGAGCTTCCTATTTGGGAGCCAGAACACTATGTGTTTAGAAAATCCAAATTGTTAGTGAACCCTTTCCTTACATTGAGCCCCAAATTTCTTCCAAGTAAGAATCGATCTGGTGCAATTCTACGTCTTTCATCTATGGATTGGGGTGGGCACAGAGAGGCTAACAGTTTGGAATTCTAATATCCTGGGCTTAAATCCTTGTGAAATCATTAGCTGTTCGGATTCCAGACAGTGGCAAAGGTTCCATTCTCCCTACAATCCTACCCCACTCTCAAGAAGAGAAGATGTACAGACTTGAGGAAACTGTTCCAAGAACAATAATTGGTCCACATTACAAGGGTCTCTCAGTAGCATTATCAAGTGAGGTATAGCTAAGTTTCTATAAGCACTAGTGAGAAATGACCCATTTCTCTTCCTTTTGCTTAATGTGCTTTTGTTCACTTCATTTTGAAGACTCATTGGCATCTTAGAAACCATAAACCTGGAATCTGGGTATGGGTTAGTTTAAAGACAGCGAGGGATGCTTGTTGGGCCTATCCATTTGAATAGGTTTTTGAAGGGCAAGGCTTCAGCTCATTGTAAAAGCTTTCATTTGTCTAGACTTCTTCTTTGTGCATGAACATCTTCTGAAGAATTCAGTGCTTGAAAATGGGGGACAGGGGTTGAATTTAGGGATTCTGATCTGGGTCCCTGGGTAGCTCAATTACTAACTGAAAGATCAGTGGTTCAAACACACCCAGCAGAACCTCAGCATAAATGTCTGATGATCTACATTTGGAAATTCAGCCACAGAAAACCCTGAGGTGTAATTCTACTCTGACATGCATGAGATCACTATGAGTGAGAACT
>NW_022109827.1:1212152-1213452 GCF_000313985.2 Echinops telfairi | reverse complement strand
AAATGTCTGATGATCTACATTTGGAAATTCAGCCACAGAAAACCCTGAGGTGTAATTCTACTCTGACATGCATGAGATCACTATGAGTGAGAACTGACTCCATAATTGGTAAGCTTCCTGGCCATCTGCCAATCACTGTTAACCTATATAAATATATCATAATTTGCCTGTCTATAATATGGAGGTAACAATTTTACTTTGCAGAATTTTAAGAATTAGAAATACTATATTAAGTCCTGGGCATTGAGCTAATAATTATTATTTAAGTATATGAAGACAATCATTAGAGGTTTTCTGCTTTTTCTAGGCTAAAAATATCACCATTTCTTCTTTTCATATGCCTTAACCAGACCCTTTTTCTGGCTAAATCCAAGTGTGGCAATAGCCTCATTAAAATTAGCTCGTAGAATTAAAAAGAGTAACTTCTAGTCTTTTATAAATGCAGATGTCAATGGAAAAAAACATGTTTCAACTACCACACTATGATTGCATTAACTTTATCAGCGCTCAATAATCATTGGTTCTTTTACGATGAGTCTAAGATGAACTGAAGCTCTTGTCAGCCTGACAAAATTCTCCACACTTGTCAAACCCCTGTTCTAACTCAAATTTTCTGGAACCAAATTATGCTTTCAAAATTTGTGTGAGTGTGTCATGTTATACCCACAGAAATCCTACCCGGTCACTAATCAGAGTGCTCCAGAATCGTCTTCATTATAAACCCCTTGGTGCGAGGATCACACACTTTGCAGGGATGGAAGGTTTTTCAATAGAAGTCAACAGACACTGGATGAATGAAAACTTCAAATAAAATGCAAATGAGTCTTTATCTTTTTTTTTGGCCACAGGGTGATTGATGCACAGTCTATACAAGATATTCCAAACTAAAAGCCAACAAGACCACCATGTCCTCTGAGGACACTTTGTTTGGTACAGATCAGTTTTAAAACGAGACTCTCCTCAAATCCCGTTGTCAATGAGCCCATCTGGGTTCCTAGTGACCCCTGAGGTTGAGGAGAATTGCCCCCAGTAGGCTTCCAAAGCTGTAAATCTTCACCAAAATAGCCTGCCAGTGACCGGGGCTTTAAACTGCTGATCTTTCAGGAGCCAAGAGTTTAGCCCTGGCACCATTAGGGACCATAATATTAAATTGGATGCCATTATTTAAACATCCGTAGCTTGCATACAAAATTATGTTTTACAAACTTCCTTTGCATGCTACCAGCTCCAAGTAAAAGGGACTATAATTTGAACTGCTCTAAAAGGAATTTTAAAGAAATGTATTGTCTCACCTAATAAA
>NW_022109827.1:1207519-1212052 GCF_000313985.2 Echinops telfairi | reverse complement strand
AGGGACTATAATTTGAACTGCTCTAAAAGGAATTTTAAAGAAATGTATTGTCTCACCTAATAAAACTTATTGAGCTCCTCGGGACTCGGGGCTACCAGAGTTATAGCTAAGCTATGGCAGGTATGGCATGTGCCAGGGTTGCATTAAGGTATTTGAGAGCCCGAAACACTGCTGTCTGTGGTGTTCCCTCCTCTGCTTACTTACACATTCAAATGGCACATATGAGTAATATGTGCTAGTACCAGTTTTCTAAAGAGCTCTGGTGGTGTAGTAATTACGTGTAGGTCAGTTGGGGCAACAACTTATCACATAGGAGATCTCATTATACATTCATGGCCCCATAAAATTTTTGCTCTGTTTGTTTTAAAGAAGATGTGGATCTCTTTTGTTTATTAATTCCCTCTCATGATTTTAAAAATTTCAAATGCAAAACCTTGCAGCATTAGACCATGGGCGAATTGCAGGCAAGAGAGGCCGAGGATGTTGCCTGGCTGTGAGCTCTTGGGCTTGGCGAGGTAAGCACACAGCAGGTGGAACATTGGGTGAAGCTGGTCCCACTCCACTCCACTCCCTTACCGCTCACAGCCCGCCAGCTTCAGTACGAGGATGATGAGAAGCAAACGCCCATAAGATTTTAATATGATGTTAGAACAATGTCCAAATCATGCAGCATCTTTTAATCACAGAACACATTGACACTGAGTGACATACATGGGCCATCGAGTCAATTCCAACTCACAGAGAGGCTACATGGGGGTTTCTGAGGCTATCCATCTTCACAGAGGCAAATGCCCTCCTTTCTTCTGGGAAATATATATATGCTAGGATGAAAATGAGCGTTCTGTTGTGCAGTTTGTAATCATTAAGCTAGAAACACGAATACAGCAATTTCAACATTGGAAAATACACATTTATTTTCTCTTTTATTATGGAATCATACACACCTGCATGAATAAAATTTGTCCTTCCTGGATCTGTAAAAATAATGCTCACGTAGGAATGAAATGGTCACACATGTCTGCAGAGTTATGCCACTGGAATAAGCCCGCACTAACTTCTGGGATGAAGAACTTACAAAGCAACTTCATACTCTGCTGCCATTCTTTTAATGCATGATTCATGAACGTCAATGATGTGCAGTGTCTGGTCATCCAGAATTGCTCTCTGGCCCTCAGTGACGCTGCTGAAGCATTTCTGATTTACTTGTTTCTCTTGCTTCTGTGATGATGAACTGCTTGAAAATCAATTTTGGTATTATTTTATGTTTTCAAAATTTTCTTACACTCTCTTAAACTAATGTAACTACCCTGCTATGTTCATGTCCTTGTTTCGGAATCTGGGAGAGCTTGTCTCACCTGACAAAAGCGATGCATTACATTATTTCATAGAACCCATAAACAGCCACACTGTAGGGTTTGCATTTTGTGGGCCATGTTTTCACCTGCTCCCTTGGTATCTCATCTTCATGGCTGGTCTAAGCAATTTGTTATAAAGCATCTAGCATATAGGTGCACAATTCCAGAATTGCACTAATCACTACAGCACGTGTTAAGTGTGTTTTAAGAACTACCTATTGGTAAATAAAGGTGGTAAAAAATGTGTAGAGTAGCTGAGAAGTAGAAAAGAAAATCAGCTGCTTCTGAACAAAAATCACCTGTTCTACATCTTACAAGATTAAGTGAATACACAACACATGATATGGTAGTGGCATATTCTGCTTTGGGCTTTCATAATGCCTCCCCTAATATATAGGCAGCATTATTATGGGGTGAGCCTCAAAAAACAATTTTGCAAACTTTGCATAAATAGTGAAGTACTCCATCTGCAATATCTTTACCAATATGACTTTTTAAACCACGCAACACGTTTTCATCTGTTGGCAAATGTGTGTTTTAGCTGCTCTCTATGAAGGAAATCTACAGACAACTGAAATGTTGAGTTATGCTTATTTCACCAAAATTAGCTCATTGAATTGTATCACTTACTAAGTTCATTAATTCTTCACATGTCATGTGAGAAATATATGATGGGTTGCCCTCTCCTGTGTTATCATATTTTGAGATGTGAAATCCTAAAATGCATTAAACTGACTAATAAGTTCAAATAAGGCCACCCTCCCCCAAATTTCCATTTTGGGGGAAGCCAAATATTTCATTTCTTCCTTGAAAATATAGTCTATGTCCAGTGTTTGGGGTTTTTTAGCAAAACCAAGCTTTATTGCAAAACAAATTCTTTATCCCTTAGAAAAACAGATCCATGACTGATAATTTCATTCCGAGTCCCAGTCACCCACACTGACATTGACAGCCTCCCAAAGGTGCTGGGGTATGTTCAGTGATTTTTTAAACGATAGCGACAATGCATTGTAAAACAGCTTTCCAATATTGCTGTTTTTTCCCTTGATTTGTCTTTCTAGTTTATGAGTTAAGACAAAATCATGTTTTCAGTTTAAATATAATCTCTATGAATTGAATTATTCTCATTTTAATCAATTATATTTGAGCTACCTCAATCTCTAAATCCATCTGTAGCAAATAAAAAATTAAATGATGGCTAAATAGTTTGCAAAGAAATATACAGAGCCAACTGATGGAGATTACAGTAGTCACTTCCATTAACAATTTTCACCATTAGCTTTGTACTCTAGAAATACCCTACAAAACCCTGTTTGTTTACCATCTAGAATTTTTTAACATATTTTTCAAATTATTTACTGTGATGTTGATAGTCATTTTTGATCCAATACTTTATATCATAAGAGAAAATTATTTCACAAAGCAGGATCTGTATTTCTGTTTTTTATGCCTTCTGCAGACATTAAAATAGTTCCGCTTTCTACATGGTAGAATATAGAATCTATACCATTATTTCTTTTTATTATAGGTAAAAATGAATGCAAAATTTAGAACAAATTCTGTTACATTCATATTGCTACTAGGAATTTTGATGCCAGTGGGACTAATAAAATTATTTTCATGCATTGATCATAGCAATTAACTGAAGAAGTTTCTTCTAATTCATTACTTTTTAAAAAGTCAGCTAACTTTGGGATTGTCTTAGGGATTCACAAATTCTTTTCTTTGCATCTTCTGTGAGCTGTTATTTTCATGCTCCACTTAGCTGGTGCTATTTCATTTTACCTGAGTATAAATTTATGTTACTTAAAAAATTTTGTTCTACCATAGCAAATAAATTTAAGTAACAAAAATAACTCAAAAAACAAATTAAACTTATAAAGTCTGTATTCAATTTGGCTATTCATGCAAAAAGTTGTATTTGAAAATTGTTGTTGTTGGGTGTCATCGAGTTGGTTCTGACTCAGCATCCCGATGGTGAACCCAGTGCTGCAGCCTCCTCACCTGTGCTCTTATGGATGAGCCCAATGGTGCAGCACGGTGTCCAGTCATCTTGTCCAAGAGTCTTCCTCTTTTTAGCTTCTCGTCCACTTAACCAAGCATGATGTCCCTTTGCAGGGATACGGCCGAAGTACAGGAGATGAAGTCTCAGCAGGCAGCATTCCGGCTGTAGTTCTAAGTCACGTTGGTTTGATCTTTGGGCAGTCCATGATACCTTCAATATTCTTTGCCAGCACCTTTATTCAAATGCAGCAATTTTCTTCAGTCTTCCTTATTCAATATCTGTCATCTGCATGTGGGCCAATTGAAAATACCATGGTTTGGGTCAGGCATACATTAGTCCTCAAAGTGACATCTTTGCTTTTCAACACCTTATTGAGGTCTTGAACAGCACATTACCCAATCCTATGTGTCTCTGATCTCTTGACTGCTGCTGCCACGAGCATTGATTGTGCATCAAAAAAGGCAAAATCCTTGAAAACTTCAATCCTTTTTATCATGATGCTTCCTATTGGTCTAGTTGTGAGAATTTGGGTTTTCTTTCTTTTTTTTCCAATTTATTTATAAATATGGTCTTATTCCTATCTTTTTGTTGTTGTTGTTGTTGTTGTTTTTAATCATATTATTAGGGGTTCACACAACTCTATCACAATCCATACATAAACCAATTGTGTAAAGCACATTTGTACATTCATTGCCCTCATCATACTCAAAACATTTGCTCTCCACGCAAGCCCTGACATCAGCTCCTTATTTTTTCCCCTCCCTCCCCACTCCTGCCTCCCTCATGAACCCTTGATAATTTATAAATTATTATTTTGGCATATCTTACACAGTCCAATGTCTCTGTTCACCCACTTTTCTGTTGTCCGTCCCCCAGGGAGGAGGTTATATGTAGATCCTTGTAATTGGTTCCCCCTTTCTACCCCACCCTCCCAGTATCGCCACTGGTCCTGAAGGGATCATCTGCTCTGGATTCTCTATGTTTCCAGTTCCTATTTGTACCACTCACTGTACATCCTCTGGTCTAGCCAGATTAGTAAGGTAGAATTAGGAGCATGATAGTGTGTATTTGTGTGTGGGGGTGGGAGTGGCGGAGGGGAGAAGCATTTAGGAACTAGAAGAAAGTTGTATGTTTCATCATTGCTACACTGCACCCTGACTGGCTCGTCTCTTC
>NW_022109827.1:1204321-1205848 GCF_000313985.2 Echinops telfairi | reverse complement strand
CGTTTTCCTCCAAGAATTCTTTTACTATTGTTGCAGATGACTTCTTTGTTGTGTCTTCTTCTGGTAATCCAATAATTCTAATGTTGTTCCTCTTCATAGCATCAGACATAGCTCTGAGGTTTTCTTCAGTTTCTCTGATTATCTTATTAGATTTTTGTTCGCATTTGTTAAAGTCTGCTTGGCTGTCCTCCAAGTCACTGGTGCGGTTCTCTGCTTCCTCCAGTCGATTCTCGAGGTCCCTGTGTCTGCTACTGGTTTTTGTTATCTCCTCCCTAAGCTCTTGTATTTCCCTTTGGTGTACAGACTTTAATCTTCTCTATCATTTCATCATTTTTCTGTATTGTTTGCCTCATATCCTGTATGACTCCAAGCAGCATTCTGAAAATTTCTTTTTGTGGCATCTCAATGTCTGCTTCTTCTATGTATGTTGTTATGTTCAGGACATCTTCTGCCATTGCCTTTTGTTTCTCCTGTTTTTTTGTTGAGGTCATTGGGGCTGATGGCTGTTTGAATTGCATTGTTTTAGAGGAGCCTGGTGCCATTTTCCAGGGAGTCGAAGACCACTGGCTTTCTCTGGGAGACTTGTAGGAATTCTTCTTCGAACTGCCTACAGCTAATTTCACTAAGGAATTAACCTACCACTTTATCCTCCTGTGGCTTCCCTCTCAGGGGAGTGCCCCAGAAGGCTGGTGGGTTGCCTGCTTTGGTGTAGGACATCGGGAATGCTGGACAGAATTGCCCTGGTCAGGTAGATCACTGCGGAGGTTGGCCAGAGGTTCCTGCAGCAGCTTGTAACTTTGGCAAGTGTTGGCCGAGTTGCTTTAGGCCGTGTGAGGCACCAAGGTGGGTGGGAGGAAGTTCCTTCAGTCAAGTGGGACAACAGAGGAAAAATAGGAGCTCCCCCACCCACACAGGCAGGAATTGCCCCGCTAAGAAGTTGGGCAGAGTATTCCCTGGTGGAGGTTGGCCGGGCTTTCCCCAGCCTCGGGCTATGCTGCACAGGGTGCAGCTCACCTCACTGGGTGTGGGGCAGATGTAAATTCTGTAGGCTAAGGGGAGTGGTCTGAAGGTCGGCACTACAGTGTGAGAGAACAGGAAAGAGACAATGAGGAGAAAAAAAATTAAATGTAAGCCTGCTGAGACTGTGGGGGGATAGAGAGAAGAGAGAGAAACAAAAACAGCAATGTAGCTGAGCCCCGCTCCCAACCCGTGGAGCTGCAAGAGTTTAGTCCCTGCACCAAGGTGGCTGCGGCAACCTGTGGCTGTGTTGAGAAAAAGCCCTGCCCAGCCTGCCGAGACTGTGGGGGGATAGAGAGAAGAGAGGGAACCAAAAGTAACAATGTAGCTGAGCCCTGATCCCTGCCTGTGGAGCTGCAAGAGTTTATACCCTGCCCGGAGGCAGCGGCAAGCTGTGGCTATGTTGAGATTAAGCTCCTGCACTCAATCCAAATGGTCCCAGCTCCACTCGAGACAGTAGCAGGGCTAAGGCCAAACCCTAGCCCGCCTCCACTGTGGTAAGCCAAAAGC
>NW_022109827.1:1189103-1203180 GCF_000313985.2 Echinops telfairi | reverse complement strand
CAGTTCTACTCTTTCCTACAGGGTCGTTACGAGTAGGAATCAACTCAAGGGCAGTAGTTTAGGGTTTTTTAAATTAATAAGTTAGGTAAACTGATTTTGAACATAAAATTTTATTATTCAGGTCTGAAACAGTCAAAAGAAATAGTGCTTGCAAGGCAGTTGGCAATAATTCATTTGTCATAAGATGCTTATTGGCAGATCTTCATGGTCTATGCCAATGCGTTGTTTTTTTCTTGAAGTAATACTTAAAACTTGTACATCCACTTTTAATTCTTTGATGTTGCTGATTCCCAGTGGAGACAAGTGATCACAAAGAGAACAAAACAAATACATAGGTATACTCAATCTGAAGGCTGGTTTGTATTCACTCTGAAGAGAACCAGATACATAATGGGGATACATCATGTAAATCTAGTGCTTCTGGTGTTTTCTTATGTTGGTAATGAGACAGACTGAATATGAAGTTATACCCAACTGATACAAAATGAAAAGGAGAATATAATTATCATATACAAAAATTATAAAATGGTATCAAATTTATTTTGTGCCGATTCCCTTCTACTGTAGTGCTCATATTTTGTGTGTGTGTGTTGTCTATAAGTGTTCACTTTGGGCAACTGTTTTGTTGGTATCATAAATGTGGCCCTATCTTGCTTATTGGGTAATCCATCACTGACATGTGCTGTGGGTACCCCTTGAAAGAAGATCTCACTAAGTGGTTTCTACTAACTATAGCAGTTCCTTCACCAGCTATGAGAGATCATTCATACTTTCATATTTCAGAGTCTCCACAGGCCAAAACACACTATGAGCTCTTGCTTTGCTGAATATAGAAAGAGACTGAAAATAAAATCACTTGAGCACATGATAGACTCATTTTCATCAGTGAAAGCAAAGAGGGTACAGCTATAATGTTCATGTTACATATGGATTATGTAAAAGATTAATGTTCTTGACCCCTATTTTTGAACTAATATTATTATTATGGAAAAGCTATCTAAAATATGGATGTCAGATGTTTGAAGAGTGGTACAATTTTAGTGCTTTCCATTGAAACTATTTTCCATAGATAAACCTTTGAGTGCTTCTACTATGCTATTTAGTCCTAATAATGTTAGCATCATCCGCAGACTACCAGTAAAGGGCAACATATCACATCTAGGTATAAACCTATTCAGACAAAAAAGTAAGAATTATTCTTTTGTGCCTCTTTGGGGTGGGAGGTAGCAAAGATATTTCCTAGAAGATTCCAATGAAATGACCTTATAACTCATAGCCCCCAATGGGGTCTTATGCCTTCTCTGAAACATTGCAGACAAATAGACCTACTATGATTACCAACCAAGCCGTTGTTATTGGTATTTTTGACACATCTTCCACAGTGACACGGTATTTCAAATGACTTTTCTTGGCTGATTTTTTAGAAGTAAATAATCATGCCTTTCTTCCAAGATGCTTCTGGGTGAACCAGAAACTCCAGCCTTTCAGTTAGAGCTGAGTACATTAACCATATGTACCATCCAGGAACTCCTTACTGTCATTAGTTTGAACTAATTCTCTGAGTGTGATGTATTTTCAGGACAGCGTCAGTCTATTTCTAGAATTTTCTATAAAGCAGCAACTATCTCTAGCTATTGTTAATCCACAGACCTTGAAAACAGTCCTCAGTTCACCATGATCTCCACCTGCCTGGGCCAGCAATACTTATATCGAACCCAAGGGGAGAATATGTCTGGTACCAAGTTTCTAACAGGACACTTTGGACCTAGTTTCTATGCAGCCCTTGGTGACCCAGTCTGAGTGCCATAGACTACTGGTACTTTAGGACTGTGTTCTTTCTAGGTGCACAACATCCTTCATAGGACACCCCAGAAAGCAACTCCACTAACTAAACTGAACTTTACCACAACCTCAACTGTAGCCCTTAAGGCTTAAGGCTGAAACTCCCTAATGTGAGAATAAGCAGAAGACTTCTATCCCAAGGGTGTAGAACTGATAGACATCAGACTTTAGTTCCAATTGCTTGCCTTGAGGGTGCTTAATGAATTATGGCCTGGAGCTACCATACACTTACTATCATAATGCCCTTCTTGCTTCATTATGACACGTACAAATTTGGTAGCTGCGGTGCTGCCATTGTGAATGAATATTATAGAAAATGTTATCCTATCACCAACCCCCATTGTTTGTATAAATAGTGTCCAGTCACTTAAGAATTTATTTTGTACAAGTCAATAGTTCAATGGTGGCTCATAGCTGGCCTATAATTACATAATTTCATTTTCTCAGCAGTGTTTTAAATTCTATGCCATTGGCTAAACTAATGACACTATTAATGTGTAGTCATTACACACTGGAGTGCTAACCACAAGGTCAACAGTTTGAAACCAACAGCCAGCTTCACTGGAGAAAGAGGGAAATTTCTTCTCCTGTAAAGATTTGTGAAACCCACAGGGGCTGTTCTACACTGTCCTATAGGGTCACGACGAGTTGGCATCAACTCAATGGTAGTGGAATTGATGCCCCAGTGGGATGATAGATAATGTTCCCTAATGTAAAATGTCAATAACGTCTCTAAGGTGAAGCAGAGACAGCATAGTTACAGGAATGGATTTAGGGTTTGTACTTAATTCTAATCCCAACCAAAGAACAATGAGTTCTTATGGCATGGCCTTCTGAAGAGATCACTGAAGATATGGGTGCTATAGCAAAGTGTGGTGAAGAAAGTAGATGTGTCCAGCTATCAGAAGGAATAGCATCTGGAGTCTTCAAGGCTTGTTTTCAAAAACACTAAGGCATCAATTAAGTCCACAGAGAAGAAGCACAAAAGTCTGTGTGGTCCAAGGATTGTAAATAATATAATTCAAATCCAAAGAATGGTGTCAGAGCTTAAATTGTGAACACCTGGTCTGCAGAAGACTATGGGTGACAGTGGAAGCCCCAAATCCATTTGTAGGGTCCACACATGGGTTAAGCCTCAGTGAATCCCTTCTGATCATAGTTGAGGGCTGTAAATAGCTTTGTTATCTGACAGACAGCATTGCAAAGTCAATTAGGGAAGACATAGATTAAAATGTAATATCATTTGATCCCTGTTTGACCCATTTTAAAGTTGCTTCTGTTTAAAAAAAAAAACATGAAGGGGAAATACACATGGATTCAGCCTTGGGGAATCCTTTCTGAGCATATATCAGAAATATAAATAGCCTTGCCATCATGCAAAGTGCACTGGAAGGTTGGATTATTACAGATGCAGTAAGTTCAAATTTAACACCCTATCATTTGAACTCCCTTATGATTCATTTAAATTTGTTATAATTTTTAATATTTTCTGCTTCCTTTCTGATTAAAATATTTATATGTTTTACTTTGTTTTTGTTGTTAGGTTTTTAAAAATACTTTTCTGTGTATGAAATCCAGGATAGGAAAATCTATTGAGACAGTAACTGAATTAATGGTTCCTTGAGGGTATAGCAGGGGAGGTTGGGGGCAAGTGAGGAACTAATACCAATTAGTACAAGAATGAAGAAAAGTTCTAAAACTGATTGTAGTGTTGATTGTACAACTCTTCTTGATATGATTAAACTATTTAATGAATGATATGCGAATTATATGTCCATAAATTTGTTTTAAAATGTCACAGAAATAAATGTAATATCATGTCTGGAAGTCTCTGATATATCTTGGGGGGAGGGAGAAACTATACAGGAAAGAAACCAATGGGATGACATATATAAAATTCTGAGAGAGAAAAATGCCAATCAAGTATCATACACCCAGAAAAACTATTTCTCCACTATGATGGTAAAATTAGAATATTTCCAGATAAACAGACATTAAAGGGAGTTCTAAAACCCAGACCAACTTTACCAGCAATACTCAGGAGAGCTCCTCAGACAGAGAACTAACAACAGTAGACACAAAGTTGAGACTACCGTACACGACAGCACCACCCAGATCAATCAGGACAGATAGAGAAGCATCAAACATCAAAACTATCTCTAAGACTGAAAACCAGGAATCAGAGATATGAGATTGTAACGAAGACAGTTACAAAGAGGGGGTGGGTGGGGGGAGGCAGAGTGTGTGTGAATAGTACAGACGCAGAGCTTCCAAATGGAGAGGAAAGCAATGTTGGGTGAAGGAGCAGGCAAAATACAAGTGTGAACTTGGCCACCAAAAAAAAAAAAAGAAAGAATGGAGGACTGAAAAGGATGTGGGAGAAGAACACAAGTAAAAGGCAACAAAGGGAATTAATGTTATAGACACAGCCTGCGACACCTGGGATCCATGAGTACATGTATAGTAGACACACTGGTTGAACAGGTGTGGGAGGGAGACTGGGAGTACACACATGAATATATATGTTTATTAATGTATGTATATGAGTATATTCAATATATTGATCCAGTATAAATTCAATATGATATATAGTCATGCATATATTTTCATATATGTTTGACAGAGGATATTTATACATGTGCACTTACTTTATTGCAAATATATCCATGAATATGGTGAAGCATACAGGAGGCACAGTCATGAAAACTTCTTAGACTACCTTGAGGAACACGAGGATCGATGGTTATAACATAATCCACATACACAGTATTCTACATCCTACTTTAGTTTGTAGCACTTAGGGTCTTAAAAGCTCATAAACAGCCATTAAAGAAGCAAGTATTGGTTCTTCCTGCCCAGAGGACAGAAGAGCGATGAACACAGAAGACGCATGGAAACCATTAGTCTAACAGATGCATGGACCACACAGACATCAGTGTCCTTTACTCTGACACCAGAAGACAAAGATGGTGCTCAGCTACCACTGCACACTACTCTGCAAGGGATCTCAGTAGAAGTCTTGGACAGAGTGAGAGAAAGATGCACAACAAAACTCAACATCATGAAGGAGACAAGGCTTGCTCGTCAGATAAAGACTCGAAGAACCCCCAACACTATCACTCTCCATCATGCTTCCAGTCTTTGGACATGAATTCACCTTATACTTCAATTTCAGTGAACATATTAATAAAGGGAACAATACACTACAGAGGTAAGCGCACCTTAGAATAACCAACCGTTTATATTCAAAATGGCAATATATTTATCCAAGGACAAAGTTCAGAACAGTTACGAAGGAAGAATGAACAAAAACTGGAAACAGTGGGAGAAGTGGGAAAAGTAATTACACAAATAGGGGAATGAGATGAAAGAAAATGTATATAAATTTTAAAATGTTAAACATGATCGGCTTTATAAATCTCCACTCAATATTAAGGTTTTCTTAAAAAATAATTGCATACTAAATTATTGATTCAGTGTATGGATTCTGGAGACATATCATCTACTGTTGAATGGAAATAGTTCTAGAGGTAATTAGATTAGTTATGCTATTCTTAGTTATATAACAAATTGCCCTACAAGTTATCAGGGCTTTAACCTAGTGCTTCCCAGTTCAGTCTTGGCCAACAAATCAAAACTGAAACAGACCAAAATTTGTAAAATGTGGGTGTATCTGACCAATCACTGCCATGAGAACTACTACAGGTTAGCACCTCCTGATAGAAACTTAATTACTGCTTTCAAAATAAGCCCATCCTGTGAAAATGTTAATTGGTCGAGTTTGAAACAATGGTACCCAGCCCAAAGATGGAGTCCAACCTCTCTGTCTGAATGTGTGCTGCTGTCCACTGGCCTGGCACTAATCCAGTCTCCCACATCAGACTCCTGAAAAGGTTCATCGTGCCTCTTCCACATCTCCCATTCCAGAGCCTTCACCTGTTAGTTTTTCCATTCCGGTTGTCACTCTGGTACACTCACCTTTTATGCATTCAGATCTAGTCTGGTTTGGCTGCATTGGCCATGACTAAATAGGCTCAAATCAGCTAGAACCTCTTCAATTTTGCAGCTTAACACAATAGGCACGTATTATTTCACACACAGTTTCTGAAGTTCAGAAATCTGACGGCGATTCTATCTCAAGGTCCCTCGTGAAGCTGCAGTCAGGATGTCTGCGGACAGCAGTCAACTGCAGGCTTGGCTGGGCAGGAGAATCTCTTCTAAAGGCACCCATTAGCAACTCACAACCTGACATTGGCTTCCTCCAGAGCGAAGGCTTCAGGGGAGCAAATGCCTGACCAAGAAAGAAGGGGCTGCAAAGTCTGTAATAAGCTAATCTCAGAAGGAACATACTACTGTAAGTGATCTGCTGAAATAAGCAGATGATCACACATGGGTGTGAATTTCAGGAAGTGGGGATCACACAGTTCTCTTTGAGACTGACTGCCGAGGTGATGGTTTCATCATTTGTTTGTTTGTTTGTTTGTTTGTTTGTTTTATCGCAGTAATAAGGAGTCCTGGGGCACAATGTTTACTGCTCAGCAGCTCCCTGAATGGTTAGCAGTTTGAATCCACTCGGCAGCTTCTGAGGAGATCTAGTGACCAGCTTCAGTAAAGACACAGCCTCGGACCCTCAATGGGGAGTCCGACTCTGTCACACAGAATCACTATTAGCTGCCAGTGGACTCGATGGCATTTAATCACAACACCATCCTAGTGATAAGCCTTTTGTTGTTCTTAGGTGCCATCGAGTCTCGGTTCTGACCCACAGTGACCCTATGCACAACAGCAGGAAGTCCTGCACGGTCCGATGCCATCCTTAGGGTTGTTCTGATGCCTGAGCCCACGATTGTAGGCACCGTGTCAATGCAGCTCCTCTTTGTCACTGCCTCTGCACTTGACCAAGAGCGATTTCCTTCTCCAGGGACTGGTCTCTCCTGATAGTATGTCCAAAGTATGGAAGATGATAGGTCTTTCAGGAAGCACAAATGATTAAATGCTCTACGACTGCTCAAAGTGTTTACAGCCTGAACACACCTCAGAAGACGAGCCTGGCAGTGAATTCAAATATTCAGACTCCAAGGAGAAGATTAGTGTATCAGTTGCTTGATTAGACTTAATGTGTCAACCAGCCTGGAATGATTAACATTTTAACAGAGACCAAAGAATGCATGGCACGGACAAAGGAATTAAGGGATTTGGGATATCCCCTGAACAGAGTCCCAGGGAAGGAAGAATGTGGATAAGAAATATATCTCCTGAAACTATATCTCTCATACCCATTAGCATATTGCTAAAGACAGAGCAACATAAAACAAAACACAAACAACCATAGTTTAATTTGATGAGAAGAATACAAAACTTCTTCAGTTAAAGTGTACTCACGGTTAGTAAAAGAAAACACCCTTGGCATTTCATTATGTAACCAAAATTCTATTCCTGTCCAAAAACTTAAGTTACACATATTTCTAATGCTTCCTACCCACTCTCACCCAGACAAAACCTCAGCACATAGTATGCATAACACAGCTATAAAAGGTAAAGCAAAATTTGTTAGTAGAGCTGAAATTAGAAAGAATTTCTCTTTCGCCTGCTATGAAATGGTTACATTGTGAAGGACAGAAGCCGTTATTTTGATACTGACTGATAGCTACAATTCTAAAAGAGGAATTCATTGGCAGTATTCTAGCCAAGTTGTGCAATAAAAAATATAAGGCATGAAAACATGACGCTACCCTAGACTAGTTGTTATTTTTAGAAGGCTTATTAACCTCTAACCTCTGTAAAAAGTCTGGGTGTATGACTTCACGTGCTTTGCTATCAAACAGTCATGGCCGGCTGTAAGCAGGAAAGACAGAACCGGTCCCATAGCATCCGCTCTGTTGGAGACTACAACTGTGTTGGAGATGTTACACTGCAGGGAGGAGTCGGCAATAGACAGAGTAGCTTGCAAGGTTTTGTTCTGTAACAGAGCGGTTGCTCATGCAATGCACACGTCTTGTGGCATGCTTATCTTCATGAATATTTTAAGAAAATAATTTCAGAGTCAAAAATAACTTTCAATGACACTAACCTTTGGAATTTACGTGCTGAATAAGGCAGAAGGAAGAGCTCCAATGAGAAATAGCGACCTTGAAGTACAGTTTAAGGTGTTTTCACCCTGAAAATCAATGCAGAAACTTGAAAAGAGTTTTAAGAAGGTAAATAATGCCACAATTTTCAGTTTGATAATGTGGCACAATAAGTCTTTGAAAGCTGTGATTTTGTGCCCTATAATTTTCTACAGTCTTTATTTCCAAAATGTTGTTGAAAAAGACCTTTAAAAAGAGGAGAAAGAGAATAAAATTACTTTTAATGTACACTTAATTGGAGAGACCAGTCCCTAGAAAAGGACATCATGGTGAAGCAGAGGGTCAGGGGAAGAAGAAACCACTCAAGGAGATGGACTGATACGGTGGCTGCAACAAGGGGCTCAAATGAATAACTGTGGGGTTGTGCAGCGCTGGGTGTTGTACCTGCGATCACCGTGGGAGGGAACTAACTCGATAACACCTAACCACAGTCCACAGCACCCACTTGATTGGTGGTGGATGAACTGATTTTTTCAAAGTGAAGAGAATTTTTCTCAAGTGGTTGGATTTGCACTTACTGTGTGTACGTTCTCTGATGGAGACAATGAGCCTTATTCACTTCTGGATCCTTCTAGTTAGCATAAGCAGCTCGATAACTAGCTTTTACCAAATATATCTCCAGCCTGGTGTCTGCTTCTCTTGATTGCCAGTGACTTAACTTTGTGAGAAACTTGGCTGGAGGGAAATGCATAGAATGCAGTACAATGGAAATTATTTTACTCTCTGAATGGTTGACAGGGTGTTATGGTGGATATTAAAAAAGTGACCATATTTAGAATATTTTATTTTGGTCCAAATATGCGTTTTTTCAGGGCAAAACCCTTTTATCTCCCCACAATAATGGGTTGCCTTTTACCAGTCTAAAGGCATTGATTTAAAGGAATTAAAGCATACGCAGATGAATCTGGATCAACAGTAATTTTTTTTAATATGCTCTTGTAGGTAAGAGTAAGGTATGCCAGTGTGGAATCAAACAAGAGCATCATGCAATATGATATTTCTTTTTAACCAACACAGGACAATGCTGGAATTTTACTTTTTAAATGTAGCTTCACCCTAGCTCTTGGGGCTCATGAAGTTGCAGGATATTTAAAAGATTTTTTTTGACAACGCAACACATATTATAGTATTTAAGTAAACAAAAATGAGCATATGGTATAGTCAAGAGAAACGAATGAATCCAATATTTCGAGAAGTTATAAAGTTGAGGAAAAGGATGTTATTGACAACCCTGTTATGTGAGAAATTCTCATCCTCTACACTTAATAATTCATAAATCTTGCTCACGGTAATGTACTTGAGAACTTTTAGCACTGCTTCCTTCTCATTTCCAAAGAATAAAGCCAATATTGTTATCTCTTATTAGGTATGTACCATGATTTGTTCCAAACTAAACTCTGTGCTAAATGCTCCTTCAATTTCAGCTTGTTGTTGTTAGTGTTTGCTGCCATTTAGTCTGTTGCAACTCATAGCAACCCTGTCCACAATGGAAGAACAGAATGAAATAGCCACCTTTTGCACAACAGAGCGAAACACTGCCTGGTTCTGGACCATCCTTTCAATTGTTGTTATGTTTGAGCCTAGTGTTTTAGCCAGTGTCAACCCATCTTGCCAAGCGTCTTCCTCTTTTTCACTAACCTTCTACTTTACCAAACGTGATATCCTTCTCCAGGGACTAGCTTCTCCAGATAACATAGCCAAAGGATAACAGACAAAGTCTAGCCATCTTTCCATCTAAGGAACACTCTGACCATATTTCTTTCAAGACAGATTTGTTTGCTTACTCATCTATAAACCAAAGATAACCATAATGCTTAACCCAGAAATAATCAGTGTTTGATGATGAAATAGCACAGAAAAAAAACCAAAACCGATATAAGTCCCCGAGTGGCACAAACAGTTAAACACCGAGTCACCCAAAGGTTGATGCTTTGAATCCACCTACAAGCACTTTAAAGAAAGGTACAGTTCTAATCTACAGACAGATCCGACTAGACAGTAACTTTTTATTATTATTATTAATTTGGTATAGCATAGCCCGTGAGCTCCTTGTACTTTCCTATCTGTACTCTGCTTAATAAGTAACTTATTCTGGAATTTGGGTTTTAATATGCGTGCTCATTTATAATGGATTGGTTATAAGGACTAAGGCCTCACTGTCTTTTTTGAGTGACTTTCATTACCTTAGTGTAATAAAAGTAATTATTGACTCTTTATTGGGAGGTGGGAAGTTGATATTTCACAATTATGTGATAAAATCAATTAATTTTGGCATACTTTCAGATCAAATACTTCAGTAAAAAACAGCCAGGGGGTGGGGGGAATCAAGCACAGAATAAAAAATCTAAAAGTCAGGTTAAGGGGGTAAAAACAACTTTGGCTCATCTCTACAAGTTCAGTTCTTTCCTTTGAATTTGGCTACAGATCAGGCTACTAGACTATCCTCTGAGAACGAGGTAGGAGAGGTTTAATGAAGTGTCAAGTTTAAGAACACTTACACTCCGTCTTCCCAGAAGCCCCATAGATGTTAAGCACTGCCATCTCCCTATAGCTGAGGCCTGAGAGAGGACACACCAATCTTCTGTCAAGGGAACATATTGATCTATAACCATCAAGATGATATGAATGAGGCCCTATATTCTGGGCTTATTTTGTCATTAAGAAAGGGGAGAGAGAGAGCCTGTTCCTGAAAACGTAAGGTGCGCAGTTTAGACTTTGATATGAATTCCTGAAATAACAAGTGAAAGGAATGAGGACCATCACTTTCCTCGTAGTCCTCTAATGGATAATGTTCCAAGCTTGCAGACGAGCTGCAGTTAGCAGGGGAGTGTCTTCTTCCCCCCTGCTGTCCCCAGGCCTTCTCCAGCACAAAGGATCTTTGAAAGCTGGCCTGCATCCTTCAAGCTTTCTAACAGTTAGCTTGTCCAGCTGGAGAAGGGGTGTTACGATGAAAGCAGCCGTTTCTAAGCAGAATTCCCTAATGTTTCTTAACACTGATAAATAACATTACTTTTTGTATTGTCATGGCCCATTTAAACAAAAGGATATTATGTCCTGTATGCTACAGGCCACCAGAAGCAATTACAAACCTTTCTTGCAAGACCTCTGGTGGCACACTGGGTTAAGCATCCTGGGTTCACCCAAGGCCAGCCCTCTGCTCCTACGAAGATTTAGCGTCTAAGAATTTGCAGTTCGACGCTGTCCTATCAAGTCGTGGTGAGTTGGAATCTGCTAGCTGGAGGCAGGTTTAATCCGCCTTTGCTCGTTCATGTCTGTGGAGGTCAGTGGCACTTTGACGGTGTTGTGGTAACGATGTCTCACAAAATGCTGTGATTGCTTCTTTGGAGGCACTCAACAGAGGGTATATGCATTTTTCCGCCTTTGCATAAGCTCAACATTTGCTCAATCGAATGAAAGAGTAAAAAGTTTGTCTCATGGCTAAAACATGTGGAAGAAGCAGCTTCAAAATCCAGACTCAAGTGAAAATGGTCATGAAAAGTTGTTAGTCTCTTGAGAACATGCTAATCTTACAAAAACAAAAAAAACCCTCACCCAGTGTGCATTTGGGGCCCTGGAATCCAATGAAGAATAGATGCTTAATTAAAATCTCAGCATCTTGAGGAAGGAAATGAATGTTCTTTGTCTTTTAAATAGCTCCGTAAAGGTGTCAGACCAAATGGAAGTGGTGTTAGAACCTGAAGTATAAACAAGTGAAATACTATAGTTGGACTAAGCTGTAAAAGGTCACCTGGTGTGTTCCTACATCAGAGTTTTCATTGTTTCTTCCTCTTTATTGAAAAAGTTATAACACTTTGTTAGGTCATTGAATTGCATTTGTCATATAGCTTTTGCTAAAATAATCATATCAGCAGTCTCACCTCCATATTCATCTAGATTTTAAACACTAATTATAGCAATGACAGCATTTTCATTGGGGTTGGTCATTGAGATTTGAGTGGGTACCAAAAAAAGCTGGATTTTTTTCCAAAGCTATGTATTTAATTTATTATTATTATTTTTTACAAAACAACCTTATCACCTTCAAAGTACTCTCCATTACACTTAATACATTTGTCAAATCTGCAATTCCATTCTTGGAAATATTTTTCAAACTCCGTTTGGATAGCTGACGCACCTCCCTCGTTTTTATTTTCTTCACCCCTTCTATGTCATCAAATCACTGTCCTTTAATGTCCCTCTTCATTCGTAGAAATGAAAAGAAATCCCAGAGTGCGGTCAGATGAGTTAGGTGCGTGGGGCAAGAGAGGCATGTTGTTTTTTGCCAAAAACTGGCACACTGAGAGGGCTGCATGAGCAGGTGCATTGTCGTGGTGGCAAAACCAGTCCTCCATCTGCCACAAGCCAGGCCTTTTTTGTCGCACACTGTTACACTATCTCTTCAGAACCTCTATATAGAAAGCTTGATTCACAGTCTGGCCTGGTGGAACGAACTACAAATGCTCTATGAGTGGGCATTTTCGTCTGTTCATGAAGTTGACGGACCCCAGAATGAGGTTTGTCATCAATCGACATTTCACCTTTTTTGAAATGAGAAAACCACTCGAACACTTGAGTTTTTTCCATAGCGCTGCCTTTGTAAGCTGTGTGCAACATCACAACAGCTTCTGTGGCATTTTTCCCAAGTAGGAAACAAAATTTCACAGTACACGCTGTTCTCTTAAATTGGTCATCACAAACAACAGGGTTCAAGTGAAAGTACTTTTACAAAAAAATTCACTGTGAGCAGAGATGACTTTCCCAGGAGACACCACTAGATGCACTAACTCAGAGTGAGTTCTCCATGCTTGCCTAACCAAAAAAATGCATACTAACAGCCTTTTCCCTGTTTGTTTGCTTTGTTTTGTTTTGCGGTGGGGAGCAACCCCTCATATGTTAAGCAGTATAGGGGGACATTTTCCTTTTCCTGGAGCACACAGCTGAAGCATGCTGTGGTGGGATGTCACCCAGCTTTAGCTCTCTACCACTACAGAACCAGAGATCCTGAAGTTACCTTTTTCTTCCTTTCATATCAAAATAGAATAATACTGGCTTAAGATATCTGGCTTTTCCTGTATCTTCTCCAGAACACAGTAGTCCTCAAGTTCAAGCTTCCCTTTAGATTCTACTTACAATGAAAATATGCTGTTTCTGTGAGGCCTGCTCTCCGTCTTTATCTCACGCCCATAGTCCTTTGTTTACTTTCCTGTGGTTCCACTATAGTTTTGCTCGTGTCTGGAGTATGGTTTAATTGTATCCCCCTTACGTGGTGTTGCTTGCACTCTGCTAATAATGTTCTTCCTACGGATCTGCTTGTGACCAGCTCTTTAGCTTATGACCAGCTCTTAGATCTCAAACAAAAGATG
Organism: Echinops telfairi; assembly: GCF_000313985.2. Lineage (NCBI taxonomy): Eukaryota > Metazoa > Chordata > Mammalia > Afrosoricida > Tenrecidae > Echinops > Echinops telfairi. Next base: position 1,189,847 of record NW_022109827.1, on the reverse strand, counting down.
ACCTATTTAACAAAGCCTCTCAACTCTTTATCCAGCACACATGTCAGGGCACCCTCAAACCCTCAGGTCACACTCGATCCCACTAGCCATTTCTCTTCCCTTCACAGCTCTCAGGAGATGATTTTCCTTTCACTGTGGCTATTGTCTAACTTCACCCTGGAAGGTAAGCCCCGTCCAAGCAAGGGTCTCCTGGCTCTGTTCACTACTGAATCCAGGCTGCCTGGAAAGGGGTCCAGAGGTGTTCTGTCAAAGCTCTTGAAAGAAGAAATAAATGAATATCAACAACTGTCTTCTCCTCTTCTCCATTCACCTAAATCTCAGCAATTCATCAAGGTCTATTTCCCCTATTAAAAACCCTCCCAGAACACTCTAGTTTATGATGTTGAATGAAAACAACAGTCCTCATTTTAAAAAGCACTAAACTTGAAATTTTTCCAGAGTCTTGTTTGAAAGAGTTACAGGCAACAGAGAAAAATATTGTTATATACACAATCCTGCACATAGGCAGAACAGGTGTGATAAGGAGAGTGGGTGAATAGATGTTTCTGATGGAAGATATGTGTCCATGTGTGTTTACCTTCATTGCAAATATATCCATGAATGGGAGGAAATACACAGGAGCAAAGTTATGAAAACTTCTTAAACATAATCAAATACCTTTAGGGAATGAGTTTCAGGGTCTAGGGGCTCAGGACCATTATCTTGGAGGACACCAATGTCAATTGGCATGACATAATCCACAAA
>NW_022109827.1:1188013-1188882 GCF_000313985.2 Echinops telfairi | reverse complement strand
GGTTCTGACAGGATCACCTTAAAAGGGCCCAGATGGAGCTGGAGACAAAGGTAGAACAAAACTCAAAATCGTTAGATGCCAGGTTTACTGACTGGACACAGACTAGTGGAAACCCTTCAAGTCTGGTAATGAACTCAGGTCAAACTCAGTTCAATAATACATTGGTTTATAAAGGAAACAATATTAGTGAGGTACAGTATGATTTAAAACAATCATCCGTTTAAGACCAAATGGCCAAAATTGACATAAGGATGGAGTTCAGAAGAGTAACGAACGAGGGAGGAATGGGAACCGGAAGTGCTGGGAGGACGTGGGCTAAGTGATGGTGTGCTGATGGGACTGCACTGAAGGAGATGAAGTAAGGCTTGTATGGACTGTTGAATGTAACGCTCATGATCTGATCTGGAAGCCTTCATCCAAGTCACAATTGAAGGGGGATGGGGGCGTGTCTAGACTGTATTTCAGAAGTGCCTGCCTGGCAAAAAAGGAAAAGAAAAGGAGCCCTCGTGGCAGAGGGGGTTACATGCGGTAGTTAACCCCCAAGAACAGCGGTTTGAAACCACCAGCTGCTCTGAGAGAGAAAGACAGGGCTTTCTACTCCTGTAGAGAGTTCCCATTTCAGAAACTGCCCCATAGGGTAGCTACAAGACGGCATCGACTCCATAACAAGGAGTTAGTTTGAGGTTTGACTTGGCGAAGATGGTGAAGCACTTGACTACTAAACCCAAAGCGGGTGGGTGCAGCTCAGCCAGAGGGGCCTCCGGAGAAAGAGCTGGGAATCTGAGCGTCGGCTTCCCAAAGGTCTATGGAACAGAAGGCCCTTTTACTCTGCAGACCTGGAGTGTCCTTGACTCAGAATCGACTTGACA
>NW_022109827.1:1183848-1184798 GCF_000313985.2 Echinops telfairi | reverse complement strand
CTGTTGCTATGACCATCGAGCAGCCTTTGTCTCCATCAGTGAGCTCTGAAGAATGGCAATGCATTTCTTCAAGCGAGTGAGGATTCGCCTATTGCTACAGAGACCTGGGTTCCTCTGCAGCAAGGCTTAGTTAGTGGGATAATGAAGGCACAAGAGAAAGTAACAACAACAAAAAGCAGTCACATTTCAAATAGAGAAAGAATTTAACTAAGATGAGCCATTGATCACAAACACCAAAAGACAAGAGCTGAGGCTGAGTGCTAGTCGCACAGAAGTAAAAGGTGGTAAGAAATAAGTAGTAAGCACAAATGTGAAATAATTCAACCTAGGGTGCCAAAACAGTACTCAAAGCTCTCCGTTTAATGAGAAGGTGTGAAAACACAGCTACAAGGAATCACTTATTTGTCATGAAAGCACTGACTACAAATACTTCTCAGACAGAGATCACCTGAGGACCATCCGAACCAGTGCCACGTTGAAGAGTCAGTTTAGAGTCTAAGGAGCAATCCATTTTTGTTGATGAGGATAAAAAGTGTATCAATGTTGTTGTTGTTCTTGTTGTTAGGTGCCATCTAATTGGTTCCAACTCATAGCAACCCTCTGTACGACAGAATGAAACACAGCCAGTCTGGTGCCATCCTCACAACTGTTCTCAGGTTTAAACCATGGTGTCCATCTCTCTCGTTGAAGGTCTTCTTCCATGTTTTCGCGGCCCCACTACTTTACCAATCATGATGTCCCCTTTCCAGGGACCGGTCTCTCCTGACACCATGTCCAATGTGCGTGAGATGAAGTCTTCGCATTTTTGCTTCTAAGATTTCTGACTGTATATCGTCTAGTACAGTTCAGTTTATTCCCGTGGCAGTTCATGGTACTGGATATGGCAATAGCTAATGGCAATGATTGTCCAACATGACTGCTGTAATCAGCTTTGTTACATTGTAAGTGAC
>NW_022109827.1:1182654-1183748 GCF_000313985.2 Echinops telfairi | reverse complement strand
CCAATGATATATGTATTTATTATGTTATTTAATGAACCTAGCAATCCTTGCAAAGTAGAGGTTTTACTCAAGAATACCAAGGTAGCTTGCTGCACCAAAACCCCAAACAACAAAAACAAACAAAGTCAAACTCACGGTCAACAAGTCCATTCTGACTCACGGCGTCCCTATATTGCAGGGCAGAACTGCCCCTGCGGCTTGCCAAGACTGCAACTCTTTACAGGAATCGAAAGTCTCTTTTTTCTCTCTCAGAGAGGCTGAGGGGTTCAAACTTCTGACTTTGCATAGGTTAGCAGCCCAGTACACAACCATTATACCACTAGGGCTCCAACTTGCTGCACAGTGAGGGCTGAAGGCAAGACTCAAAACCAGGGCTTTTCTCGGTGCCAACGTGCTGGCATTTATTGCTCCCTGCTCGATCTTGTCCCGTGTGAAAGGAAGCGTTAGGATATAGTAGGAAGGTTACAAAAGCACTACAAACCTTCAACCAGATGTGTACAGTACGTCCGATCTCACTAGTCAAAAACTAAAGCAAAACAAGAATATGACACCACAAACCTAAACAAAGCCAGTGGATTTCATAGTCTGGGCTTTGTCTGGTTTCTTTGTGACGGTGATGAAATATAGCTGAACTTATGAGCCTCTTCCAGAAAAAGGGAGACATTTGTGGAGGAAAATATGCAAAACATGATAATCCTTTGGATGGTTGTATTATAAAATATAGCTTTCTTTCTCAGACAGCAACATTAGTCATGATCTGCACATTCTTTGTAAAATATGTCATTGAGTCCATTTAAAGTTCCGAAGTTTTTTACTCGATGCAGAAACAGAGTAACAGTTGTTGTGACCAAGACTCCTCTCAAATATTTCTCTTATTGACAATAGACTGGTCAGCAGGAACATTAAACCCTTTAGATAACAATGAAATGCTTTCATTCACAACCTAGCGGATTTCGTAAGAAATAACTTTTAATGTATCAAACAAGTTGATGATTATGTTTATAGATATTTTGTCTGCACTCCAGTCTAAAATTGATCACATTCCTTTAATTATGTGCTTACATCTTATTAGACTGGGAGACACTGGGGTTGTG
>NW_022109827.1:1179911-1181603 GCF_000313985.2 Echinops telfairi | reverse complement strand
TCTCACCCAATGACTAGGTTGCTGTTAAATGCGGTCGAGCTGGGTACAACTCACAGCAACCCTGGATACAAGAGAAGGAAACGCTGTTCAATCTGGTACCATTTTTACAATTGTCGTTCTGTTTGTGCCCACTGTTGACTGAATGCAAGCATGTACACAAGGTGCATAAGAATCTAATATGAGGATTGGTCAGCTTTACCATTCCACTGGGTATAAAGGGAGCTATCTCAGAAAGGAGAATGGGGAAATCTCACGACCATCGAGGAGAGCCATGAGCAGTGATGGTTCTTTGGAACCTGAGATCTGCAAGAAGGACGCAGACACTGCAGCAGCGGCAGTGGCACTGAGAGCAGACGACAGAGTGCTGGGCTTCCCTCTTCGCAGAAGAATAAAACAGTGTTCCAAGCAGGAGACTGGCTGGCAGCCACTCACAATTCATCTTCTTGAGGGTCTTCCTCTTTGTCACTGTCCTTCCACTTTCCAAAGTATGGAAGATGAAGTCTTGCTAGCCTTGCCTGTAAGGAGCATTCTGTCCTTACTTCTTCCAAGACAGATTTGTTTGTCCTTTGAGCAGTCCATAGTACTTCAATATTGTTCAATTTTGTTTGTCAGTACAAATACTGATCTCTTCCCATCAGTTTGCCAAATAATTTTCTTCCAAATTTCCTGGCATAGACAAGTGAGTGCTTCTAATGCTTTACCAGCTTGCGGAAACATCTCAATCATGTAGCATGGCTCATCAAAATTGGAACTTTTTGAATCATGTTCTGCTTCCCCCAATATGTTTGTAAATCCTGGACCTATGGTAAGGAGCCCTGAGTTTCGGGCTCTAAATAAACTCTGAATTTAGCTGCTAATGCTGGGTCAGAGGTTCAAATATACCATTTGCTCTGTGGGGAAAAGATAAGGCTGTGTGTTCCCATAGAGAAACCAAAGGGGACGACATTCCCCTGCAAAACCAAAGGTGACATTCTCCATGACCCGATAGGGTCCAAACTGACTCCATGGGAGTGGATCTGATTTTGATTTTATACCTGTGATCGTCATCCCATTTGGGAATGGATTTTCAAAATAATGTTAAGGAAATTAGTATAGAGTGTTTCTTGAGTCAAACTCTCTTGAGATGTAGAGAGCAGAGTAAGTAAGAAGCAAAGAAGCAGAGATGGAGGAAAGAAAGGCAGGTGCGATTCCACAGGGAGCTCATCAAGGAGCTAACTCATCAGAGCTGAAGAAACAAGGACCGAACTGAAAGAGAGGGATGCCTTCCTCCAGACTGTCGCCCTACATTCTGACTTCTAGCTTCCTAACGGGGAGAAAATACACCTCGAGTGGTTATAATCAGATGATATTTTGGTTATAGAAGTAGTTCTTTAGCTCAGACACGGGCTTTGACTTGGAATGTGATACTCATCTCCATCATATCTTGCCTGTTAAATTCCCTGAAAAAATGTGAAAGGTTAGAAAATGCCTGATGCCCAGCTCTTGTTTCTAAACTCCCTTCCCTGTAAAAATTCCATTCCCCTTGGGTGGGGTGGGGTGGGGGGTTATTTCTAGGTCTGGATGAGGAAAGCACGCGCCTGAAATGCGCCGAGGTGCCAGACACTAAGGAAAGACCCCAAATACAAGGCGCCTTTGGAAAGAGACACACGGGCCAGACTTGAAGGGGGAGGATATGCTGGATAAATGTGAGAC
>NW_022109827.1:1170613-1179301 GCF_000313985.2 Echinops telfairi | reverse complement strand
GTTACATCCTCAAAAGGCTACGTGCAGATGGTGGGAGCACAGAATGGGGACAAATCCTGTGCTGTGGGATTGCAAGTGTTGACATCTGTGTAAGGAGGGCGGGTGGCCCAGGGCATTGAACTGGCAACCGCAAGGGTGGCCGTTCAAAGCCACCATATGTTCAGCAGGCGAAAGATGAGACTGGTAGCTCCCATAAAGAGAGAGGTCTCAGAAACCCTATAATTGGAATTTCTCTAATAGCAGTGGGGTGGTTTGGGGTTTATGTAAAGTCATGGTTTTAAATAAATTGATAACTCACTATGTAAATCGATACAGGTATACCAAACTAAATCCCCTGTCTTTGAGCTGATTTTGTCTCATAGCGACTCTGCAGGACACAGGACAATGCCCATTGGGTTTCCAAGCCAACAACTTTCTGCTGGGAACAGTTTCATTTTTCTCCCTCAGACCTGTGGGGGGGTTTGAACCACTAACTTTGCAGTTAATAAACCAATGCCCATCTGACGCTTCAACACTAACTAGTCACAGGCACATATATGCTTTTCCCAGCTCTGTCCACTGAGATGTCTAAGAAATTTTTAAAAAAACTCCTTTTTCACTGTCAGCAATGGTCACATCAAGTATCTAAACCTAATTTTCTAAAAATTTCCAGGAAAAGGAACCAGGATTGCTTGTAGCAGGAATTTATTATCCCCCACCGCTGCCTACCCCGCCCCCAACCCACCACCATAGAAATTGCACATTGCTATATTTCTTGGGGTTGCACCAAGAAAGGATAAGAATAACTGGGGTGTACCTCAGAAGAATGAGGACTCATCCTGATGGACTTCACTAGACAAGTGTGGGAAAATTTGAGCAGCAAAATAAATGTTGATCTAAAGGTGAGGTGTGACAGATAAATGCCCCAGAAGCAGTAGTGGGATTAGCCATACCATGAGAGGGGGGAGAGGGGTGGCCAGAGAGGGGGGAGGGGGAGAAAAGGGGAACCCATCACCAGGTTGAATATGTAGCCTCCCCCCGCCAAGGGGACAAATAACAGAAATGTGAGTGAAGGGAGCCAACGGATAGTATAAGGTACGAAATAATAATAACAATATGTAATTGATCAAGGATTCACGAGGGTGGGAAGGTGGGGGAAGGAGGGGGGTAAAGGAGCTGATACCAAGGGCTCAAGTAGAACATGTTTTGGAAAGGATGATGGCAACATATATACAATATGCTTGATACAATTGATGTATGGAATATTTTAAGACCTGTCAGATCCCCCAATACAATGATTAAAAATAAATAAATAAAGGTGAGGTCTGATTTCAGTGTCCCTGAGAAGCTAAGGTATGATAGAAATTGCTCGAAGGAGCCAGAGCACACCTATTCACCCCACTCCTCAGGGTGGCTATTAAGCTGCTTCCATATAAAGGGAACACAGGCAGGCTCCAGCCTCCACAACCAGAAGTGCCAGCCTCTGCTTGAGGTCAGACTGGGCTCTAGAACAGCTGATGCTGTGGAGTGAGATAAAAACCAGACAGACAAGCAAAGGCAATAGTGGATTAAAACTCAGAGTAAAGGAGAAATCCATGCCTATAATAAAATTAATTAATTAGTAATTAAAGGGCAATCTCTACTTTGTAGTAGAATGCCACCTAAAAATTCTATAGAGTGATGGAATTAGAAAATCAGTATTTGGCTAGCTTACATAGTATTTTACTCAGGCAAGCATAAACAAAGATGTTAAAGTCAATGGGCAAAAGTTTGTATGAGGGCAAGTAGAACTTTTACATAGTCTCTGGGTATCTTGTTAATTAAGTGGAGAAACCTGAAAGACACCCTTTTAAAAAAATTCATTTTATTGGGGGTTCGTCCAACTCTTATCACAATCCATCCATCCATCCATTGTATCAAGCACATTTGTACATTTGTTGCCCTCATCATTCTCAAAACAGTTGCTTTCTACTTGAGCCCTTGGTATCAGCTCCTGATTTTCCCCTTCCCTCCCCGCCCTCCTCCCTCATGAACCCTTGATAATTTATAAATTATTAATTTGTCATGTCTTATACTGACTGATGCCTCCCTTCACCCATTTTTCTGTTTTACATTACCAAGGTAGGGGGTTATATGTAGATCCTTGTAATCGGTTCCCCCTTTCTACCCCACCTTCGCTCTACCCTCCCCGTATTGCCACTCTCACCACTGGTCCTGAGGGGTTCATCTGTCCTGGATTCCCTGTGTTTCCAGTTCCTATCTGTACGAGTGTACATCCTCTGATTTAGCTGGATTTGTAAGGTAGAATTGGGATCATGATAGTTGGGGAGGGGAGAGGGAGGAAGCATTTAGGAACTAGAGGAAAGTTGTATGTTTCATTGTTGCTACACTGCACCCTGACTGGCTGGTCTCCTCCTCGCGACCTTTCTGTAAGGGGATGTCCATTTGCCTTCAGATGCGCTTTGGGTCTCCACTCCACACTCCCCCTCATTCACAATGATATGAGGTTTTGTTCTTTGGTGACTGATACCTGATCCCATTGACACTTCGTGATCACACAGGCTGGTGTGCTTCTTCCATGTGGGCTTTGTTGCTTCTCAGCAATATGGCCACTTATTTATCTTCAAGCCTTTAAGACCCCAGATGCTATATTAGCCAGGCACCATCAGCTTTCTTCACCACATTTGCTTATGCACCTGCTTTGTCTTCAGCTATCGGAAAGACACCCCTTTAACCATGTTTCTCATTAGCATCATCAATGACAAATTGCTGTTTTTATTTTGTGCTTCTTGATAAGACATATTTGGAAGAACACAATATTATTTATGTAGTTGCAGTGCAGTCTACTTGCTATTGCTCTTCCACCTGTAACCTTTGTAATTCCCATCCAGTCCACTTTCTAGTCATTATGTACATTTTCCCTTTCTCTCTCCCCAAATAGTCTTTGCTCTTTCCAGATAGGATTAGGAAGAAGCCAGACTCTTATTGCTTATTGCAGCTAAGTCAATTCTGACTTTCTCCACAGGGTTTCTAAACTTGAAAATCTACGCAGAGGCAGACTTCCAGCTTCCTCTCCATTTGAGTGGTTGGTGGGTTCTAAGTGCTTATTTATGGGTTCGCAACCACCTAAGTTCTACTCTTCTCTGTGGGGCACTATAAGTTTTAACAATCCTAAACACAATAGACTTGGTTTGGGATTTTGCATCTCTCTCTACCCAGCCTCCAAAAGTTTTCTACTATGGATTTTATTATTTCTTTAAATGAAGATGTCTTTTTACTCCTCAATAAGTGTTTCTGAAAGATGAGTGCCCTAAAAAGTCTTACTGTTGAAGACAATTCTTTCTCTATCCCATTGGGGATAAAGTAGCTTGGTTTGGTGATGTTTACACGAGAAAGATGTTCTCATGCACCATTAATGAAGACTATAAATCGGTAGATCTTGTTGACAATATAGCAACGTGAATTAAAATTTTAAACATGCATAATCATGTTCTTGTTCTTAAGTTCAGGCTTTCAAAACATATATAGACAACTTTTAATTATCCATCAGAGATGTAGAATAACAAAGATAAAAAAACACTAAAGTCCATTGAGAGTTCATATATACATGCTCGTTGCTGAGGATCCATTACAAATTGTGTTAGCTCTGCGAATACTGGACTCAGCATCAACTTATGACAACACCAACCTACGACTTCACTCCGTCCCTAAGCCACTCTTAGCGGACAAGGTAATGATGAGTGGAATGGCTAATCAGCAACATTAAGAAAGTGTAGAAACAAAATGTTTTTCTATCCCCAAACAGAACAATCAGCCACCGAATAATTAAGGTTTGCTTATGTAGTAGATGTAAATTACACCTAACAAATCCCTTCTGCTCAGCGCTTTCATTATATCAAGCAGAATGAACAGTACGAAGTCAATCGTCTCACAAATGTTCCACCACAAGAGTATATGCTCGAGTTTCATGGGAATTCTAAATGAATTAAATGGTCTAACCACAGACAAGAGGAACAAAGTCATTAAAAATATGCTATGTAATTGGCCCAGACTGAAGTGGAATGTCTCTTCAGAGACTCCTTGTATGTGATCTTTAGCCCTATAAAGAAATGGTAGCAAATCCAATAAATGAACTCCACTCACAGAAGGAATTTTACAATCATATAAGCATCCCTAAAGGGAAACTTAAGTAGAAGTAAATCAGAGCCTTTTGCCTCTTAGTCAAAAGCCACAATTTTCTTAATATCCAAAACTGCCTAATGAGCCATTACAGCTATTTGTCCCCACTTCTAATCCCCCAGCACATGAAATGTCTCCTTCTTTGCAGCCTAGGCACAATTCTCCTGGTATACTTCCTAAAAGTTTTACCCTAAATATGGTCAAAATATTATTTTACTCTGTTTGTGTGTGCACCTATGTACATGAGAGTGTGTTTCTCAGGAAGGGGTGACAAAAGCAGTAACAAGACTGAGGGTTGAGAAAGCAAAGTTTCCTCACCTTCTCAAATGTATTTGTAGTGTATCACACTTGTTTATCCAAGATTCCAAAAGTTCTATGGCAAGACATCAGCTTTAATGCTACTCTTTAGATCCAGAGCCATATCTTTCATAGTTACAAGGAATTATCAACTTAGATAAGGTTTATAAATGTTATAGATCAGATCCTTTTTTCTCCTTAGGCTATTAATGTACTTCAATCTATTATGCTAATAATTCTTTTTAAATAGCACATGCTACTTTAAAGTATTAATGTATTTTCTGAATGTACTAAATTATGTCCATGTAATGAGCAGCTGATTTATTGACAATATTCAGCATAAACAATGAGAATGATTTATAGGTCTTAGACAGTTGGTTGACTCATAATTAAATAGAACAATTTTCAATTTGACAGATCAATTATTTCCTTTTTTAACATGGCTTTTTGTCCTACTACAGAGAATTTATTCTCCCATCTCCCCCTAGAAATTAGGCATTGCTATATTATATTTCTTTTCCCCTAAGAAACTTAACACAAAAATCCAACAAGTATTTAGTGAACGTCAACTACTTGTCTTGACTAATTAGTCAGTTAGTCAGTCAGGTGCCATTGGGTAAATTCCAACTCATACCAATCCTACGTACAACAGAACAAAACCCTGCCCGGTGCTGTGACATCCACACAATGATGCTTTATGTTTGAGTCCATTGTTGCAGCCACGGTGTCAATCTATCTTGTCATCTTGACCAGAGTTAAGGAAAATTTTGTATAGCTGTTTTAGAGTACAAAGGTGACTCTAAATCACAAATGTAATTTAAGGAGAAAGATTATTAATCTGAAACAGGAAAAGACAAGACAAAGATACCATCTAGACAAGAAAAACCACTAGCACGAGATTCCTAATGACATCCAAGGGTTTCCAAAGAATTAGAGGCTAAAATGGGACAGGAGATGTCAAAGGAAATAATCACAAAAGCATAATTGATGGCAGATGAATACAGCACAATTCCAAGGGTACTACGGAAATGGGAATGGATCCGTTATTCGAACACGTACATTAAACTAGGCAGAAAGGCTTCCGATGGTCTCTAATTAAAACAAGAGGAATGTCTATGCAACCGAAGTATGACACTCTCAATCAAGGACACACTCAGACAAGTGTCTAGTGGTGAATGCCCCTTTCAGGGTAGTTAAAGGAGTGGCTATGGTTGTTATTTGGTACCATCAAGTCAGTTCTGATCCATAGTGACCCTATGCATGATACACTAAAATATTGCCTGTTCCTGTGCCATTCTCCCAATTGTCCCCAGGCTTGCGCCACAGTATCAATCCATCTCATTGAGGGCCATTCCCTCCTTCACTGCCCCTCTAGTTTACCAAACATGTTGTTCTTCTCGAGAGACTGTCTCTCCTGAGAACATGTCGAAAGCATGTAAGATGAAGTCTCAACATTCTTGCCTCTAAAGACAAGGACTTCTCCCAAGACAGATCAGTTTGTCCTTTTAGCAGCCCATGGGACTCTCAATATTCTTCTCCAGCACCACAATTCAAATGCATTGATTCTTCTTTGAGCTTCCTCATTTCATGTGCAACTTTCGCATGCATATGAGGTAATTGAAAAGACCATGGTTTGAGTCAGGTAAACCTTAGACCACAAAGTAACATCTGTGTTTTGCAATATTCTAAAGAGGTCTTGTGCAGCCAATTTAACAAATGCAACATCTCTTTTAATCTCTTGACTACAGTTTCCATGGGCATTGATGGTGGATCAAAGCAAGATGAAATCCTTGACAACTTCAATCTTTCCTCCATTTATTAAGAGGTTACCTACTGGTCCAGTTGTGGAGATTTTGGCCTTCTTTACACTGAGTTGCAATCCAGGCTGATGGCTGTAATCCTTGACCTTCACCAACAAGTGCTTCAATTCCTCCTCACTTTCAGCAAACAAGATTGTGTCATCTGCATATTGCAGATTGTTAATAATACTTCCTCCAATCCTGATGCCACATTTTCATAAACGCCAGTTTCCTGATGATTTTCTCAGCATACAGATTGAATAAATATGGCGAAAGGAAGGATACAACCTTGACACCACCATTCCTGATTTTAAACCATGGCGTATTCCCTGGATCTCTTCATGCAGCTACCTCATGATCCATGTACAAGTTGCACACAAGCAAAAGGATGTGTTCTGGAATTCCCATGCTTCTCAAGGTTATCCATAGTTTGTTATGATCCATACAGTCAGATGCCTTGGCACAGTCAATAAAACACAAGTAAACACCTTTCTGGTATTTTCTGCTTTGATCCAAGATCCATCTGTAATGATATCACTTCTTCCACCTTCTCTTCTGAACCACTGGCAGCTCCCTGTCTATATACTGCTGCAATTGTTGGATGATCTTCAGCAAAATGTTACTGGCATGTGATATCAGTGATATTATACTATAGTTTAAGCATTCTGTTGGGTCACCTTTCTTTGGGATGGGCACAAAAATGGATCTTTTCCAGTCAGCTGGACAAGCAACTATCTTCCAAATTTAGCGGCTTCAATAAGTGAGTGCTTCCAGTACTTCCTCGGCTTTCTGAAACATTTCAGTAGGTATTCCATCAATTCCTGGAGCCTTGTTTTTGGAGAATGCATTCAGTGCAGTTTGAACTTTTTCCTTCAGCACCATTGGCTTTGCTCACATGCTACCTCCTGAAATAGTGGAATGTTGACTTGTTATTTTTAGTACAGTGACTCTGTGTATTCTTTCCATCTTCTCTTGATGTTCCTGCATCATTCAATATTTTGCCTAGAGAATCTTTCAGAATCAATCCTTGCTGACAAGAGTCCAACATTATACTCCATGTTCAATATATGAAAAATGGAGTACAATATTTTGCCCATAGAATCTTTCAAGACTACACTCAAGGCTTGAATTTTTTTCTTTAGTTCTTTCAGTTTAAGATATTCTGAACATGTTCCTGGTTAATTCTAGGTCTTTGCACATTTCATTATAATATTTAGCTTTGTTTTCTCAAGCTGGCTTTAAATTTTTCTACTGAGTTCTCTGATTTCATCATTTCTTCCATTTGATCTTGCTAATCTATGATCAAGAGCAAGTTTCAGAGTTGCTTCTGACATCCTCTTTGATCTTTTCTTTCTTTCCTGTCTTTTTAATGACCTTTTGCTCTCTTCATGCCTGATGTTCTTGATGTCCTCCCAGAGCCCATCAGGTCTCCTGTCACTAGTGTTTAAAGGAAATCTATTCTTGAGGCTTTCTCAAAGTTGAAGTGGGATAGACTCAAGGCTGTATTTTGGCTCTCACACACTTGTTTCAATTTTCTTCACCTATAATCTGAACTTACATATGAGCAATTGATGGCCAGTTCCACAGACAGCCCTTGGACTGGTTTAGCTGCTGATATTGAGCGTCTCCATCTTCTCTTCCCACAGCTGTAGTCAATTTGATTTCTGTTTATCCTATCTGGGGAAGTTAGTGCCATTTGTGTTGTATCTGTGATGAAGAAGGTTGTTCTTGCAATATTCTATCATGCGATCTCCAGCTCATTTCTATCACCAAGTCCATATTTCCCACTACTGTTCCTTCCTCTGCGTTGCCGGCTTTTGCACTCCAACCACCATTAACTATCAATGCATCTTGATGGCAGGTTTGATCAATGTCCATCTGAAGTTGTGGGTATGAATCTCCCATTTACGTTTCACTAGCTTTTGTGGTTGGTGCATAAATTTGAATAATAGTTGTATGGACTGGATTTCCTTGAAAGTGGATATAATCCCATCACAGACAATGTTATACTTCATGCAGATTTTTCAAAGTCCTTTTTTGGACAATGAATGCCATGCCTTTCTTTTGATTGTGTTATTCCTGGCATAGTAAAGCATAGGATTTTCTGATTCAAAATGACCAATACCAGTCCATTTCAGCTCACTAATGCCTAGGATTGTCGATCTTCATGCCTTCCATTTCATTTTTTATCACTTCTTATTTTCCTAAATTCATACTTCACACCTTCCAAGTTCCAATTAGTAGATCTGGGCAGCTGTTTCCCTTTACTTTGAGTCCTGCCCCGTTAGCAAACAAAGACCCGAAGTCCCCACTCTCGCTCCCATCACCATGATCGACTCCCCTCCAAGAAATGAGCTTCTCTTCAGTCACATTTAGTGTCCTTAGACCTGAGGGACTCCTGCTCAGGCAGTATCTCCACCAATCTTCTGCTTCC
>NW_022109827.1:1165656-1168154 GCF_000313985.2 Echinops telfairi | reverse complement strand
GAGCCCCCAATAAAATGATATATTAAAAAAAATAAAGAATAAGAATAGGGATGCAGTCTTTTGCCACAGCAGTGCCTCTTCTCAGCCAGTAGCCAACTCTTTTTTCTGGTTCTCAGCCTCTCAGCCACATGGTCCCTGGGCCTCTGCCTTGTTCTCTGGACTGGGAAGGCCATCCATGCTCTGACTCGTGATACCAGGACTGCTCTCTGCTCTGCCTTGAGGTCTCAGTGTGGCTCCTCTGCTCTGTCTCTTGGTCTCGGTGTGGGTATGGTGCAGTCTCTCTCTCTCTCTCTCTCTCTCTCTCTCTCTGCTGCCTCCACCAACTCAAGCAGGGATCTGGTGCAGGCTGCCACAGGAGGCTGTTCTTGCTTGATGTTCATGGGGTTCTTCCAGTTCCTACAACTCTAATGTCTCTCTTACACCCAAAGGAATGGCAAAGCTGACCAGTTCCCTCCATGAGTGTTTCACACTCCTTATGTTCATGGTCCTACCCAATAATTTGGTGGGCATTACAGAGAAGGGAATAGGACCTTTCTTAAAGCTATTTCACTTCACCAGCAGGACTATACCTTTACCATAGACAAAGCTATGCTTATTGGTGAGTTGAGTGAAGGTGTTATGGACTAGTATCGGACTTACGGACTTGATCTGGACTGGGCTGGGATGTTTTCTTGATATATATTTACTTCTTAATATAAAGCTGTCCCTTACATACTTATGAGTGTCACTGCATTTGTTTCTCTAGTAGTCAACCCAGCCTAACACAGAGAGGTTAGAAAGGTCTGGAGAAGGAGGTCTGGAGAGTGGCAGAGATAAGAGAAAAGAGCCCAGCGGCACTGTGCAAGGGCAATTCGCATAGTAGCTCATTCACACTCGGTGATGCAGCTGAAGGCTTCTTCTGCTGACAGGCAGATTGAGGTTGATGCTTTGGGTCTTTCCCTATTGTTTCCAAACTCATTTGCCATTTCTTTTATAAATTAAAACAAGACAAAACAAAAATTATTCCTGTTACTGTGTGTTTAATCCATTCTTCTACTGGGGAGGTCCAGTGAGCAGAAACAAAGGCAGTTGTGGATTTTAACAAATAGTTGTTTAAAATCTGTTCTCTTATCCCACTGCCACCATTTCACTTTGAGAATTTCTGTTAAGTGTTGTAGTAAGTATGTTTTTATGCCTAAGAATTCCTGGAGAACAAATGAAGGTTAGATGTGTGACCCTGATTTTTTCATTATTTGGGGGGGCGGGGTGTGTGTGTAACTTTTTCCATACTAGATATGATTAAAAAGTTAATCTCTAAGTTGTTGACAATTCTTAATTCTTGAAGGTTTGAATTACATTCTATTCACTGTCAAAGAGTAATTTTTATAGTGAGGTAGTTTAATTTACTTATTTATAGGCTAGCAAATTAAGTGTTTTAAATGGAAACCATACTTATGACTGTCCTTAAAAGGCACGGCAACAGCATTCTAAAATCATTAGCAAGGCCACTTCATTTAAATTTCCTCGTCTCATGCTCTCTTTTTTAAGGCAAAACACCCATGTACTTGGCAAGGAAAAAAAGACTGTTTTTCTGTGTATGTGGGATTTTTTGTTGTTTCTTTTTTTTTTTTCTGTAGGCTTTGGGCTTCAAATTTCTTTCCTGTACAGATTTAAACCAAGATTTGACCCTGTCTGTTTTTAAGGAATAATAAGAAACATGATATTTGTAAGCTATTTAATGTGGGCCTATGTAGACAATTTTCAATCTTTTGCTATATATTATTTACATACTACCAAGTCTGAAAACAAAGAATGTCACTGTTCACTCACTCATACGAATCAGACTCCTTCACTGAACACCTACCATCTGCCAGGCAGTGAATACAGCAGAGAGTAGAGGAAATAATTGGCTCTCCTGATGCTCAAAGGTACACTTATATATTTACAAATATAAAAATATTTTTAAACTTCATGGTGTTATATATTATGAAGAAAACTTAAGCAGAGTAAGAGAACAGCAAACAAAAGTGATTACTATTCTCTTTTCCTTAATTTGCTCAAGATCTTTACTGTTGTGCCTTATAATCTCATTTTGAAGATCAACATAATTTAAGGATCATGTAAGAATTTTCTGTTTCCAGGTCCTTCACATAATCTAGCATATCTAATATCTAACACACATCTGATAAAAAGACAGTATTCATATTTCATGGGATGATTAAATACGTAACTAAGTACATTGTTATTTGGCAGTGTGTGTTATGACATATGAGGCTAAACAAGTATGTTTCACTTTTTTAGATAGTAGGAGCCCTTTACTTATAAGCAAATTACATTTCTAAAAGTTTATTTGTAACTGTACATTTAAAATGTGTAAACAATACATTTACACTTAAGAAACAATATTAATTATATATATTCAGCTAATATCATTCAGTTGAAATGCAAAGTTTAAAAGAGTAGGAGTTAATATTGTTTTTAATTAAAACATTAAATAAATGGAAACTCTACACAAATAT
>NW_022109827.1:1141820-1164076 GCF_000313985.2 Echinops telfairi | reverse complement strand
TGTTCATCCAGCCTGTCCTATCCAGACAGACCTGCAGAGACAAGGGACTAAAGGCTAATACTGAAGAAAACCAAGTTCATTAGAGGAAAGTGACAATTCATTTTTTTAGGACATTGAAGAGAATTACAGGGCATTTTCAAGGGATCTCGAGATTCCTGGAATTGATTATTTCTTGCATCTGATTACATTTCAAAGTTAAAATTTTCCTTTAGTTATAAGAAATCACATCATTAGCACCACTTATGTAAGTCTTGATTAGAGTTGATTTTAATGCCCTCTCACAAATTAAGATGAGCGCAGAAACAGATTAACTTTTTTTCTTAGGGTTGGAAAATAATCAAAGATACAGAGGAAAGGGGTGGGGGTTATTTTTAAGAATCTGAACACTGTTTTTCCTCCTTATTTGAAATAACAAAACTTTGAGAATATATTCATTGTCCAATAGTAATAAAGTAATAACAAAATTTAACCTTAGAATGTGCTCCTGTCACCAAAAGCATACTTTCTAAAGATTATTTAATGGAGTAGGAAGAAAATGAAATATACTCACTAAAAGCAAAAACAAAAAACTGATGACAAATACACAAATTTTCTATAATTATTAAACAAAAGCATTGAAAGTGTGTCTGGGTGATAAAATAAATAGTATTGTTCATTTTCTTCTTTACACTTAAATTTTTTTCTAAAATGTGCATTATGAATTTATAATGTTAAAGGTATTTTTCTGAGTATGAATTGCTTAGGAAAAGCAAATAAGGAAAAGGGTCTTAAACATACTCTTTAAAACATACTTTAAAGGTTTTATGTAGGAAATAAATTCTTTAAGCATCCTGTGTTAAATCTACTTTAGAGACTGTATGGGGAACATAATATTACTAACAAAACAAAACTCTTTCAGTCCTCCTTCCCTAGAGGAGGAAATAAGTTGATACTAAAGATACTACGTAGCAGAAAGTCAACATATATTCCTGTATCAGGACTGTTGTAAGATGCTCCTATATTAAATTCCCTCTATTGAGCCACTTCAGGTCTTCTGGTAGCATAGTGGTTATACTTTGGACTGCTACCTGCAAGGTCAATAGTTCAAAACCACCATCCACTCACGGGGAGAAAGAAGGGCTTTCTACTCCCATAAGCAGTCAGTCTCAGAAACTCCCAGAAGCAGTTCTGCCTTGTCCTATTATAGGTCACTATGAGTCGGCATTGACTTGATGAAAGTGAGATTGTTTGTTTTAGTTTTATTGAGTTACATAGGCGCCCTGGAGATACATGCAATAATGAATCAATTGGCTGCTAACTGAAAAATCAGCGGTTCAAACCTACCAGCACAAGAATCTGGGGGATCTGTTTCTTTGAAGATTGATAATCTCAGGGACGCTGTTCGATAATTGTAGTCTATCCTCTAGGATCACTGTGAGTTGACTTGACGGCAACAGGTGTGATTATTTTTTCTTCTATTCAGCTACCGAAAGGGACTCTAGTGGCATCGATTGTTAGGTGTGGGGCTTCAACAGCAAGTTCAGAAGTTCAAGTCCACCAACAGCTTTAGTTGTTTGTTCCAGTCATTCTCTGTCCTATATGGTTGCTAAGAGTTGGAACTGACTTGATGGCATTGAGTTTGGTTTATTGAGTTACCTGGTGGTGGGCCATGTTTTCTTAAGTGAATCCTAATAGTGCAACCTCTCCTCCCCAAATAACAAAAACCAGATGTGCACACATCTTACATATTTTATATTGAGCATTTTTATGTCTATTTCTTTTTATGTACCTACACATGGTCTGCTCATTCTTTGATGCACTGTATCTCCCTCTCATCTCCCATTAGCTATATTCAAGTAGTATGTTAGACAGGGTTCTCTAGAGAAAGAAAACCAAGACACTTATGATTATATATATATTTAGATAGATAACATAATAAATAAATAGCTAATTAATCTATACAGCAGTACAAATGGCTCAATGCAACTCACTCCCATGAGACAGCTAATACACTGGCAGTCCTTCAAGTCTTGAGGGCTGCCAGGTAGTCCTCTGTAGAACAGTTCAGCCTATCTGGCCATAGGCAGCAAACAGCAAGGCAGGTTGCCAACAGTCAGCCAGATAACAGGGTCTGACAGTCCCCAGCTCAAGCGATGCATACTCCAGCAGTGTGGCGAAGCTGGTCTTGAAGGAACCTACAGTGACACAGACCATGGGTTAGGTGTCCCACAAGTAGTATGGCTTGCAAATTTGAGGTACAGAACAAGCTAAGACAGCCGTGCACTGGTCTGATCATCAAAGAGCACGAGACAAGAAAGACAGGCTCGGCGAGCCATTTATCTCTCCACCCTTCAATTCATCCCACATGTGTTCATTGGCCAAGTTGGCACAATAATCCTACCTATCACAAGTAGTAACGAAATAACTTTGAACCACGAGTGAAGTCCACACAGGGAGCAACAAGAGGTTGAGTGTATCTTAGGAAGAAGATGATTAGGAAAGGGTCTTCATTTTAAAGTTGTGAGAAATTCGAAATAGAAGCATTCTGTTCCAGAATTCTGTTTCAGAAGGCAGAATGTATTCTCACACACAGATCATCTGGACCATCTAGTCTAGGGTCTATATTTCCTCTGGGTAGCAGGAATTGTGCCAGCACTTTGATCTTAATGAATCTTTCCATATTTCAGGAATCATAGACTCATTGTCATACGTTTCCTTACATTTTAAAGTCTCTGAGACCTAAGATACAGAAAACATTGTGGTTCTTTTTTTTTTTTAATTCATGTGGATGGCTTTTAAAAAAAATGTCTGACTGAATAGATTGCTTTGTTCAAAACATTGCAATAGAAGCACAGTTTCCCTTAAAATTATTTCTCCTATTATCTTTCTAAATTGAATACAAAGGAAATACAATATTAAAAAATTAGCTACAGCAAAAGATAAAAGTAGGAAAGCACTGCCCTTCATTTTGTCCCACATGTACACAGAGAACCAAATGTCCCCATTGGTGATGCGTGTAAGAGAGGTGGGATTCAAAGTCCCTCTTGTATCTAAGAAAGTGCTGCCTCAACACAATGTATCACCCCTGAGGGCTCGGCTGGTAAAATGTCAACAATCGCATTTATGCTCAAGTCTAATAGAACCAGAGAGAAACATTTCTAGAACTGAAATAAAAAAGGAGACATGCTTAGAGACTTTGCCTCTTTGAACTAACTGGAACAATAGTGGCCTTGTCTCAGGGGATACAAGCAGTAGAACTTCAGCCACCCCAATAAAATGTTTAGCTTCTTTCCGTAAAATGCAGATAGACATTAGAAAGAGGTGGAATTGGAGACTCATTATCTCACCAGAGTTACTAAGGATTGCTTTAGGGTTTTTACTGTTGTACCATTTCCCTCAAGATTTTCCAAATTTTAATCCACTGAATTGATAGTGTTGGTAGCAAAATATTGTTTTCTGGGTCCAAGCCTCACCCTATGCGTACACACACACACACACACACACACACACACACACACTCAAACATCTCAAGGATCTAAATGTGAAAACAAAACAAAACAAAATCTTAGGAGAAAATAAAGATTCGAGAATGTGGGGCCCACTGTTTAGTGATAGAATGTCAGAAAGGACAACGAAAGAATGAGAGTAGCAAAGGGGAAATCCAATAAATGAGAGCTTTCGTTCACCAAAATACCAAAAAGACATCTTATAGGCTGGGGACATTGTTTTGAAAACCAGCAGGAGCCTTGGTGGCACTGGCACTTCCGTGCCAGGCCACTAACCGCAAGATCTTTGGTAAGATGAGGCTGTTTGCTTGCTACTGTAAAGACTGACAGTCTCAACAGTGAAAGCCCACAATCCATTTACAGCGCCCCCGCATGGACTTTGTCTATTAAATCCCCTTGGTCCATTGACCAAGAATAGCAATAGTCGAAAAAATAAAGAATAAAGTGTTAAAATAAAAAAAAAAAAGAAACGGAATAGTCTTGCCCCCAAACAGAGTGCACTGGAATGTGGAATACTGCAGCTATGGTTAGATAACAATTAACATCGTATCATTTGTTTTTCCTCTTAATCCGTTTTCAATTCGGTCTGGTCTTTACTGCATTCTGCTAGCTTTTGGATTGAAGTTCTTCTGTGGTTTATTCTGTTGTAGTGTGTAGTTGTTGGTTTTGTTTGTTTGTTTTTACTTGAATGATTTTATTTATATGAAACTCGCAATAGACAAATCTGTAGAGACAGCAACTTCAAGAAAGGTTGAAGGGAAATGGGGTAATAATAATAATGGGTACAAGAATAAACATATTAATGGATACAAGAATGCAGAAAATGTTCTAAAATTGATTGGGGTGATGAATACACAACTCTCTTTAATGTACTTAAACATTGAGTTGTATGTTACCTGAATTATATCTCAATAAAATGTTAAAATGTTTTTTAAATGAAGAAAGTATAAGCACTTATAAACATAATGTAGGAGAAAGAAGGTGAGATGTGTGTGGAGGAATTTATGCAAGCAATATTGCTGAAAATAAATGAAAACTGACCAAAGGACAAAAGCTAATGAGAAGACTCAAAAAGTGGATGGAAATCTATTGTACATTAACTTCATTATTTCCTCTATACAATGTTGCCAGATACTCAGCTTTAATAGTGGTGAGAGATAGTCCTTGCCTTCCAAAAATAGACAAATTATAAGAAGAGAGAAGATACACGTGGAAGAGGGGAGTAAGACTATTTATCAACTCTATATAAAAGGCATAATTTAAAGAAACTATGGATTAAGGTATCAGTGTTTTTAAAAAGTGATCATAAGACCTTGGAATTGACTTGATGGCAGTGAGGCCCCAACCAGTGTAGTTCAATGTGGACACATTGTCCTTGAAGAAGTACTGGAACCACTCACTTGGAAGACAGCCATTTGGCCAACTGACTGGAAGAGATCCATATGTTTGCCCATTCCAAAGAAAGGTGACCCAACTGAACGCTCAAGCTACAAAATGATAGCATTGATGTCACATGAAAGTAAAATCTTGCTTAAGATCATCCAACAGTGGTTATAGCGTACACTGCCAGGGAACAGCCAGTGGTTCAGGCCAGATTCATAAGAGGACGTGGAATAGGGGATAGCATTGCTGATGCCAAATGGATCTTGGCTCAAAATTGAGAATGCCAGAAAGATGTTTACTTGTGTTTTATTGACTGTGCAATGGTATTTGACTGTGTGGACCAAAATAAACTGTGGATAACCTTGAAAAGAATTGGAATTTCAGAACACTTCATTGTGTTCATGAGGAACTTATACACGGATCATGAGGCAGTTGCGTGAACAGAACACAGTTTAAAATCAGGGTGGTATCCTCTCATCATACTTGTTCAATCTAAGCAGTGATAAGAGAAGTGCTATCAGGATGGAAGGAAGGCTTATTAACAATCTGCAATATTCAAGTCTTACAACCTTGCTTGCTGAGAGTGAGGAGGAATTGAAGCACTTGCTGATGAGGATCAAAAGTGGTCACCTTCAGTACGGCATATACCTCAGCAGAAAATGAAAATCCTCCCAACTGTATCAATAAGCCATATCATGACAAACAGAGAAGCTATTGAAGTAGTCATAGATTTCACTTTCATTGGATCCACCATCACCACTCAAGAAGGCAGCAGACAAGAATTCAAATGACATTGGGCGAATCTGCTGCCACAGACCCCATCAATGTGTTCAGAAGCAAAGATGGCACTTTGAGTACTGAGGTGCATCTGACCCAAGCCATGGTCTTTTCAACTGCCTTCTAAACAGGTGACAACTGGACAATGAACACTGAAGAAGAATCTATGCCTTTGAATTATGGTGTTGGTCAAGAATATTAAATATACCACGGACTGCCAGAAGAATGATCAAGTATCAGAAGATGTAAAGCCAAAATGGTACTTCAAAGCCAAAATATCAAATTCATTGTCAATGAGTCAGCTTTTACTTATAGAAACACCATTATAGGGCAGAGTAGAGCTGTCCGTTAGGGTTTCTGAGGCTGTAAATCTTTATAGGAGCAGAAAGGCTCATCTGTCTCCTATGGAGAGGCTGGTGGACTTGAACTGTTGACCTTTCAGCTTGCAGTACAGCTCACAATCCAGTATACTACCAAGGTTCCTTATAATGGTCTTTAGAAGCTAGAATATCAAGGTCTCATAAACCGTTTATCAGGAGGGACCAAACCAAAGCAACAACAACTCCTAGTGACCCTCCCTGGAGAGGGTAGAACTGCCCTTGTGAGTTTTCCAGACTGTAACTCTTCACAGGAGTCAAAAGTCCCAACTTTCTCTCACGGAGGGCTGCTGGTTTTGAACAGTGAATCTTGCAGTTTGCATTCCAATGTATAAACGCAAGGCCACCAGGGCTCCTTACTCAGGAAGGCCCTGCCCCTGGAAAATGACATCATACTTTATAGAGTACAGTGTCAGCCCCCAAAGAGGAAGACCTTCAAAGAGATGGGTTGGTGCATGCGCGGCAGCAATGGGTCCAACATGAGAACCATTGTGAAGGTGGTTCAGGACGGTGCTGTTTGCTTCTGTTCCAGCTCTCACAACAATAGCATTTTATAGGGCAGTTTCAGAATTACAGAAAACTGAGCCGAGGGAGTTTCCATTTAACCTTGGTGGAAATGGCACGTGCCACGCCTGACTTCCCCTGGCTACACCAGCGGGAAGGAGAATCCAAGGCCATGTCAGCCCAAGGGTGGGTCCTGAGACACAGGGGGCCTGACGGCAGAGTGGGCCTGCTCTGGGCTGATCACCACCAGGTTAGCGCGGGAACACCCCCCTCACCACCACCCCCCACTACCCCCACCCCCGGTGCTGCACAGGAGAAAGTGCAGGCTTCCACGACCATAAAGATGCGCAGTCTTGGAAACGCACAGGGCAGTTCGACCCGGGCCTCAATGGTCAGTCTGAGCCAGACTTGACTCGATGGCCAGGAGTTTTTGTTTGAGAGATCAAACATGCTTCCACCCTCCGAACAGCAGCGAGGTGCTATGGTAGGCCCAATCTTATTTCAGGGAAAACACTCTTGCTCTGGCAAATGTAGTGTTTTGAGGAAAAATAAAGAAATGCTTTAATTTAGAAGTGTACCTGACCAAAGCATGTTTGAGAAAAATGGTACACGATACTTTCCTCTCAGAAACACATGAAGAATACCAACCTACTAAAAACTGAGAAGTCCCGCAGTCAAGAGATCTATCTACTTTTGTTCTTTTCTCAAATGTATTTAGTAAAGAGATTGCCCCCTGCAGAAAATGCAGATAGGCCATCAGTGCCTGCCTGGGCTCTTAGCCCATGGTCTTGATTGCAGGAACTGAACTCCAGTCTTTCCCAGGGAAAGTAAGCATTTAGGTAAGCATCCTCTCCCGCTGGCCTGTCGCTAGTCTATGCCTGCCCAAACCCTTAGCACCCTTAAGTAAGAATAAATCCAGGAAGACGTGAACTCACAATTCCAACTATCAATCATGTCCACCCCAGAGATATAATAACAGCAGCGTAGTGAGTTGTGAGACATTCTCCAGAGATCTCTGCAGTCTCCACCCATGGAAGGGTCACGCTAAGTGGCCACCTTTAATGCCTTCTGCTTCCTTCAGAAAAGGAGAAAGGCTCGGTATGTCGTAGAAACAGTCTCACTTCTAGAAGCTGGAAAAGAAACTCTTTCTTTTGAAAAAAAAAAAAAGCAGAACATTACTTCAGAGCTTTGCAACCAAGGTGCTGGGTGGGGGTTGGGGTGGGAAGTGTCTAGCGTGGCTCCCCCTTCAGCACTTAGGGTCATGGGATAGGGCCAGAAAAGTACAGCAGTTGCCTCTAGCTACACACAGGTTTTCTCAGGGTGTGATACAAATAGTATTCTATTTCATGCTAACAGGGCATGAAAAAGATCGAGAAGTACCCTGATGTGCTCAGGATATTTGTGTACTGACTCACTCTTCTTAACTTGCAAAATAACTAGATAGGTGGAATAAACAACGCATCGGAAAATGAACATGAAACACACATTTTAAACAACATTATACATAATTTTTATGAGATTGAAAACATTTTAGTATAGTTATCTAATTATGTCACAAGGAATATATAAAATATTTGTAAAAGGGGTCATTTTATTCCTAAAATAAGTGTGAATGGTACCATAATAAAAGGTGACAATTCCATACCATTTCATCTTAAACCAAAAGAAATAGCCACGAAAACTTCTATATGACATGAGCTATTGAAAAGCCTTTTTTTTTTCATTTTATTGGGAGCTCGTACAACACTTATCACAATCCATACATCCATCCATTGTGTCAAGCACAGTTGTACATTTGTTGCCCTCATCATTCTCAAAACATTCGCTTTCTACCTGAGCCGTTGGTATCAGTGCCTCATTTTTCCCCTCCCTTCCTGCTCCCACCTCCCTCATGAACCCTTGATAATTTATAAATTATTATTATTTTGTATCTTGCCCTATCCGACGTCTCCCTTCACCCACTTTTCGGTTGTCTGTCCCCCAGGGAGGAGGTCACACACAGTTCCTTGTAATCGGTTCCCCCTTTCTACCCTACCTTTCCTCCACCCTCCCGGTATCGCCACTCTCACCACTGGTCCTGAGGGGCTCATCTGTCCTGGATTCCCTGTGTTTCCAGTTCCTATCTGTACCAGTGCATATCCTCTGGTCCAGCCAGATTTGTTAGGTAAAATTGGGATCATGATAGTGGGAGGGTGAGGAGGAAGCATTTAAGAACTAGATTGAAAAGCCTTTTGAATATTATAGTCCATAGAATTCAACCTGCATTTGATTATATAGTAAGATTTATTAAGTACAATATTGGCAAAATGGCATGTTACCAGGAGGATATTATTAAAAAGCCTAAGATTATTACCAAGCACACAAAAGCAATTGAAAAATATAATACATTGAGCATGATAGAACAGCATTTTAAAGCTAAAATTGATAGTATATTGTTTACACAAGAATTCATGATAGGGGAATTTTTATTGATTAATAAAAGGCTAAGTCAGTGAGCATGTTTAATGGGATTATGTTACCAGAAGAATCAAATGGATGCTTTTCAATTACTGCCTAATAGAGTACGTGAAACTCAACCCATCAAAGAGACACACTTTTGACAAACTATCTGCATTTTCCAAGTTTACAGAACAATTCTCCCTGCATATTAAATCTCACATTTACAGATTTTCACACATTCCCTACACTGAGGCAAATTTATGACTTATTTCTAACACTTTAGGTGAAGAAATATATTAAAATCAAGAATTTACATTCATCAAATATCCATCTGTCTTCTACATTAGGTATTCAAATCTTCCCTAAAACATGTACATCCTTTTGCTGTAGATATTCAGACTTAAAATTAGGACATGCATGCATTACCCATGGCTTATACAGCCCATATGTACACAGATATCACATCACATTGTTTTTAATGGACCTGTGCAATGCTCTTATTTTATTTCATTCGTTTCCCTGAGCTTTATCCATTCCCATTTACAGTGCCCTCTCTATAAAAAATGTCCACTCAAACATATCTAATGAATGTCGCAACGTACCTGAATTACACTCTGAAAAATAATATTTTTGTGTTTAAATTTATATAAATTATTGTCCTATAGAACTCATTCTCTCATTCCAAGAGCTATCCTTATTACAATATTAATGATTAACTACTTCTTATCACTATGTTATATTTTATTGAATGTTCACAACAACATTCTGATGATGCATTTCCCAAGGGGTGAAAATCAAAATTGCTTGCAACTTCTTAATCCAAATAATGCCATGATATATCATATACATCCTCGAAATATGCAGTCATGTTTCTCCCACATGGTTCTAGATGCAAGTTCAGGTTCTGATGTCACAGTTCTAATGGATCCTTGAAGACATCAACAGGAAAGCTGTTTAAGTCTTAATCTGCCTGCTTTTGGAATCAGAGCAGAGGTCTACTCTGCTGAGCAATGCTTGTCTGGGGAGTTCCTGGCTTCTTTTTTTTCCTCAGCTCCTCCTTAATTTCGAGAAGCCAATTCCATTTGTCAAGCACATAGATTGACAGGAAAACAGTCTTGATTTATCCATGCTAGCAATGAAATTATTATTAGTATCCACAGGGAAAAACAACAACAACCTTATTAATATCAACTCATAATGACCCTACTGGTCTGAGTACAACTGCCCCTGTGGGGTTCCAAGACTATCATTCTCTTTATATTTTTATTGACTGTAATTCTTTTCAATAAATCATTTTATTTCAGGCTCTTACAGCTCTTATAACAATCCATTCATCAACTGTATCAAGCACATTTGTACATACGTTGCCATCATTTCCAAAACAGTTTCTACCTTAACCCTTGGTAGGAGCTCCTCTTTTTTTCCCTCACTCCCCGACCCTCCCACCCTCATGATCCCTTGATAAATTGTCAATTATTATTACTTTCAAATCTTACACCGTCCACTGTCTCCTTTCACCCACGTTTCTATTGTTCATCCCCCTGGGGGGGTATACTTCAATCATTGGGCTCGGTTACCCCTTTCTCCCTGTGTTCCCCCCACCTCCCCATACTCTCATGGTATCGCTACTCCTATTATCTATCGTTCCTGAAGGGTTTATTTGTCCTGGATTCCATGTGTCAAGAGCTTTTATCTGTACCAGTGTACATGCTCCAGTCTAGCTGGATTTGTAAGGTAAAACTGGCGTCATGATAGTGAGGGGAAGGAAGCATTAAAGAACTAGAGGAATGTTCTGGTTCATTGGTGGTATACTGCGACCTGGCTGGCTCATCCCTTCCTTGTGACTCTTCTGGGAGGGGATGTCCAATTGTTTACAGATGGGCTTTGGGTCTCCACTCAGGCTCCCCTCATTCGATATTACACTGTCATTCTTTACAGGAGTAGAAAGTCTCAAAGCCTCATCTTTCTCCTTTAGTGCAGCTGGTAATTGCAAACTACAGACCTTGTACTTAGCAACCCAGTGTGTAACCTACTACACCACCAGGGCTCCTGGGTTATTTCAAGAGTCGTGGGAAACTGTGAGACTCTTCCCGTTAGACTGGCCAACTAACACACCCAAATGACTAACTCACAGAACTGATCCGGTTGAGTGTGAGCAGGAGTCATGGGCATAATTTCTCATCCATGACCTTGGAAATTTGTTTTGGGTTGTACGCTGTGACATCAAATCCCACCACCTGGAAAACCACATTCTGCGGCAGTTCTGCCAAGCTTATCAGTCATCCTACTCAAAACGCACTGCCATACAGTCCATTCTGGGCATATGGGCATTTTAAATAGACACCCCTGGGTCATCTTTGGTGAAAAATGTATATGTCTGCCAACAAGTCAGATGTGACTATGGGGGTTAACAGGAAAAATTACAAAGTCTGTGATATAAAAACCATGTCAAGTAATTCACTGCACCACAGACTTTGTGCCAACCTGGCCAATAGACACATGTGGGATTAATAAGGTTGCAGTTTAATTGTAAGGTAAAGAGATAAATGGATTGGAGAGTCTCGCCTGTCCGACTCTTGCACTCTGACCATCAGACCAGTGTGTGGCTGCCTTAGTTAGTTCTCTGTCTCCACTTGGGAGCTACACTACCTTGGGACACCTAACCCATGGACCCTGTCACTATAGTTGGAGGTTCCTTCAGGACCTGCTTCACCACATTACTGGTGTGTACATCACTTGAGCTGGGGACTGTCAGACCCTGTCATCTGGCTGACTATTGGTGACCTGCCCTGCTGTTTGATGCCTGTGGTTGGACTGCCTATATTGTTCTACAGAAGAGTCAGCTGTCTGCTTCCTTGACTTGCATCCAACAGCCCTCGTGAATTGAAGGACTTCCAGTATATTAAGTATCTCATGGAAGTTAGATAGTTGAACTGAGCCCTCTGTACTGTTCTGTGGACCAGTTAGCTGTTTATTTCATTGTGTTATATTTATCTATCTAGATAAAGCTATAAAATCATAAGTGTCATGGTTTTGTTTCTCTATAGAACCCTGTCTAACACTGATCTCAACCATGAAATTCAGAAACCTACGTAATGGTCTTCTGCAGATCTGGCTGTAGGTTTTTGTTGGCCCATAAAGAGGCAGCCCTGGGCTACAAAATCCAATGGGGATACAAAAGTCACCCATGTATCTCTCTGGAGGGAAAAAGGCCTATTTCAGGAAAGATGATTATTATTTCTGAAGTTATATTATTAATCTAATATGAAAATCTCTATCCTGTAATAAGTGGATTTAATTCACTAAAATGTTTTAATATTTTGAAGATTTTCTGATATCTTATTCTTACATTTCTTTTTCTTTTATTTTGCAGCTTAAAATTATAGAGGGAAATTAATCTAGCCTTATGGGCTTTAGGAAGGGATAATAAAGTTTAAAAGAGACATGATGTATTATTTTTTATCTTTATTATCCCTTTCTAAAGCCCATAAGGTTAGATTAATTTCCCTCTATAATTTCATTCTATTTATCCATCAGTATATCATTTGTCAAATAATATTAGTACCTCAGCATCGGCTCATCTCTTTTTGTTCTCTCACGGTCCATTGCTATCCTTATTGGTGTCATCTAAGGTTGGTATCTTATTTCTAAATTTTGGGATATACCTCATTGTTCCAGTTGATCCTTTTTTTTTTAAATCAATTTATTGGGGCTCATACAATTCATCACAATACATAGATCAATTGCGTAAAGCACACCTATACATTTGTTGCCCTCATCATTCCCAAAAGATCCTTTTTCTTAAAACTCCACTAATTCATTGATTATTCCTAAAAACAAAACAAAACTTAGTTCCTTTCCCTAAGACTTATTTCTCTCTTGATGAAATATTTCCTATAATACTCTTTTCAAAGAAATTTTGGGGGTTGATAAACTTTTTTGTATTTTATTACTCATATTTCACTCTGACACATAAATGTAGTTTACAGAGATGTAAAAATCTAGCGTAAGGTTCCATTTTGAAAATAAGACTTGCTATACTTTCTTGTGTCCAAATTTGCTGATGAAAAGACTGATGTCAACTTCATTCATGATTCTCTGTGTGTACTATCTCTCAGAAATCTAAAACTCTGTGTTGTAATCTGGGCTTGACCACCCTGGTGACCAACATTTCACCCCCTAGGCAACTTTGGCTCTTAGAAACCCTCCCTGGGCTTTCACCAGCCTGGTTGTCACCTAGCAGATCACCAAGTTTTTCCTTCAAGAGCCTATAGGAAGGGGTTGGACTACCGGCTTTTTGACTGAGTGCTGCACTGTTAGCACTAGCCACGGCCTTGTAAGAAATGGTGACATGTTAAGCTCCCATGTAGTACTAAAGAACATCTATAATTATTTTTGATAATGTAAAGATTTCTTTTACAATTCTATTAGTTTGTTGAATTCCCCAGGGTCTTAGATAGCTTAATATTAATAATATTGCAACATTTTTTATTTCAAAATAAGGAATATACTGCAATACTCCATTTGTATTTTACATACACACATTCATAAACCTACTGAGACATTTTGCTGTTTTTTTACTAAAATTTTTAGGTTATCCTGAGATACATAAGCATCATCTTCCAGGAAAACAATGGAAAATTATTTGAGACAGTATTCTATTTTCAGGTTTAACTGCAACTTAATTTGATGTATGCACCCTAATTTCCAATTATTTCTAAGAATGTGATGTTCGTTACCATGCGGTATTTTAATGCAGCCTTGTAATCTGTGGACTGTTCTTCACCAATGAAGACACAAAAATAACGTAGGACTTGCAATAAATAGAAACAGTTCTACATGGCAGCTTTGTGATGCTTTCAATTATCTTAATAGAACCGAAACTAAGCTTTAAAGACCTGTTCAGACCTGCTTATGGTACGTAATGGAATGACTAGCGATGCTGAATGTAAGAACTTACAAGGATTTTTGAAGCGGTGACAATGTGGTCATGCATCTTCTCCACAGGAAGACTCCAGACATGCTTGACAAGCATTTGTTCTACATTATGTTTGTGTACTTCAGACAGCAGGGACAAAGGTTGTGCCTTGAAAACATGAGTTCACATTTCAGAAACCAGAACTCACTTTTCTATGTTCCTCGAATTAAGTCACCTTACTATGAATAGTACCTGACAAGGGCATATGAGATTCTACCCATAGAATTCTTTTGAATACTCAAAATGAAATTTCCTTTTTGAAAACAAAATGGAAATGTTCAAAATTTAATACATTTTAATCAAGTAACCCCTGCATATTGAGGGTTAGTATGTAGTGAGGAGCTGCTCTTGTAGAGATTACATGTAAGAGGGATCAGGAAAACTAAGCAGGTAAGTTTGGCTAACAAACTTCTATTAACAATAAAATAAAACAGCAATGACAAAATAACAAGGGAAAGGTGGATTTCTTTAAATAGGGTGATCAATAAAGGCACATTGAGGTAGTTGTATCAATTGAAATAAATCCAGAGTATAGAAAAGCCAGCCTGGAAAACATTGAGAAAAAATAAAAATGAAAAACTAAACTCTCATAGAGACCCTATTGTACAGAGTAGAACTGCTCCTTCAGGTTTCCAGGACACTAAATATAGGAACATACTGACTTACCTTTCTCCTAAAATGCAGCTGGTGGACTTGAACCACTGGCCTTGCAGTTAGCTGCCCAATGCTTAATCTACTGTATCACCATCCTCCTTAAACCTTATGGAAAAAAACAAAAACAAAAAATCAATCTCACTGCTATAGAGTTGATGCTGACTCATAGAAACCGTATAGGACAAGGTAGAACTGCCCATTACAGAAGGGTCGCGGGGAAGAGATGAGCCAGTCAGGGCGCAGTGTAGCAATGATGAAACACAACTTTCCTCTAGTTCTTTAATGCTTCTCCCCCGCCGCCGCCCACACAATCATGATCCCAATTCTATCTTACAAATCCAGCTAGACCAGAGGATGTACACTGGTACAGATTAGAGCTGGAAATACAGAGAATCTAAGACATAGACCCCTTAGGACCAATAATGAGAGTAGCGATACCAGGAGGGGAAAGAGAAAGTAGGGTCGAAAGGGGGAACGGATCATAATGATCTACATATAACTCCCTCCTTGGGGGATGCACAACAGAAAAGTGGGTGAAGGGAGACATTGGACAGTGTAAGACATGAAAAAAAAATAATTTATACATTATCAAGGGTTTGTGAGGGAGGGAGGGGGAATAATTAGGAGCTGATACCAAGGGCTCAAGTAGAAAGCAAATGTTTTGAGAATGATGGTGGCAACAAATGTACAAATGTGTTGGACTCAATGGATGTATGTATGGATTGTGATAAGAATTGTATGAGCCCCCAATGAAATAATTTTTTAAAATAATAATAATTTGGCAAATATCTCAACAGACTGATCACTAGATTTAGCTTATAGTCAGGTTTACTACAAATATATTTGTCCTTTTTTAACTGCATTTTCAGCAAACAAGCTACATTTTATCTTGTTGCATCACTGACCTTTGAAGAAAAGCAGTTTTAGGAAACTCGTCTTGAAAATGCAGACATGGCCTATCTTTGGAACGAGCCAGTAATGGGAAAAAGTTATTAATATTATAATCATCTGCAATCAGTAGGAAGAGAATGTATACTAAAAATAATTATAGTTTGAAGTTTTAAATCATTCTCTTTGTACCTCCGTATGAATATAAGATCAGCTTTCCATGGTGACCAATCTAAATTTAGATACAAGGTATGGAAGAGTTGTTTTTTCATAATATGATGATATCCAGTTTTCATGAAATAAATGATTTAAAGAGACATAACACAGTACTACAAATGTGAAACTGGACCTTTTGGATGGACATAGCTCTTGCCATGTTCCGGTTCAGATTTAAGGAATAACACATCAATTGCACTTGGAAATTTAAGATGGCATTCAACTCCTAATCAGGATGAGAAAATGTCCAGTGGTTTTCCTTCAGTGAAATCTTTTTTTTTCTTTTCTTTTTTTTTGAAGAGTCCCCCAAGGGGGTGCACTGTTCCCGGAAGTACTGCAATACCAGGTCGATGCGTGGAGTGGACGAAGCAAGCTCCTATTCCATCTCCCTGCTCCAAAAATCCATTTAACATATTGTCCTCGGATAGAGGACGTATCAGATATTAAACTGATAAGACTTCAGTGAAATCTTATAAGATTTCTGTGGCCACTAGCCATATAGAGTTGTTTGTTTTTTTTTCTCGAAATTTTGCCCAGATCAATTATGTCTTGGCTTATTGTACATTTGAATATGGAAGGGAGACAAAACAATTGAGATCATTTGAGTCACAGAGAATGCTGAAGAATCAATGGCTGGCCAGTGAGCACTAATTCTCTATCGCTCATCAGACATCTGACATAAATGCCCAGAGGAGAGTGCTGGGAAGCCCACACTGGAGGCCGAATCCAGCAATTTCTTTGGATGCATTCACTCATAATCTGAAACAGATTTAGCATATTAGACATAATTTGGCTTTAATAACTGTCTTTGAGCACAGACCCTAGGGTTGTTTTTAAAAAAATATTCATTTGAAATTTAATTCTTTGAGGGGGGAAAGTACAGAATTAGTCTTGGCTACAATAATATGCCATATGCTTGAAGAATACGTTGAACTAAATACATCTTTATGGTAGTTTGATATAAAGTAACTACAATGTTAAGTATTTTTCTGATCCAAACAGGTACAAAATTCACTAAAAGCTCAAAACCAAACCATGGTCAGTTTAGTCAATTCAGACTTATAGTGACCTTGTACAGGGTCTGAGGCTGTATATCTTTACAAGAGCAAATATTCTCTTCTTCTTGGAGTAACAGCTGGTGGGTTTGAACCATGGACCTTGTGGTCGGCCATTCAAAGCTTACCCTACAGTGCCTGAGAACAAATCTTCTGGTGTTTTCGTTTGGTTATTCTATGTTATAACTATTTAAAACTCAAACAGATATTTTTTTCTTTCTTTAAGTAGCACTTAATGCATATCCCTTGTCTATCAGGTTGACATCCTGTGCTGGCTTGTATGTTGCTACGATTCTGAAAGCTGTGTCACAGATGTTTGAAATTCCAGCAGGTGTGACAACGGTCTGAGGCATTTCTAAACTAGGAAGAAAGCCTTGGTGGTGTACTTCCAATAAGTAGCCAATTAAAACCAGATAGACCACAATAGAATACTGTTCAATCTAGTGCTGGTAGATTAGCTCCTCAGGTTGGAAGACATCCAAATCATAAACATACCGGGCCTGCAAAAATGGACACATTCACACCACCCATTGTGAAGATGATGGAGTACTGGGCAACACTTGGCTCTGTTGCCTTAGGTCACCATGAGTCAGAGCCAACCCTACAGCAACTACTCACGACCAGGATGATCTCATACTACTACCAAGCTCTCCTTCAATGCAGGCTTTGTTTTACTCATTACAGAAAGCACATCTTTTTACTAATCATTTTAATATTTCAAATTTAACTTGAAGAGGGTAAGAACACTCTCTTGAAAGCAAGAATTAAGTTGTAAAAATAAGCGAACATGTTTAATAAAAAAGGCAAAAAGGATTAAAGACAGGTGTCCTGGTGGTAGAGCAGTTATGAGTTGGGCTGCTAACTGCAAGTTCAGCAGTTTGAAATCAATAAATACTCTTTGGGGAAAAGACAGGGTTTTCTACTCCGATAAAGAGTTACAGTTTCAAAAACCCACAGGGGCCATTCTACCAATTTCCATAGGGTCACTGAGTCAGCATAGACTTGTTAGCAATACGTTTGAGAGTTTTTAAGAAAGGATTAAAGCTGAAAATTAATTTGGATGAGATACATTGCAAAATTTCATATTCTTTAAAAAAAATTGTTAAACCTCAGAATAAGCCCCATCATGCATTTGATACAGAAATGAATTGTTTTCTAAAACAGACATTTCTTTAAACTATCCACATTTTTAATTTAAAGGCATTTCTCCTATTTTATAAGTGTTTAACTCAACATTTTCTGTAATACATAGAGAGAAAATCATCGATTAAATAATGAACTGTTTAAGAGATAAATTACTATAAGTTCAGAGTAAAAAAGGAGTGTTCATTTTACTAAATCTTTCTTCTCCCAAATTTTTAAAATAGTTGTATCATTAGTGTTTTTTAAATATGAACAAAGTTACAGTGAATGTTTCAGGAATTGTATAAAAACATTTTTAAAAAGCTTTGTAGAAAGTAGAGCTTTATAAAAATCTACTTCTATCATCTGTAAATATTTTTTGTTTTTTTTGTAATATAGAAAGTATGTATTTTACTAAATTGTTTTCACAAATTGTAAATATACACTACTTATAAAATTTCCATCAAAAAGCATACATATTTTGGGAACATTTTGTTAGGCTTGCAATTCTATTCAGATTATACTCTAAACAGATAACTTTTTATTTTACATTTGAAGTTTAAAGTCTTGTCTCTTCTAGATGGTTTGTGTGCTTCAAAATGGAATAAACTTCCATCATCATTTTAAAAAACTAAAGTGAAACTATAGAAATGGTGTGTTAGGTGTTCTCTGTCGAGTCAGTTCCGACTGAAAGCAACACAAGCTGCTTGGTTATCGCCATCCTCACAATCCCTGCTATGCTGGAGTCCTTGTTGCAACCACTGCATCAGCCTATCTTGTTTAGGGTCTTCCTTTTTTAGATGACCTTTCACTACCCCAAACATGTTCTACCCCAAGGGCTGGTCCCTCTTGATAACGTGGCCACGTATGTGAAACAAAGTCTTGTCATCCTTCTTACTAAGGATCATCCTGGTACTTTTCCCAAGACAGGCTCTTCATTCTTCTGACAGCCCTTGGTATACTTAATATTCTTTGCCAACACTGAAATCCACAAGCATCAATGATTCGATCTTCTTTATTCATTGTCCACCTTTCACCTGCATCAAAGACCATTGATTATGGTTTTGATGGAGTGCATCTTACTCCTCCAGGGACATCTCTACTCTTTAGCACTCTGAGGAGGTCTTTGCAGCAGACTAGTCCAGGGCAGTTCAGCGTTTTGATTTTCTGACGGCGTTCTGACATGGGTTGCCATAGTGGCTGCACCAATGGGCTCAACCCTCTGAAGGAGTATGAAGATGGTGCAGGGCCAGGCAGCATTTTGTCTTGTTGTGCATTGGGTCACTGTGCATCAGAACCAACTGGATGGCATCTAACAACAACAGAAAGTGATAGTGATGTTCCTTTGTTCCCTCTGCCCTCCCCAGTAGCCATCAAAGAACACTGCTTTCTGGGTATCTATGTATTCTTGTCTTTTTCAAAATGAGTTCAGGATTGATTTGTGTGGTTCACTCAGCATAATAATCTTCATATTATACTTCCAGAACTTATCATTATTCTTGATAATTTTAGAGTATTTCACTCTATATAGGTATCACAATCTGTTTACTCAATCATCCACTGCTGGGCACTTAAGTTGTTTCCATCTTTTTGCTCTTGTGAATGCTGCTGCAGTGGATTTAGGCGTGCACGGGGCTATTCATGTCACCACTCTTAGATCTTGAGGGTATAAAGAAGGAATGAACTGCTAGGTCATAAGGTATGTATTTGTAAGGAGTTGAGAAAATGCCATAACATTTTCCACACTGTTTATAATATTCCATAATCCCACTAGCTGTGTATAAGGTTCCAGTTTCCCCACAATTTTACCAGTATTTGTTGTTTCTTGTTTTTCAGAATAGTGTCAGTTTGGAAGAGGTGAGAGGGTATCTCATCGAAGTTTGGATTTGCATCTAATTGCTAATAATCATGAGCATCTTTATATGTTTTTGTTAACAGTCTGTTCTCTTTGAAGAAATGCATGTTCATTTCCTTTGTCCGTTTTGTATTAGATTATCATTTTGTTGAACTTTTCTATGTATTTTGAAAATTGTATCCTTATCATCTATATGATTTTTTTACCCGTCTGTGGGTCTCCTTTGATAAAATCTCTTAATGAGGACAATTATTTTTTATGACTTCTCTGCTGTCTAGTTTGCTTTTTGTTCTTAGAGCATTTGTAATTGTGTTTGGTAGTCTATTCTCTACAAAAGCATATCCCATTAACTTTGTCCCTATGTTATCTTCCAGAAACTTTAGAATTTTAGATTTAACATTTAAGTCTTTAACCCATTTTGAATTATTTTTGTATATTGTGAGAAGCATGTAATCATTTCATTTTTCTACAAATAGGTATCCAGTTTTGCCAGCACCATTTGGTAAAGAGACTATTTCTATCCTATTAAATAGCATTTGATCCCTTGTCGATTATTAGCTGCCTATAGATGAATATACTTCTGTATTCTCAATCATCTTCCACTATTCGGTTTCTGTCATTATACCAGTACAAGGCAGTTGTATTATTAGATTTACTACATGTTTTGAGATCAGAACTCCTCTTTGTTGTTCTTCAATGTTGCTTTGGCTATTCAAGGTCCCCTTCCTTTCCATGTAAAGTTAGTGATAAATATTTCCATTTTAATAAAGAATATTATTGCATTATATCTATAGACTGATTTGAGTAGTACTAACATTTGCAAAGTGTTGCCTTCCAGCCCATGAGCATGACCTGTTTTCCCATTAATTTTGTTCTCTGTTTCTTATGTGTTATTTAATAGTTTATCTTGTACAGGACTTTTATATCCCTGGTTGTATTGATTTCTAGGTATTTTATCCTCTTGAGGGCGATTGTAAGTGGTATTTTTTTTTAATTTTCAAAATTTCTTTTGCTGGTATAAAAGAAGCCAATCAATATACAAAGGAAAAGAAAAATGTGGAAGACAAAAGTTAAAATTAGCAGGAGAAACAAACAAAAAAAGAACAGAGTGATGACAAAATGGGTAGGGAAAAAAGAGAAAATCAATAAAACCAAAACTTGGTTCTTTGAAGAGTAAAATTGATAAAACTTTAAACTTATTTAAAAATTTCTAATTAGTGACATTTCACCAGATCAGATTGGAAAACATTCAGAAGGGTCAGCAGAGAGACCTGGAACACTTTAAAAGGTTGGGCTGTTTTCTGTTTTGTTTTGTTTTCTTTTTTCCCTTTTTCTTTCTTTTTGCTTATTTTTTTTTCTCATTTCTATCCATATAGGAAAGGCAGGATAACCAATCCCGAGGAGAAAACAATGGGGCTGATGCCTCTGGGGGGACATAGAAAGGAAGAGGTGGGAGAAAGGGAATAGGGAGCCAATAAACCCAGGGAAAACAGAACAATAAGAGATC
This sequence comes from Echinops telfairi, assembly GCF_000313985.2. Taxonomy (NCBI): domain Eukaryota; kingdom Metazoa; phylum Chordata; class Mammalia; order Afrosoricida; family Tenrecidae; genus Echinops; species Echinops telfairi. The sequence goes on along the minus strand of NW_022109827.1, from coordinate 1,142,836 downwards.
TAAATTTGATGGTTAGGAGGGCGTAGAATGCCTGATGTGGTTTGATCAAGTGCAATGTAGCCGATAAAGCACTTAGAGTTGTCCCACATGAAAGTGGGACAGGAGGAAAGTAAAAAGAAATAGAGGAAAGAACCAGGAGACAAGACATTCATAGAGGTATAAATATAGGCATGCATATGTATAAATACATTACTATACAACGATAGGGATATAGGGCTAGGTACACATAATTAAATGTTAAGCATTAAGGTAGCAGACGGGCACTGGTCTCTCTAGTCAAGCATGCCTTCAATGCAAGAACACTTTGTCCTAATGACCCAGCATGCTAGGATGCTCACCTTCCCACAACAATCACTAAATCAAAACGGGTGCATAAATAAATGTAATGAAGAAAGCTGATGGTGCCCGGCTATTACAGGATAAAGCATTTGAGGTCTTAAAGGCTTGAAGGTAAACAAGAGGCCATCTAGCAGGGTAGCAACAAAGCCTGCATGGAAGAAACACACCAGCCTGAGTGATCCCGCAGTGTCGACAGGATATGGTATCAGGCTTCAGAAGACCCAAAACAAATGCAAATGATGAGGTTCAGAGTGGAGACCCAAAGCCCATATGTAGATAATTGGACATTGCCTCACAGAAGGATCACAAAGAAAGAACGAGACAGACGGGGTACAGCACAGCACCAATGGAACACCCAACATTCCTCTAGTTCTTTAATGTTCCCACCCCCGCCCCCTACTATCATGACCCCAGTTCTACCTTACAAATCTGCCTAGACTACAGCATGTACACTGACACAGATAAGAGCTGACACATGGAATCCAAGACAGATAAACTCCTCAGGAACAGCAATGGGACTAGCAATACCATGAGGGCAGAGGGATAAGGGGGAGAAACAGGAAACCAACTCCAATGACCAACGTATAATCCCGCCACCACCCCCTCCCCAGGAGGATGAACAACAGTAATGTGGGTAAAGGGAAACAGTGGGTGGTGTAAGATATCAAAATAAAAGT
>NW_022109827.1:1126669-1141305 GCF_000313985.2 Echinops telfairi | reverse complement strand
TCCAGTGGTGGTGGAAGCATCTCAGCACTGGCATGGGTCTCCAGGTAGCTCCTCCAGCTCCAGGGCTCTGACTTCATCAGCATAGCTCCATGTGGCTTGTCAGCAAGAATGTATCCCAGGGAGAGTGTGTGTCCCACCTCCAAGGAAGAAGACAGGAGTCCCCAGAATCCTCAGGAAAAGGCCATGCTTCCTTGGCTGTGACCTGATTGACAGGCTAGACTCCACCCTTCACAAGTTGACAGATTATGTAACTGCCACAAGGCCACATAAAATGATTTATTAAAATAAAAAAATAATTTATAATTTAAAAAGCATGAAAAAGCTCAAATTACAAAAATTAGAAATAAAAGTAAAGACATCGCTCTCAATTTCAAAGAAAAATGAAAAAACAAACAAACACTATAAGATCATACTAGTAACAATTATATGCCAACAAGTCAGACAAATTAGAAAAAATGAACAAATACCAAGAAACACACAAACTACCAAAACAGACTAAAGAAGATGGTGTTAGACTGAGTTGTCTAGAGAGACAATCCATTGACATCTATGTACAAGAAAGAACTTTATATCAAGAAGCAACTTTACATTCAAGGATGCGCCTCAGTCTAACTCAAGTCCATGGGTCTGATGCTAGCTTTGGCCCTCTTCAGACTCATGTAGCAGCTGCAGGCTGGTGACGAAGAAGGTGAAGCGGGAAGCAAGGACATCACAGGCCCGTGAGCAGTCATGTTGATCCAATGTCAGTGGAAACATGTCAGGGTGCCGACAGCTCTCAGGCTCAGGTAACCCCTAAGGGGGCTGCCCACGGAAGCAGGAAGAGTCCCAGCATGCTGGAAGGCACAGGGGAAAATACATGGGCAGTAGGGGTCCCTAACATCTCTCTTATAAAAAGGTATCTTAAGGCCTGATTGGCAGGTTGGACTCCACCCTCCACACATGTAAACTGGTATAAAATCTAACTACCACAAAGTTATAGGAAGTCGGAATAGACCTATACACGAGATTAAATCCATAATCAAAAACTGATCATGAAATTCCTAGGACTGTGGTTTCATAATTTAGAAATTTCTACCAAGCATTTACAGAGAAATCATTGGCAATTCTTTTTCAAGTTCTACTCCCCCCAAAGCCAGACATATCAAAAAAAGAAAACTACCGGTCAATAGCAGGAGTGTAAAAATGATCTACAAATCAACGGGAGAACAAAGTCAGTACCATATTAAAGAGACTACAGAAAGGACATAATCCAACTAATGCAATGTTGGTTCAAAATAATGAAAAATCAATCAATGTAATATACCAGTTACTAGCATGAAGGGAAAAAAATTATAGTCAACTCATTTAATGCAGATATAATCTAGGACTTTTCCATGATAAAAAAGAAAGGCATCCAGATTGGAAAGAAAGAAGTAAAATTCACTTGTGATACAATCTTTTATGTAAAAAAATGCACAAACTGTTAGAATTCATAAACAAATTAAAATTTTTTCCAATATCCAAAGTCAACACACAAAAAATTTGTATTTCAGTACACTCACAATTAGAAAATGTACAATTCCTTTTACAGCAGCATAAAACATACAAATATTCAGGCATAATTTTAATCAAAGAAGTGGAAGATTTGTACATTGCAAAGTATAAAACATTGAAAGAAACTAAAATAAGACTTAAAGGAAAGATACTAGATTCATGTACTGAAAATATATAGTTAAAATGGCCTGACCCAGAATAGATTCAATAGAATAGATTAATAGATTCAATAGAATTCCTGTCAAAGTCTTAATGGTGTTTTTCATAATAATCAAGACATCCAAAATTCACGTGGAATTTCAAGGGACCCGGAGAAATCAAATGACGTCGAAGAAGAGGAACAAGGTTGGAAGTTCAGGCTGTGAGGGTGGCAAAGGGCTTGGTGGTGTTCTGTTCTGTCCAACTGACCAGGCAGCACCTAACAGTCTTGCCCACTTTGGGCAGAGCCTGACTCGCTTGACTTTAAGCTGAAAGATTTATCATTATTTTAAAAAGTTAAATCCTCTCTCAAAGAATAAAACGTGTTAATTTGGGCAAGTACCTGAAATGCTTAGTCCACCTTCACCATACTGGATTGGGAATAAAATGACAAAAGTGACAAAGAACGAGCAGTGTTAATAATTTAGTAAGGTGGCCCAAAAGAACCGACTTCTAGGGCACAAACCAGGACACACTTTTTTTTTCCTTATTCAATGTCTAAGTTTATTATTTTTAATCATTTTATTAGGGGCTCATACAACTCTTCTCACAATCCATACATACATCAATTGTGTAAAGCGCATCTGTACATTCATTGGCCTCATCATTCTCAAAACATTTCCTCTCCACTTAAGCCCCCGGCATTAGGTCCTCATTTTTCAGGACACACTTTTAAATGTTCCACCCCACCTTCCCTGAAGGGAAGCCTCCACAGAATACAGTATGATAAATTCCTTAGGCTCTAGCTTCTTTAAGTGCTTTGTGCCTGCTATATTAATAGAAACCCACTACCATCGATTCGATTTGACACACAGCAATTCTAGGTTTTGGAGACTATATATCTTTACTGAGCGGCCACGGCCCCATTTCTCCTAGGGCCCGACCGGTTGCTTTTAAACTATCGACCTTTACATTCGCAGCCTAAAGTCTACCCTACAGCGCCCAAATGCGTATTATTTTCAGTCTTAACAACTCTGTGAAGTAGGGGCTCTGGCCTATTTTTATTTTACAAGGGAGAAAACAGATATATGAGGTGGCTCATTAGCCAAGATCACTCAGCTAGCGAGGTCAGAGTTCAAATCCAGGCAATGTGGCTGGAGCTTGGTCTCAGGCAAAAGTTGCTACCTGGCGAGTTTAAAGAAGCAACTGGGGGACGAATGAAAAAAAGGAGCAACATTCCACACTTCAGAAAAAGTACGGCTTTCCTGAGAGACAACTGAGACGGCACCTGACAACTTACCGCGGAAGGCGCGGAAGGGTTCCTGAGACCGCCTCCTCGCAAATTAGCGGGCCCCGTTGGGCACCTTCCAAGAAGCGTCAAATCGCCGGCGCCCAGTGGGAGGCGGGACTTCCGGGTAAGAGGAGCAACTTCCGGCCGAGCCGGAAGTACCTGGGGATACTCGCCCGCCCGAAGGTCTAGGCGAGTTTTGTGTTCCACAGACTCGAAAGCAAGATTGGGCGTGGGTTAGTTTGCACGTGGACACGTTTTCAGGGCAGAGGAACACAGGACTTGGGACATGGACAGTCGCTTGCAGGAGATCCGGGAGCGGCAGAAACTACGGCGACAGCTCCTCGCGCAGCAGGTCCGCGGCCCGGAGTGGCCAATGCGGGGAGGGTTTCCGAATGCGCGTGCGCGACCGCCCTCTCCCCCTTCCCCCCCGCCTCTCCCGCCTGCTTCTCTGCTGGTCTTCGTCCTTTCCACACCTGCCCAACTCCTGGCTCCGTCCACTTTTCCCTGGCTTTTGGTTCCTACCTTGTTCTCTCAACTCCCACGTGACCCCGAGTGCTCTCCGATCCCTGCCGCCCTAGCGCCTGGCACTGTGCTCGATGATGGGAATACAGAGCTTTGGTCTTTGTAAATAGTTATCGCAGTTCATGCAGTTACTCCCAAAATTTCATTTCACTATCTTGTTGCTCTTCTGTGTCTTGCCATTCCTCCGGTTCCACACGGTAAATCATGATAGTGTGGCTTCTTTGTGGAATGGGATTATCGCGGGGGAGAGTCAGCACCTCTAAAGACTGCATTGGAAGAAGTCCACTGGTAAACAATAGGTTACCTACCGCATTGTTAGCACCCACAGCTAAGATTTGTATTCTAACTAAGCTCAGTCAACCACCCGGTGTTCGTAATAGTGTTCTCGTCATTTAATCAAATAATAATGAGCACCCTCGTGGCGCTGTGGGTCAGGGCAAGGTCGGTCATTCAAACTCACCTGCCTTTTAAGGAGAAAGATGAGGTTATCAGTTCCGTCGAGCGTAACAGCCTCAGAAACCCTAGTCACAGTGAGTGGGAATCCACGCGATACTGGTGGGTTTTATCCAATCGAAACGAGCTCCAGCTATTAAGGAAATTTGGCCCAAGACTCTCACAACTAGTCCATGAGATTAAATCCAGGTTTGTCTCCCCAAAGCTTACCCTCTAAGCTACTCTTATTTAACTGCTTCTTGGTTATGAGTACCTTAAACAGAAGAACATACTAATCTTGCTGACGAATGGAGGATGCATGTGAAAAGTGCAGATGGTACTAGTTCTGCAGAAAATCAGAGGCTGTGTTGTCCTGTCTGCTGCTAAGTACAAGGATGGAGAAAATGCTGCATCCACTTAGAGGCATTTTGCTGTTATTTTATAATAGTAAATCTTGATTTTAGTCAACTAGAGATCTAAAAGATATCATCTCATGAATTGAATATGTTTCTGATTTGGTGTTTAAAATGTAATTTAGAATCAAATCTATCCCTGCCCAGTACAATCCTAGACATATGAGGCATTCTCTGTGCTAGGTCTCCCTCCTACGTACACATCTTTAGTCCTACAAGTCAGATGAAATCTGAATTGTTCAGATGACAAAAACAGCTCAAAGAATCTATTACTTGCCAAAAACCACAAAGCTGCTAAAAGTGAGCTGGGATTTGAATGTAGCCCTTCCCATTCATTTTCCGGTATGCCTAACTGCCTCCTGAAAATCTTTACAAACCTTCCTTCCACCCAAATAAGGATGCTTGACGTAATCAGTGACAAACGGCTAGTTACAGAACCTCACTAGTTGCAGAACCTCTCTGGATGAACAAGGAAGATGTGTTTACTTCCAGAAATTGATTTGTGCTTTATTATTATTTTTGTAAAGTCCCTGTCTTCCTTCCTGTCAAAATGTTGTTTACCCCTCCATGGGCAATTTCGCTTGAAACTAGGTGATGGGACCTGTCCTCATCTCCTTGGGTGAGACTCTGTCTCCAAGCTATCATTGTACTTAGTGTGGAGTCCTTTACTATATGAGGGACTTCAAACTTTTCATGGGAAGAAAAAAAATCAATTTTCCATGAATTTTTTGAAGCCGCTTAAAAATTGTGCGAATTGTCATGTTTTGTTGTTGTTATTAAATTGATAATGACATGGAGACATCATACGTACAGAGTAGAATTGCTCCAAAAGGTTTTTAAGGCTGTGACATTGAAGCCTTTCTTCTGAGGTGCTTCTGGGTGGGTGCAACTACCAACCTTTTGGCTAATAGCTGAGCACTTCAGCATTTTACCATCCAGGCACTCAGGAATTTTCCTGTAGAATACAAGTAGTTTGAGAAAAAAGTCTTTGTATATAACTCTTGTTAGGTAATCTCTCCTACCCTTGAATGGCTTCTTTCACAAAATAAGATTTTAATGAATATTTGTTAAGTGATGAAATAGCAGAACAGAGCTCAACCCTCATGCATAGCTGGCTTGACTTTGCCTTTGTTTGCCTAGGAAAAGCCATGGGAGACAGTTAAGTCAGCAGGGGCCTTATGGCAATTTATACCTGTTTATTTAAGGTCGAGCAGCAAGCTTCATCCTGAGCAGTAGCTTTATTTCAGAAAAGTGAACATGTCTCTAAAGTTAGCAAGTTGTGAAAGTTACTCAAGTATACAATTTCAACAGAATGGAAAGTCTGTTGTCAGCTTGATCTAGTCACTGAGATTTTAAAAAGTTGAATCATGAGAAGACAATTCTATAGGCACAATTTTAATTTAAAGCATTTTTCTTGAATTGTGTTATAGTCTAGGACCACCTAGAATTAGTAGAAAAACTCATTCATTCATCAAATTCATCAAAATAACTCAGACATTGCACTAGCTATGGTACATAGAGATGTTAGCAAGGCAGGCAGGATTCTTCCCCTCGGAGGCTTTGTATTTCAGTGGAGAAAAGAAAAAATTAAACTGGTAAAAAAATATATTTGGAAGTAGTGATGGAGACAATCAAAGAATGATTTATAAAGGAAGCAAATGATAGTCTCTGAAAGCTGTATTAAATACTATGAAGCTTATAAGGAAATATAGCAATTGTTAAAAAAAAACACAAAAAACAACTCACTGCCATTGAGTCAACACTGACCCATAGCAACTCTATAGGACAGGGGAGAGCTGCCCCTGTGCGTTTCCTAGGCTGTAAGTATTTATGGGAGTAGAAAGCCCTATCTTTCTGCCACTGAGCTACTGGTGATTAGGAACTGCCGACCTTGTGGATCGCAGCCCTAGTAGTAACCACCATGCCACCACATCTCTCTGTTTCAAGTATATTGTTTATGGGAGAATTCTGAAGAAAAAGCTTGTAGTTACCTGATATGTGGAAGGAGGGTGAGATGGGGGTTTAGTCATGCCAAGAAAGTTAGTAACATTCTAGTTATAGAAAACAGATGTATGGTCTCCTGACTTAAAAAAAAAAATAGGGGTCAAGGAAATGTGTAGAATAGTTGAAATTTCAGAAACAGTTGATATATTGAAAGCTATTTATCACTAGAGAAAACTGAAGGGAGTGTTTTGAAAGCGGGTAGACTAAAAAGGCAGAAGGTAATTATTCAAGATCAAGGCTAGTAACACAATGTTCTCATATGTTACTCTAAACTTTCCCCTCTTTCTAAGCTTAAGGGACCATTTAATGCAGAGTTCTTTGTGCCCTTTGCGTGCTTAAAAATATGAATGGGTTTTCATACCATATGAATTGCGTTCTCTACTTCTTAGTCTGGATTTTGGCGCTTTCCATGAAGTCAGCCTCGCTCCAGGTAGTCAGCCTCATATCAATCAATAGTTTACTTACTTAGTTTATGCCTGCAATTTCACATGCCCATGTTATTAGTGAAGTTCAGTACTGTGCCTCCGAAAGTTTTGAATAAAAGTGACTAAGTCATGGGGTAAATAAAGCACTCAGTAGCTTGCAAAGGGGTTAACATAGTGCTGCCTCTATAAACACTTTGCTTTGTTGCTGCTGCTGCTACAGGGTCATTTACTTTTAAAAGGAAGAGTTTGACCAAAATTAAGTGTCATTTCAAACAAAAGCACAAATACTTTTCCAGCTGTTGCAAATCACTCTTAATTAACCTTGCTTTGTTTAAAGTATTTCCATTTTGGCTTGCAAGCTAATTGATTGGTTTGCTGTGATGGTTAGAGACGTGTTTTCGTAATTCTTGGTGGCTCATGATTAAGCTTAGCTGCTAACAGAAAGGTAGGTTGGCAGCTTGAACCTACCAAGGGGCTCTTGAGCGAGAACTGGCAACCTGTTGCCTTGAAGATTGCAATCTCCAAAAGCCTATGGGGCAGTTCTCTGTTGTAAAGATTCGGCACATGCCATAAATTGATTTGATGACATGACATAACACTTAGCAACATAAAGGGTCACTATGCAGTCCCTGGAGGAAAAGGCCGTCATATTTGGCAAAGTAGAGGGGCAGCAAGATGAATTAACAAAGCAGCTGCAACAAGACGCAACCTAGGAACAGTGGTGAGGATGGCGCAGCACCAGGCAGTGTTCTGTTCTGTCGTGCATCGTGTTGCTATGGTTCGGAACCAACTCTGTGGCACCGAACAAAAACAGGGTCACTAGGACTCATGGCAGAGGGACTTTTTTCTTTTCTGTTTTTCCCAAGCATATTAATGCTAACGTAGGAATGGATGGAAAGATTAACTAGTACATTGTGCTCTGTCTTTTCTCAGTTGGGAGCTGAAAATGCTGACAGCATTGGTGCTGTGTTGAATAGCAAAGATGAGCAGAGAGAAATTGCTGAAACAAGGGAAACTTGCAGGTCAGTTGAGTAATTTGCTTTTTTAAAGTGATATGTTAACATTGTGAAAGGATTGTTGTAATAAATAATCTTAGGCATGAAGTGTTTTGTTACGAAACCCCCCTAAGGACATAAGCACCTGGTTTTTATTGTTAACTCTCAAGTTAGTAAATATCTATTTTTCTGATTAGAATAAGTTCTCACTTATAAATTAGTTAGAAAATGGGATGCTAGACTGAGAATTAGTATATATATGGTGAATATATTTTATAAGAACATGCACTTGACTATGAAAGTGGTATTTTATTTGATAGTTCAGAAACCATTTGACTCAGACCCTGAGTTACAAATGAGACCGGGTCCCCAGGGTGCCTTGGTGTCAGATGTGCAGGGAGAGTGCACCATGTGCGTGTGGTTCTTATTCAGCCTCAGAGCCTTTTCGGTGGGTTGAAAGTTGCACATGCAACTTGCATTGCAGTAATTGAAAGTGGATGTGATGAAGTATTTGTTGTAAGGAGTGATTCAGTCTATCAAAATGAGAATATATATATAACATTGAAGGGCAAGTACATTGTTCTGGTGCTCCTAAGTCAAAGCTTCATAGTACGTTGTTTTCAACCCAGGGACTTAGTCTGTTCTAGTTATTTTTTATCATGAGTGTAGATGGAGATTAAGTTGCTGTGTAAAGTAGAAGTTTCTTGTTACAGTATACCCCTTGAACGTTTGCTTTTGTCCTTTAGTTGCTTTCTCCCTAAAAATAAAATACAGAATTATTAATACAAGAGCTTGTGACTTTTTTGATGGTGTATAAAGTGAGTAAATAGATACTTAGTAATCAAAAACTGACTCAACAGCACCCAAAGGCAACAGAAATAAAAAACTTTCCCTTCTTCTGTTATTAAGAAATATTGTATATTAGATATACACTTATATACTTCTTGCATACCTGTGAGTGACACATATGTTTTAATTTTCAGGGCTTCCTATGATACCTCTGCTCCAAATGCAAAGCGTAGGTGTCTAGATGAAGGAGAGACAGATGAAGACAAAGTGGAAGAATATAAGGCAAGTAGAGAATGGAGCTATTTTATAGACAAGAAAAAATAATTCCTTGCCATTACAAATCCTTCAAGAAAACAAAGCTGAGGGAAGGCTGAATTTTAAAATGTGCTAAAATAATGATCGTAATGTACATCCTACCAGTTAAATTAAAACTTTCACTCACTATCGGTTTCCTTGTCCTAAATTAAAAGTTGTACAAAATAAATCAGGTTGCTTGTTTGCAACACTTAACATAATGCCTAGTAATCACTAGGCAATGATATTCTTCAAGAATATGTGAAGAGATAAATGCCTCAGAAATGTTTGATGGGCAATCAAGTCAAATTTAAAAGAGATTAAAATACTGTCTTTTAGAGTTTTGTTATCATGGTACAATTTAAAATTTTGAGAATCATGGGCTAGACAACATGTAGAATCATTTTTGAAAGAAGCCAAGTAGCTACCCAACTTCTGTACTTAGAATTACAAACTAAAAAGACTTAGCTAGAAAGAAAAAAATCTAGCTCCATTTTTTCAAGTTAATTGTACAATTATATTTACTAAAGGACAGAATGCATGGTATCAGTAAATCTTGAGGAAATTTAAATCCTTTGGATATAAAACCTCAATACTGTCTTGTGTGTGTTTTACATTTCAGTATGTACTAGTGTATAATATATATACTTGTAATTCTGTTTCATTGAACTATATGAAATTACTGATATGCTAACAACTTTTTTACTTTTAACAGCAATTCTATAGAGATTTATCTAGAATGAAATTGCCCCATAGTGGTCATATCTTTCATGATTAGAGATAAATTCTGATATTTGTAGTATCATATGTGAGATAACTTTAGACAACTTAGTCAACCAAAAATTAATTTCAGGGAACTATTTCTGAAGATACATAAGCAATACATATAATTAACTAGTGAGATCTAATGATAGATTAAAAAGTAAAGAGTTCAGTATTTGACTTTAATAGAAATTTGAAACATTTATTATATACTAGGGAAATACAATGCTTATGCTGAGTCTTGATTTAGATGTCAAAATCTGAAAAATATTTTCCCTAGATGCATTGTTTATTTGATTCCCCCCACTCCAGGATGAACTAGAAATGCAACAGGAGGAGGAGAATCTGCCATATGAGGAAGAGATTTATAAAGATTCTAGTACTTTTCTTAAGGTAAATAAATCATTTCCAAATCTCCTAACTCTTTATACTTTAGCTTTGTGCCTGAAAATATTTTAAAACTATTTAAAACCTTTAAAGAGTTTTTCCCGTTTTTATGGGATCATTATTATAAAATAATGATCACTTGGAATTACTCGTGGAGTTTTCTTTTGTATTGACATTTTAGGATGAGGTCATGCTTTTTAACATCTGTAGTTCTTGAAGTATTACACTTAAAAGTTTTGTTCTGGTGTTTTAAATAAGACTAATTTTAAAAATCAATTGATTTGTTTAATTTTGTATGACCTCATAATAAAATTTTTTAAAGGATAGTGTTAATCCACTCTCTGAGTGCCTACTGTTAATTTTGACTTTTTCTTTAGGGGACACAAAGTTTAAATCCTCATAATGATTATTGTCAGCATTTTGTAGACACTGGACATCGACCTCAGAACTTTATCAGGGATGTAGGTATGTCGTATTTCCTGAGATTGTAGTTTGCTCTTTAATGATGTGCATGCAGTTTATTCAGTTTCTAGATACCGCGAACAAAATTGTATTTCTCAGCTTGGCATCCCTTTTCTGTTCTCAGTACTTAGAGCCCACCTTAATTTTCCATGAAGCAGTGTTGTGGACGCACTGTGGTTTGCTGGGTGTCGCTGAGTTCTTTTTAACTCACCAAGGCCCGTAGGTCAGACTAGAACTGCCCTGTTTGGGGCTGTACTCTGTACAGGCCAGAGTGCCAGGCCGGTCTCCTCTGGAGCTGCTGGGTGGGCTTGAACTGCCCATCTTCTGTGAGGAGCTGCCTGTTTAACTGCTGTGCCTCCAGCACTGCTGTCAAGCTGTCACGCTTCTGTTGCTCTCTTCCTTCTCTTCTCCCTTTCCTTCCTCTGCCCTTCCTGCTTTTTCTTCTTTTCATATCATTTGCTTCGTTTGGCCCTATGATTAGCCTTTAAACATATCTATTTATCTGTGTATCTATATAGATAGCTATAAGTTATAATCAACTTGATGGCAGTGGGTTTTAAGAAAATTTTTTATTGAGATTTATACTATACAATTCACCCACTGATAGTTATGAAAGTGTGTTTTGTCTTGTTTTCACCTTATTCACTCTATTGTCAATAGTTTTTCATCTCTTCTAAAGAAACACTGTACCCTTTCATTAGTCTCCCTTCTCTGGACATTTTATATAAATGAAATTACACAGTATGTGGCCTTTTCTGATTGGCTTCTTTCATTTAGCTTAATGATTTCAATCATCATCGATTCCACTTGTGCATCAGGACTTGATTTCTTTTTATTGCTGAATCCTATGTCTATATTACATTTTGTTTATCCATTCATCCCTTAATGAACATTCATTAGGATTTTTTCTATCTTTTGGCTGTTAGGAACAACATTGCTATGAGCATTCACAGACAGGATTTCATATGGGTCTCTGATTGAATTTCTGTTGTGTGTGCTGTATTTTATGCAAATAACTTGAATTACGTGATTTTCTGAAAACTGCTTGCACCTCCACATTAGCCTTTTATGCATACAATATGAGTTATTTACAAAAATACAGTATACCAAGGAGTTGACTTTTTCAGTCATATGATAACTCTCTGTTTAAGTTTTTGAGAATCTGCTGCACTGTAAGCCAAGCAACTGCACTACTTTATACTTCTGCCAGCATGTGTGGGAGTCCTGGTGGCATAGAGAATTACTCATCGGACTGCTAACAACAAGGTCAGCAGTTTGAGACCCCAGAGTACGGTGAGGCTTTCTATTCCCAGAATGATTTAGAGTCTTGTAACCCAAAGGGCTGTTCTGCCGTGCCCCCTCGGGTCGCTGTGAGCTGGCATGGAGTCCATGGCAGTGAGTGTGCTTCGGCGGAAATCAGCATGCATAACGCCTTCAATGGCTTCAGGTCTTTGCCTCTTGTCACCATCTGTCTGTTCAGTGTGGACACTTGCGTTAGTTTGCTAGCGCTGCTTTAGCAGAAATACCACAAGTGAGTGGCTGTTTTCAAAAATTGATTTTTTTTCCCTTTCTCTCAGTTTAGGAAGGTTAGCCTGAAGTCAGGCTGATAGTTTTACTGGAAAGTTCTTTCTGTCCACTGGGAAAAATCTACAGCTTAGTTTCTTCTACTTTGTTCCTTTGTAATCTCCACATAACATTAATTTTTCCTCATTTATGTTTTCTGCTGTGCCTTCTCTTTTTATATTTCAAAAGGGATTGGTTTAAAACACATTGTGTTTCTATAGCATATTTCAAACTTTTTCATAATGCTATTTTGCACAAATAATAGATTACCAAAAAACCCATTGCTATCAAGTCAATTCCAATTCAAAGTGATTTTAGATGGAATCATTATAGGAAGAGATAGCCTTTATCTTTTGCCTGTGGAGCAATAAATGGGTTGAACCACTCACTTTGCAGTTAACAGTGCAATGCCCAACCCATAGTGCCACCAGGGCTCTGTCATTAGACTGCAGCATAGTGTAAGCATAACTTTTAGCTTTAAAAAGCCAAAAAACTTGTTGTATGCATTGAGAAACCAAGAAATCCTTATGACTTGTTGTAGTGCAATGTTCACTTTAGTGCAGTGTTTTGCAATTGAGTCCAGAGTGTCTCTGAGGTATGCCTGTGTGTACGGAATTATTACACAGTGAGGAAAAGCACTTTCTATTTAATAGATAATTAAGAGCTGACTCTGTTGTGATTGAAGCTTAGCTATAATAAAATCTTAAAATATGTTTTATTTGAAATTGAATCTCTAACACAGTGAGATGACTTTCGAAGATTTCATTACTCTTTGAAATTAAAGTTATTGATATATTTTAGTTTTTAAATGAAGTTTGTATAACATTTGTTTTTTTTGTTTAAACATTTTATTAGGGGCTCATACAACTGTTAGCGCAATCCATACACACATCAGTTGTGTAAAGCACATTTGTACATCATTCTCAAAACATTTTCTCTCCACCTAAACCCCCGACATTAAGTCCTCATTTTTCCCCTCCTCCCCGCTCCCCACTCCCTCATGAGCCCTTGATAGTTTATAAATTGGTATTTTGTCATATCTTGCCCTGTCCGATGTCTCCCTTCACCCACTTTTCGGTTGTCTGTCCCCCAGGGGGGATGTCACATATAGTTCCTTGTAATCGGTTCCCTCTTTCCTACCCACTCTCCCTTTACCCTCCCTGCTTCGCCACTCACACCACTGGTCCTATAGGGCTCATCCGCCCTGGATTCCTTGTATTTTCAGTTCCTATCTGTACCAGTGTACATCCTCTGGTCTAGCCAGACTTGCAGGGTTGAATTCGAGTCATGGTAGTGGGAGCGGGGAGGAAACATTTAGGAAGTAGAGGAAAGTTGTATTTCTCATCGTTGTTACATCGCACCCTGACTGGCTCATCTCCTCCCCGAGACCCCTCTGCAAGGGGATCTCCAGTGGCCTACTAATGGGCTTAGGATCTCCACTCCGCACTCCCCCCATCATTCACTATGGTAAGATTTTTTGTTCTGATGATGTCTTATACCTGATCCCTACACCTCGTGGTTGCATAGACTGGTGTGCTTCTTCCATGTGGGCTTTGTTGCTTCTGAGCTTGATGGTTGCTTGATTACCTTCAAGCCTTTAAGACCCCAGACGCTATACTTTTTGATAGCCGGGCACCTTTATGACTATGTTTCCTGCACAGGGAATGAAAGCCCAGTAATAACTGTTTGGGATCTTTGATACTTCTACCCTTAACTGTTATTTAAACTGGCATTATGCAGTTTTACATAAAATGTCATCTGAGGTTTAACGCTGGTTTTTTTTAGGACATAGAGAAAAATTAGTCTCTTGATTTTAGTATCCTTTGTAGGATTTGTGAGGAGCCCTGGTGACATAATTGGTTATGCATTAGACTTTAACCTCCAGAGCAGAAGTTCCATAAAGATTTATAGCCCTGGAAATCCGAGGGAACAATTTTATTCTTCCTATAGGGGTCAGTATGAGTCAGAACTGATTTGAGGACATTAGGTTTTGTTTGTTTGTTTGCTTACACTTGTGGGACTTAGATTTTTCTCAAGGTCCTAAACTGGGAATATATTGAATAGTTGGGATATAATGTACAGCTATAAGATCTTTAAAACTATTAACATTTGTTTGAGATCATTGGTATAGCTACTATGTCCATCTGGTCTTCATATTTTTTGCTAATCCTCTACCGAGCATAATATACTTCTCTAGCGACTGGTTTCTCTTGGTAGCATGACCACAGTAAGTGAAGTAAAGTCTTGCCATCCTCACCTCTAAGGAACATTCCGGTTCATTCTTCTAGCTGACCATGGTATAATTAGTAATATTTTTCACCAGCACCATGATTCAAAGGCATCAATTCTGCAGTCTTTATTATCCAACATACCCACGCATTGCATATGAAGTGATTTAAAATACCCTGGCTTGGGTGAGAAACATGTCCTTAAGGCTACGTCTTTGCTTTTTAAGGACTTCTAGTGAGGCTTATACTGGTGATTAGCGACTGCAGTCCCTCATTTTGATTTTTTGACGACTGCTGCTATGAGCATTGATTGTGGATCCAAAGAAAATGAAATCCTGGATATCTTCACTTTTTTCTCCGTTTACAATGTTTGTTTATTTGTTTGTTGGCTTTTGGTC